>NW_021703785.1:33829526-34282371 GCF_005190385.1 Monodon monoceros
TGTGTGTGTGTGTGTGTGTGTGTGTGTGTGTGTGTGTGTGTGTGTGTATTTGGAGTGTGCTTGTGAATGCCTACATTTAAAGCCTGTGTAAAGACTCCCTAATCCAGAGTCAGCAGATCCACATTTTACTTTTGTCAGAAGTGGTGGAGGACCTTGATGAGCCTGTTGAAAACTTTGTAGCTAGAGAAGCTCCCTGTGTAGATTAATTCAGTGCACAGCTGGGGCTGGGATGGCAAGCCCATTCTAGGGAATGAAGAACGACTGATCAGGGGTGGAGCTGCCCGCCTCCCTCTCCACAATATACTAATCCTCAATTTGGCACTGCTTTAAAAGAAAAGAAATCTAAATTGAGGCCAGCTGATTTCTTACTGAATCAGCCAGCTGGATGTGGAGCCAATTTCTGCAGCTTCCACGCTGTGGTAGCCAGGAAATATTTTAATTGAAAGAACTCTATGTTGACAAATACCAAAGACAGCCTATTTATAACTTTTAACCAATATTTATGGAATTCCCTGATTTAATAACATTTCCCTTTAAACTCAATTGCAAAATAGAAAAATTGTTAGGCTAGAACCAAAGCTAAATGATGTGGAAGGATAATAAGTAAAATCAGAGTAAAGGAAAAGGAAAGAACTGGTAAAGGTTGTACACATATTAATAGGCACATGTAACTGAGGAATGACATATATATGTATATACATATATATTCAATAAAAATGGTTTCAAATTGTAATTAAAATATAATTTAAAAGATTTAATATAAAATCACCGATGCTATGATTTTCAGCACATATAGTCTTATGAGGTATGTCTAAATGATGCATATTAGCAGGGAATTTTATTTTTCTAGATAATCTGAATGACTTGGCTTTTTCATTCCCCTTTGAAGAGGAACCAGCTTGTGCTTAAATAATCTTAAAACACAAACAAAATCCAATATAAATGTTCTCTTTTCTTTAACATTGGTACAGTGATTGGAAACTACAATCTTGATTATAAGGATGATATCATATTATAATCTTTAAAATATATACCCTCCATTATTAAAAATTGTGGCAGAGTTTATTTGCCTTGTTCCATAGTCAAAACTGCTTAGTTTTTGCAGTTGTTTTTTTCATCAATGTTTTTTAAATGTTTAAAAGCAATGCTTTGCTTTTCAGTTATTTCTTCTTTACATAAATCTATTTTATTTTAAATAACAACTTTTTATAATATTCAGTGCGATGCACATGGTGATTTGTTTTTTCTTATAATCGGGAATATTATCATAAAGTTATTTTTCCTCAGCCAAAGAGGAGATAGGATTTGGACAATAACAATGGTTTGGAACAGGGTTCTTTCCATAATGAAATGGGAGCAAACACCTAAGTTGATGATTTATGTTGTTCCAGATACCTGTGAATCATAAATAATCACACAGTGATATGGAATGTTGGGAAGATACTATTACTAACTTTACCTGGTTGGGAAATCTACTGTTATTTTTTCCATTACTGTTACTGATGATGGACAGTTATCAAGTTTGGCCGTGCTGTTAGCTGTGGTATGCTGTAAGGCAGCTCTCCCTAGTGGACACTTTGCTATAACCATGCTCAGTCTATGCCTCAAGAGTAAAGAACATTCCCATGAACTTTCTGAATATCTATCTATCATCTATCTATAAATATATATATAAATAAATATCAAGGATGTTAGGTATAGTATATATACATTTAAGAATATTATCTCAAATGATAAATCAATTTTGGGGTGAAGATATTAAAAATCCAATGCTATATTAATCTCTCAAAATAGGCAAAGTATTTTTGAGCACTGTCACCCTTCATATTAGTTATTATTTATGAAAGTGACTAGTAAGAGGTGATAAGAGAAATATTTGAGTTCATTCAAGGGAGAGATAAGAGAAATATTTGAGTTCATAGAATCTGGAATAAAAACATTCACAAATAAAACCCAAGTGTAATATTTTTCAAAATTTGGCAGAGAACTGTTGAGAATTATTCAATCATAGATGAATGTGCCTGCCATAGAATTTCATAAGTAATCATATTGGGGAGATAGATGCACCTCATTACTCACTTTCCATTTATATGAAAGGTTCATCCACGTGTGCAATGATGCATTTATAGGTTTACGCCCTCTTTGAAAAAAAAAAAGCATTTTGCATTTAAATTGCCCTTCCTGTTACTAAAGAAGTTCCAAGGAGAAAAGTATGAACAGTATAATGTATAGTTTGAAACAATATTATATGTTTTAATTTCTTATAATTCATTTTGTTAGTTAGGTTGTTTACTTTTCATTGTATGACATTGTGAGGTAATAATTATAGGGGAAACAATGTCTTCTATAGTACTTGAGGCAAAGTGATGGATAATGGTGTGGCCTATGGGTTACAGTCAGCTAGATAGAAACCCAACTAGGCACGTAGTCTATGTTCATTGCTATTCCTCACCTATTCTCATTTAGAATGTAAGGAGAGATTAAAAAGACATAAAAAAGAATTACTCCACGTGCAATCCTCAATACAATTTTTTTCCATTCCTAGAATACCTTAACCTTTGTTCTGAAGAGGCATAGTTAAAGCAGCTACCGGGCTTTGTTCCCATGTTGTTGTCAAGGGAAGTAGAGATGGTTAATATTATTTTGGAGACAAGGGGGAGTCTGCATCAGCCCCAAGGACTATCAAAATAATATTTAAATAGTAGCCCATATGGGCTTATTGCCTAGGTAACTGTCTAAATATGTGAATAACTTAACACTACCTAAGGAAAGAAGAAATTCCATTTCCCAATCTGCCTCTGCATTTATGTAGGTTTTTTAGGTCTCTACTTCAATTAAAGAACAGATTAGAAGAATAGGGGTCACCCTTAAAGCTGTAGCCTCTCATTCAAAGCAATACAGGAGACTCAAATTAGCATATCATTAAAAAACACCAGGAAACATAAAATTCATACTGTAAAAAATGCTCATTTCTGTACTTAAAATCCTGGGCTAGCTAATTCCTACTAAGAGAAAATGAGGAGTCAAAGAGAGGTGCACAGATAGGTTGAGAGGGGAGAGAGAAAGATTTGAGAAAGAGGAAACTGCAGAACTCAGTGGCCTGCAGTGGGGTTAGTGGAAATCTAAACCCTTTGCAGATTTCTGAGGTTGTAATTCTCATATGGAGAAACTGAAGAGAAAAACAGGAGAGTCATGTTATCCACATAGAAAGACTAGGTGACTTGGGTGCTAACACTCCTTAAAAAGGGATTTTTTTTTCTTTCTTCCTCTGTCTACATGGGTTACAAGAGCAAACTTTGCAGAGTAGCTGCAGGAAACCAGCACATGTTGTAGACAGGAGCCGGAAAGGACAGATGCACTAGATAGGCAAGTAGAAGCACAGTTGTCACCGTTATTGTAAGGAAGACTTCTCCATCGTGTTTCCATGTTAAGCTCTCATTTTCACAGGCCAAATCAACATTTAAACAGAAAAAAGGAAAAAAATCATGAGATGAAGACTTGGGCTCCTCACTTGCATTTATAGTTATTTAGGATGATGTTTAACAAGTTACTATTTTATCCTTATGTTAACTTTCCCTTATCAATGCATTGCTCCTGATTGAATTTTTAATCGTTTTAAATATGAGAAGCAATGCAGCAACTGAGCTTCATTTTATATTCATTATACATGCAGATTTACTATTATGAAATAATTTTCTTCATTACTATTGTAAGAAAATTTAGGGTTATTGAATAGTTTCTAGATATATTTTCTAGCTACATTCATACATTCGCCCAACTGTTTAAAAAGTTATTTGATTTTAAATATAAGAATATAGCATATATATATGTTTTATGACTTGTCTAAATGTCACTTGTTATCATTTAATTAAATTATTAAATAAATATATATTATAACTACTTCCTTTAGAAGTGCTAGTTTAGTAGTAATTTCTATATATCCAGTTTATTATGATTCAGAGAAATTGCAGCATTTTTTCTCTTTTCAGAAATTTATATTTTATTATATTTGTATAATACTATCTACAACAGTGGGAACATGATGATTTTTAATAATATCGACATCATGTGGGTCCAATTATTTGTGCTAAATATGGCCGGTGTAGAACTAAAGGTTTGTTCACTTGCAGGGGAATAACTCTTGTTCTCATAAACCATCTTCACCATAAACTGTGCTGCTACATTTTTACTCCCATGAAAAATCCCTTGGTATTTCCTGAATCAATTGTATCCTTTCTCAAACAATGGTAAGCAGCATGATATTATACAAGGTAGTGTATCCCAATGATGCCACATGCTTATAAGTATTCCTAAACAGAGATAATTGCTGAGTGATTAATAAAAAATACATCTTACCAATGTTGTAAGCAAGTGTTATTATTATTTTTTAAATTTTATTTATTTATTTTTGGCTGCGTTGCGTCTTTGTTGCTGCGCATGTGCTTTTCTCTAGTTGCAGCGAGCAGGGGCTACTCTTTGTTGTGGTGCGCGGGCTTCTCATTGCAGTGGCTTCTCTTGTTGTGGAGTGCAGGCTCTAGGCACGTGGGCTTCAGTAGTTGTGGCACACGGGCTCAGTAGTTGTGGCTTGCGGGCTCTAGAGCACAGGCTCAGTAGTTGTGGCATGTGGGCTTAGTTGCTCCGCAGTATGTGAGATCTTCCCGGACCAGAGCTCAAACCCGTGTCCCCTGAATTGGCAGGCGGATTCTTAACGACTGTGCCACCAGGGAAGTCCCAGCAAGTATTATTTTTAGATATGAATATAAAATTTCATCTGACATTATCCAAAGATAATACAGTGCTACTATTTCACATATTTGTTAAATGTCTTGAAGTCTTTCAGTAATATTGCAGGAAAATTTTGAGAAAAAATCTAAATAGCTCTCTACAGAATTAATAATTCTACAGAATTATTAAATGAATAACTTTGTTTTGGCTATTAGTGACACTGGCCCTTTAAAGGCCAATAACACATAATCAGTCATTCCTTGACCATTCAAATAGAAATCTAAGGGTGTTTTCAGTTGAATAGTTGCATTGCAATGTGAAATGGGGTGTATCAACAGAAATAACCCTTTCATTTTACCTAATCCCAGGAAATAAAAGCTTTAGCTAATAATAACCCATCCTTACATCACAAATGTAATTTTAGTAACGGAAAACTCTGAAATAGCTGAGCACATACCATTCATCATGGAATGTCAAACAGCCATCAGTTCAAGAATAGACTTGAGGTGCCAGACTAGTAGATATGAAGGTTTATTTGCAGGTACTTTTCCTATGAAAAGCAAACAACAGTGGAAAGCTTGCCAGTCCACCTCCTTTAAAAATTTAACATTTGTGATGGAGTCAGAAATACCAAGCATTCAAAATCATACTTGATTTCTTCCCTTTCACATTTTAAAACACTTTATTGCCAGATATATTCAAAAGTAGGCAAACCAAGCTTTATTAAAAGGAGCTTCAGTACATGATCATAATTACTGTATAACCTGAGAAAACAAATTTGCTGAGAAGGCAAAAATTACTTTCTTCCATCTCATGCACAAAAGTCTCATAGATTAGTCCAGTGAATAGTAAAATACTTATTTGAATTTTTTATATTTAAGTATTATCTTAATAGTTTATATGATGATACATATTATAGCAATTGACATATATCATTGGAGAATATATAAGCCTATATATATGTTGTATATATTAAACATAATATATATAATATACATATTATATATATCGTATATTAAACCACAGGCTAACACTATACTCATGTGGTCTCCAAACAGCAGATGGTTAATACAAGTTTGTAGAAGTAACAAAAGTGTTTTGCCAAGATTTTCTTTTTAAAGTGAGTGTCATAGATTAAAATTTTATACACACAACACTGATCCAAATAAATATCAAGAAGGTGAATAATTAAGAAATTATGTACAGTTCAGTAGCTTTTCCACAGTCTGTATTTTTTTCTGTTAATTCCTTCTCACCAATGCATTGGATTTTACATGAAAATTTTTGCTTTCTTCAAAAAAATAGTTGTAGAATTTATGACCATATCCTTAAATAATATGGTTTAGTTTTGCCTGTTCTCAGAACTTGTAAAAGTGGAATCACATTGTAATTATATTTCATGTCTTGATTTATCCTTTTGCATTTGTAAGAGTCATCAACGTTGTTGGGTGTAGTACTAGTTGATTCATTTACTTTGCTATATATTTCACTGTGTAGCATAATTTATTTATTTATTCTATTACTGATGGCCATTAACATTGTTTCCAGTTTCAGACAATTATAAACAATGCTTCTCTGAATATTCTTTTTTACATATATCTTGGTGCATATAAGATGTATTTTTATTGTTCTATATTTGGAAACGCAATTATTTAGTGGATCATAGCATAAATATTTTTTCAACGTTATGAAATATTTCACATAAGTGTTTAAAACATTTTACCTTCTCATTAGCAGTGAGTTCTTCAGGTTAATAAAATGTTTAACAAATGCATAGCCTGTGTAACCTAATCCTCTTCTGGGTGTAAATTCTTATTATTACCCAAGGAAGTTCCCTCCTGCCGCTTTCCAGTTAATATTAACCTACATCTCCATAGAAGCATCTGTTGCTATGATTTTTCTTTGCCATAGATTAGTTATGCTTGCTCTAGAAATTCACATAAGTGGAATCCTACGGTATATATTGTTTTAGGTAAAGTTTTTTCTCCTTTTACTTGGCATGTCATTTGGAGATTCACCCATATTATTGCGTGTATTTGAAGATTGGTTATTTTTATTGCTAGGTGGTATTCCATTGTGTGAATATACAAATATTTATATTGGGTTATCCATTCTCTTCCCAAGGGGCATTAGGGTTCTTTACAGTTTTGAGGCAATTGAATATAGTTGTTATGAACATTCTCTGTCAAGTATTTTTTGTTTGCTTGTTTGTTTTTTATATGTGTGGCATTAAATTTTCTTAGATAGAAACCTAGGAGTGGAATTGTTGGGCCATCGGGGAGTATTATTTATTTTTTATAAGAGAACTGCCAGCCATTTTGCATAGTGCTAGTTCTTCTTTATTCTTATCAACAGTGTATGAAAATTTGCACTACTCCATGTTCTTGCCAATGTTTGCTGTTGTCAATCTTTTAATTTTAGCCATTCTTATGGTGTGTTGTGACTCATGGTTTGAATTTTCAGTTCCCTGATGACTAATTATTTGATCATTTCTTCATGCAATTTTTGGCTGTCATACATTTTATTTTCTGAAGAGTCTATTCAAGTGTTTTACCCAGTCTTTTAAAAAATTGGGCTGTCTTTTATAGCAATAATTATAATGCCATAGACATATTTTATCTAAGATGGAGACTCTTTGACATATATACATGGCAAATATTTTTTTTCCGGATATGGCTTGTGTTTGGATTTTCTGAATGATGTTGTTTTGGTGAGCAGAAGCTTTTAATTTCTGTTTTACATTTTTAACTGATGTGATATTCATATAACATAAAATTACCCACTTTAGTGTAAAATTAAGTAGTATTCAGTACATTCAGAATGTTGTGCAGCTACCTCCTCTATCTAGTTCCAAAATATTTTCATCACTCCAAAAGAAAGCCTTGTGCTCATCGAACAGTAACTCCCTATTCCTCCCACTCTCCAGCCCCTGGAGAGACCATTAACCTGCTTTTTGTCTCTATGGGTTTAACTATTCCAGATATTTAATATAAATAGAATAATGCAATACCTGTCCCTTTGTGTCTGGTTTCTTTCATAGAGCATAAAGTTTTTGAGTTTCATCAATGTTGTTGCGCTTACGTATTCTATTTTATGACCAAATAATATTCCATTGCATGTATATATCACATTTTGTTTATTCCTTAATCAATTGATGGACACTTCATTAATTGTCGTCAATTTTCCTTTATGTTATGATATATAAAAATAGATAATTTAACCTATTTTCTATAAAACTCAGTATCAGGATAATTTCAGGGTTTTTTTTTTTTTAATGTATTCATTTATTTATTTCTTCTTGGGTGCATTGGGTCTTCGTTGCTGTGCGCAGGCTTTCTCTAGTTGCAGCAAGTGGGGGCTACTCTTTCGTTGTGGTGTGCAGGCTTCTTATTGCGGTGGCTTCTCTTGTTGTGGAGCATGGGCTCTAGGCGCATGGGCTTCAGTAGTTGAGGCACACAGGCTTATTTGTTTTGCAGCATGTGGGATCTTCCCGGACCAGGGCTCGAACCTGTGTCCCCTGCCTTGGCAGGTGGATTCGTAGCCACTGCGCCACGAGGGAAGCCCAGGACTATTATTCTTTTTCTCTATTTTTTAAACGTTTTTATTGGAGTATAATTGCTTTACAAGAGTGTGTTAGTTTCTGCTTTATAACAAAGTGAATCAGTTATACATATACATATGTCCCCATATCTCTTCCCGCTTGCATCTTCCTCCCTCCGACGCTCCCTATCCCATCCCTCTAGGTGGTCACAAAGCACCGAGCTGATCTCCTTGTGGTATATGGCTGCTTCCCACTAGCTATCTATTTTACATTTGGTAGTGTATATATGTCCATGCCATTCTCTCAGTTCGTCCCACTTTACCCTTCCCAGCCCCGTATCCTCAAGTCCATTCTCTAGTAGGTCTGTGTCTCTATTCCTGTCTTGCCCCTAGGTTGTTCATGACCATTTTTTTTTTTTAGATTCTATATATATGCGTTAGCATGCGATATCTGCTTTTCTCTTTCTAATTTACTTCACTCTGTACGACAGACTCTAGGTCCATCCACCTCACTAGAAATAACTCAATTTCATGGCTTTTTATGGTGGAGTAATATTCCATTGTATATATGTCCCAATCTTCTTATTCCATTCATCTGTTGATGGACACTTAGGTTGCTTCCATGTCCTGGCTATTGTAAATAGAGCTGCAATGAACACTGTGGTAGGTGACTCTTTCTGATTTATTGTTTTCTCAGGGATTGCTGGGTCATATGGTAGTTCTATTTTTAGTTTTTTAAGGAAACTCCATACTGTTCTCCATAGTGGCTGTACCAATTCACATTCCCACCAACAGTGCAAGAGGGTTCCCTTTTCTCCACAGCCTCTCCAGCATTTATTGTCTGTAGATTTTGTGATGATGGCCATTCTGACTGCTGTGAGATGATATCTCGTTGTAGTTTTGATTTGCATTTCTCTAATGATTAATGATGTTGAGCATTCTTTCATGTGTTTGTTGGCAATCTGTATATCTTCTTGGGAGAAATGTCTATTTAGGTCTTCTGCCCATTTTTGGATTGGGTTGTTTGTTTTTTGTTATTGAGCTGCATGAGCTGCTTGTAAATTTTGGAGATTAATCCTTTGTCAGTTGCTTCATTTGCAAATATCGTCTCCCATTCTGAGGGTTGTCTTTTCGTCTTGTTTATGGTTTCCTTTGCTGTACAAAAGCTTTTAAGTTTCATTAGGTCCCATTTGTTTATTTTTGTTTTTATTTCCATTTCTCTAGGAGGTGAGTCAAAAAGGAACTTGCTGTGATTTATGTCATAGAGTGTTCTGCTTATGCTTTCCTCTAAGAGTTTGATGGTGTCTGGCCTTACATTTAGGTCTTTAATCCATTTTGAGTTTATTTTTGTGTATGGTGTTAGGGAGTGTTCTAACTTCATTCTTTTACATGTAGCTGTCCAGTTTTCCAGCACCACTTATTGAAGAAGCTGCCTTTTCTCCACTGTATATTCATGCCTCCTTTATCAAAGATAAGGTGACCATATGTGCATGGGTTTATCTCTGGGTTTTCTATCCTGTTCCATTGATCTATCTTTCTGTTTTTGTGCCAGCAGCATACTGTCTTGATTACTGTAGCTTGTAGTGTAGTCTGAAGTCAGGGAGCCTGATTCCTCCAGCTCCGTCTTTCTTTCTCAAGATTGCTTTGGCTATTCGGGGTCTTTTGTGTTTCCATACAAATTGTGAAATTTTTTGTTCTAGTTCTGTGAAAAATGCCAATGGTAGTTTGACAGGGATTGCATTTAATCTGTAGATTGCTTTGGGTAGTAGAGTCATTTTCACAATGTTGGTTCTTCCAATCCAAGAACATGGTATATCTCTCCATTTATTTGTATCATCTTTAATTTCTTTCATCAGTGTCTTATAATTTTCTTCATACAGGTAGGTCTTTTGTCTCCTTAGGTAGGTTTATTCCTAGATATTTTATTCTTTTTGTGGCAATGGTAAATGGGAGTGTTTTCTTGATTTCACTTTCAGACTTTTCATCATTAGTGTATAGGAATGCCAGAGATTTCTGTGCATTAATTTTGTATCCTGCTACTTTACCAAATTCATTGATTAGCTCTTGTAGTTTTCTGGTAGCATCTTTAGGATTCTCTATGTATAGTATCATGTTATCTGTAAATAGTAACAGCTTTACTTCTTCTTTTCTGATTTGGATTCCTTTTCTTTCTTTTTCTTCTCTGATTGCTGTGGCGAAAACTTCCAAAACTATGTGGAATAAGAGTGGTGAGAGTGGGCAACCTCGTCTTGTTCCTGATCTTAGTGGAAGTGCTTTCAGTTTTTCACCATTGAGGACGATGTTGGCTGTGGGTTTGTCATATATGGCCTTTATTATGTTGAGGAAAATTCTTTCTATGCCTACTTTCTGGAGGGTTTTTATCATAAATGGGTGTTAAATTTTGTCGAAAGCTTTCTCTGCATCTATTGAGATGATCACATGGTTTTTCTCCTTCAATTTGTTAATATGGTGTATCACGTTGATTGATTTGTGTATATTGAAGAATCCTTGCATTCCCGGAATAAACTCCACTTGATCATGGTGTATGATCCATTTAATGTGCTGTTGGATTCTGTTTGCTAGTATTTGGTTGAGGAGTTTTGCATCTATGTTCATCAGTGATATTGGCCTGTAGTTTTCTTTCTTTGTGACATCCTTGTCTGGTTTTGGTATCAAGGTGATGGTGGCCTCGTAGAATGAGTTTGGGAGTGTTCCTCCCTCTGCTATATTTTGGAAGAGTTTGAGAAGGATAGGTGTTAGCTCTTCTCTAAATGTTTGATAGAATGCACCTGTGAAGCCATCTGGTCCTGGGCTTTTGTTTGTTGGAAGATTTTTAATCACAGTTTCAATTTCAGTGCTTGTGATTGGTCTGTTCATATTTTCTATTTCTTCCTGGTTCAGTCTTAGAAGGTGTGCATTTCTAGGAATTTGCCCATTTCTTCCAGGTTGTCCATTTTATTGGCATAGATTTGCTTGTAGTAATCTCTCATGATCTTTTGCATTTCTGCACACAAAAGACCCCGAACAGCCAAAGCAATCTTGAGAATGAAAAACGGAGCTGGAGGAGTCAGGCTCCCTGACTTCAGACTATGCTACAAAGCTACAGTAATCAAGACAGTATGGTACTGGCACAGAAACAGAAAGATAGATCAATGGAACAGGACAGAAAGCCCAGAGATAAACCCATGCACATATGGTCACCTTATCTTTGATAAAGGAGGCAGGAATGTACAGTGGAGAAAGGACAGCCTCTTCAATAAGTGGTGCTGGGAAAACTGGACATGTACATGTAAAAGTATGAGATTAGATCACTCCCTAACACCATACACAAAAATAAGCTCAAAATGGATTAAAGACCTAAATGTAAGGCCAGAAACTATCAAACTCTTAGAGGAAAACATAGGCAGGACACTCTATGACATAAATCACAGCAAGATCCTTTTTGACCCACCTCCTAGAGAAATGGAAATAAAAACAAAAATAAACAAATGGGACCTAATGAAACTTCAAAGCTTTTGCACAGCAAAGGAAACCATAACCAAGACCAAAAGACAACCCTCAGAATGGGAGAAAATATTTGTAAATGAAGCAAATGACAAAGGATTAATCTCCAAAATTTATAAGCAGCTCATGCAGCTTAATAACAAAAAAACAAACAACCCAATCCAAGAATTGGCAGAAGACCTAAATAGACATTTCTCCAAAGAAGATATACAGACTGCCAACAAACACATGAAAGAATGCTCAACATCACTAACCATTAGAGAAATGCAAATCAAAACTACAACGAGATATCATCTCACAGCAGTCAGAATGGCCATCATCAAAAAATCTAGAAACAATAAATGCTGGAGAGGGTTTGGAGAAAAGGGAACACTCTTGCACTGTTGGTGGGAATGTAAATTGATACAGCCACTGTGGAGAACAGTATGGAGGTTCCTTAAAAATCTACAAATAGAATTACCATATGACCCAGCAATCCCACTACTGGGCAAATACCCTGAGAAAACTATAATTCAAAAAGAGTCATGTACCAAAATGTTCATTGCAGCTCTATTTACAGTAGCCCGGAGATGGAAACAACTAAGTGTCCATCATCGGATGAATGGATAAAGAAGATGTGGCACATATATACAATGGAATATTACTCAGCCATAAAAAGAAATGAAATTGAGCTATTTGTAATGAGGTGGATTGGCCTAGAGTCTGTCATACAGAGTGAAGTAAGTCAGAAAGAGAGAGACAAATACCGTATGCTAACACATATATATGGAATTTAAGAAAAAAAAATTGTCATGAAGAACCTAGGGGTAAAACAGGAATAAAGACACTGACCTACTAGAGAATGGACTTGAGGATATGGGGAGGGGAAAGGGTAAGCTGTGACAAAGCGAGAGAGAGGCATGGACATATATAAACTACAAAACATGAGGTAGATAGCTAGTGGGAAACAGCCGCATAGCACAGGGAGATCAGCTTGGTGCTTTGTGACCGTCTGGAGGGGTGGGATAGGGAGGGTGGGAGGGAGGGAGACGTAAGAGGGAAGAGATATGGGAACATATGTATATGTATAACTGATTCACTTTGTTGTAAAGCACAAGCTAGCACACCATTGTAAAGCAATTATACTCCAATAAAGATGTTAAAAAAAAACAAAACAAAGAAGCATACAAGGAAACGGTTTTATTTCCACTCA
Organism: Monodon monoceros; assembly: GCF_005190385.1. Taxonomy (NCBI): domain Eukaryota; kingdom Metazoa; phylum Chordata; class Mammalia; order Artiodactyla; family Monodontidae; genus Monodon; species Monodon monoceros. The sequence goes on from NW_021703785.1 coordinate 33,842,488, forward strand.
CATGTGATAGTGTTCAAAGAGTTTTAAAATGAGAAGGGTAGAAAGAGCACAGATCCAGAGTTCAGGGGATACAACAGTAGAGTGCGAGAGGGAGGCAAAAGTGGAGAGCTTGGGTCAAAGGAACAGATCCACAAAGTATTATGGGATCAGATAATGAGTTAATTATGATAGGGATGTCTTTGTTTTGGCAACAGCAAAACAAAGTAGTAGTGTAAATACGCGCTTGAGGCCCGATGCATTCAGCAGTGATGATGTCTTAGACCAATGGCTCCACTATCTACATGTTTGTTTCAAACACAGGAGTTTTTTGGTGTTTGCTTATTTTCTTTTGCTTATATGTAGTCAAGAGTTTTTCACTAATAAGAGAGGAAAGAGGAAATAATAAGAAAAAGGAAAGGGTGACTAAGAATGATAAACATTGATCATGATCATAAAGAATTTAGATATTAACCACTAGTTTAACAGACCCAGCCTTCAATCTCTAGGTTGGTTTTTATGTGACTGTTGGGGCTGGCTGTAGATTGATGCTCTGTCTCTCTCTGTACAGGTGGATGTAGCTTTAGGTTGAAAAAATGTTGGAGGTTTTAGGGGACAATGTTCGTACAAATTCATGAGGAAATTTTTTTCTTCCCCGAGGGTAAAATATTGTGCTCAAATAGGATAAAGATATCACTTTAAACTCTATCTCATTCCCCAGAGAGCTTTGCAAAAACATTTTTAGCTATTCTCCAATACTTTGATTTATTTTAATGCAAAGGAAAATACATGAGTGCATAGTATCTTCAAAATATAAAAAGAAAGGAGTAAGATTTAGAATTATTTTTTTAAGACAGAAACAGGAGTAAGTGGGATAATCTACGATTTAAAGCCCAAACTTCAACCAAGAATCTGACTTTTTCCCCAGCACTTGTTCAGTAGTATATATCAGTCTGACAGTGAAAGGACACTCTAATTCCTGTGTAATACCCTGGGGAGTGACATTTGTGTGGAATGTCAAGTTCTGGGAACTTGCTGTTAATTACTATGCTTTTCAAGATATTTTTAATTTAATATGAATTAGTAGATTTGTGTCAGTATCTCCTTTCTTTATATGATACAATATAATTTCCAACTTATCCCATCCTCTAACCCCCATCAAATTTCAAAGTGACCTTTTGTTGCACTGGCAGGTCTAAGACTGTATCAATTATGAATTGCAATGTATTATCAATCAAATGTTACTCATTAGGCTGCTTTTCTGCTCAGATCAAATACATTTTCAGAAGTTATAATTTTATATTTGAAAATATGATATGAAGAATTTTATTGTCCTATCAATGAATGGACATACATTTTTATTTCCACTAATATTAATGGGTAAGTTACATGTATGTGTCAAGTATAGAATAAAAAATATCTTAAATACATTCTTAAAAAAGAATATTAGATAAAGATTTATCATTAAAATTTTTGAAAGAGGATTAAAAAGTGAAATACCTTAGCAGAGTTCTAATATATACATTCTTAAAAAATAATCATACCTAAAGATGTTATGGTTTTGAGAAATGCATTTTTTAATATTATAACTATTCTAGTTAGAGTCAATATGATGCTTGCTATTAATCAGTATCTCAAAATTGAAGTGAAACACTATATTTATGTTCATTTACTTAGAGGCTGAAAATTTTATTTCCAAACAAAATTGATCACTCAGACAAGATGAATGATCACACAAACGTTGTGTTGAAAGTGTATGTTATTATAAACAAAAGTAAATAGAGGTAAGTGTATTTATTATTTTTTTTGTACAGCATTTTCTCTTTAATTCAATGTTCCTCAAAGTTTGATCTTTACCAGAATATTCTGTAAAACTTTGTAAAAAGACAGGGGAAAGGCAATCCCTCCCATCCCAGTTTCCTGTGTGTCACCTAGGGATTCACAACAAATTTTCAGAACCAGTGCTCTAAAAAACTTCCATTTGGTATAACTTCTGTATTTCTTTAACTCAGAGAAATACCTTTTCTATTTTCTTCCTCTGTTCCAACTATTTTCAAATCAATTATGCATTTTATAATAAAGGACACATTCAAATTTAGAATGTGAGGGATGCCCAAGAAACAGCACCACTACTCTCCCAGTGCCTTTACACAGCGTCATACTGCACAACTCTTTTGGATACTGAAGAGTAACAAAATGGATGAATTTGGTAAAAATGTAATCTCTCCTTTGATTATGTAAATAGATATTCAAGGCCTAATTTAGTTTTCATGTTAAAATTCCCTTACCTGATTTCTCATTTTCTATCACCTGCAAGTATCTCATCAAAAGGAAACTGGTTTCCATATTGTCTTTCTTAACAGAATGATCTGTGAAGACCTCCATGGGTGTTAAAGTTTGAGGTAGGGGTAAAACTCTTCTCCGTGTCTCCAAATGCTTAGAAAGATACTATGTATGAAGTGCACAGTTTAGTAGCCCTAAATTTACTCCCCGGATGCCATGGTGTTCCCACTTGACCTACTCTCAGATACAAAACTCCTTTCTAGCAGTCAGAAGTCTTATATCTATCCTCAACCCTCAAAGCAAACCCAGGCTCTGACGTTCAGCTCTGGTATTTTGTCCAAGTGCCATGGTAAGCTTTTCCCCATAGTTCTGTGGTTTGCTTAGCCACTGCTGCAGCCAACCCACACTGTCTTTTTCTGGACTTTATTCATCACTTTCAAATGGCACTGGCTAATACTGTCTCTCTGGAATCCCTTGGTCCCTTGGTTGCAATCTCAAAACCACAGCAAGTAAGCAACTAGGAATTCCATTAAAATATAAAGTGAATAAAATCATACTGTTCCTAGATTTAAAAATCTATGTAGTACCTACTGTATAACCCAGGGAACTATATTCAATATCTGGTGACAAGCCATAATGGAAAGAATGTGAAAAAAATGTGTATATATATGTTTCCTCGGTTTTATATATACATAACCAAGTCACTTTGCCGTACAGAAGAAATTAACACAACATTATATATCAACTATACATCAATAAAATTTAAAAAAAGAAAATTACAGTAGCAGCTACCATGCCAGAACAGTATTAAGTTCATATTAATCAAGTATAATTGAATCCTTACAACAAGCCAGGTTGCCATCCCCAATTTACAGGTTAGCAAACTAAGGCTCAGAGGGATTAAATAACTTGTTGAAGGTCGTCCAGCTAGGCCAGTGGCCAAGCTTTGATGTGAGTCCAAGTCTCTTGAGCCAATCTCCTAAGCCTCAGAGTACACTCGAGTGTCTAAAGATGTGTGTAAGGAATGATCACGGAGGAGAAGCCAGATGGAAGGCAGCTGTCACTGTCCAGGTGAGAGTAGGGATGCCTAAGGGGGCTGTGGCAGAGGCACTGGAGAGGATGAGACAGGTGACAGCAGCTCTTTGGAGATAGAATAATAAGCAAGAAAAAAAAGAAGAAGAAAAAAAAGAAGAAAAAAAAAGTAAATTGAAAAGGGAAAAAAGAAGGAAAAGCAAAGGGAGAGAAGGCATGGTGAGGATCTGGCACCCTGGTCACATGAATCTATGTAAGAGACTGATGCCTTTGTTAACCTAGATGACTGTTCCGCCCTCAAACAGAATTATGTCAATGTTCTGAGAATAGAGGCTGGAGAATATATTCATTTCACCACTTGCTTACTATTGTGGGTCCAATAATGGATGTTGCATGCTAGTCATACAGAACTGGTAAGAGTCACATCTGTGACATGGGCAGAGCAGAACTGGTAAGAGGCACATCTGTAGCATGGGCAGAGCAGTGAGGGAGTGGTTGTTTTCATGTATCCTTTTTTTTTTTTTTTTTTTGCGGTACGCGGGCCTCTCACTGTTGTGGCCTCTCCCGTTGCGGAGCACAGTCTCCGGACACGCAGGCTCTGTGGCCATGGCTCACGGGCCCAGCCGCTCCGCGGCATGTGGGATCTTCCCGGACTGGGGCACGAACCCTTGTCCCCTGCATCGGCAGGCGGACTCTCAACCAGTGTGCCACCAGGGAAGCCGTTTTCATGTGTCTTTGAAAGGACGCTCTGTGCCATTCCTCCTGCACAATATATCTGAATACCCACTCAGAGATTAATCTCCAGTAAGGAATATGATATTGCCTGTTTCTCTGCAATAGGTGTTGTCTGAATAATGCCATGTATTTATTTCTCCAGCATTTTCCTTCTTTAATGCTGCCACCACTGGTATCATGTGAAATATGGAAGGCTTTTTGTGGCTGGCAAGTCAAGGCATTATAAAATAGTGTTTTCCATTTCCTCTTGGATGTACTAGCATGAGAGGTGTTCAAGAGTTGTGTAAAAATGGGGACTATCCTTTGAGGGGCACTGAAGCAGCAGAGCTAAGGTGAAGAACCAGAAGATTGGGAGAATTTGAGGTTGAAGCAGTTATAACATTATCATGCATTGAACCTAAAGGACAGAACAAGAATAGGAGTAGATGAGCAGGTACATACAAAAGCCAAGAGCAGAATGAGAACAATTTGAGGAATACATCCAAAAATGTGGTTCATCACATACTGTGAGCCAAGTGAATCCTTGAGTACCTCTTTACTTCCTGTCCTGTGGGAGTAAGACCTTGTGGTCAAAGGAGCCACGCTAAGTTAAGCATTCAATTTTGTCCCCTCTTAGACAATTCTGTCATTATTGGTGACTTCGGTTTCTTCTTGTCTACTGAACCCTTCTCCTTGCAGCTATTTTAGGTGATCCTCAAAGCGATTAGCTCATTGTTTTTAGTTCTATTTTTTTCCTCTTTGTCAAACTCTGATTGGATCCATTAAAAATATTAGTGATGAAAATCAATGTCCTCCCCACGTGCTTTTCAGTCAATTTCAGACACATATCTCAACATTCAAAGAACACTTGTATCCTCTATCCACTTTTTTCCCCTCTTTTTTCCCCCAGTAGCTTCTCTGATCAAATGTTTGCTTTCTTTTTCTCCTTCTCGTCTTTACTCTTTTTCCTCTTGCGTAAAGCATTTTTTTCTGCACATCTGTCAAATCCTCTGTCATTTCTCCTTTAGTTCTTTACTGCCACAGAGCTTAGACTTACACATCTAAAGACCAAGGTTGAATCAGCTGAGACTGATGAAGAATCAAAAAAACAAGACACCACACCTCCCTGGACTTGCCTTTTCCATCCATTATTTTCACTGCTTTTTATTCTTTTAATCATGGGTATATTAATATCCTCATTGCTATTCCTCACAGAACAGGAGACAGCATCACCCATTTAATTTAAACTTGTGGCTAATGGTTTTTATAGTAAAAGTTTATTCCTTCTACATGTTCATTTCTGGGGGGAAAAAGCACAACATTTTGAAGTGCCAAGCAAAAGAAAAATGCTAAGCCAAACACAAGTAATAGAGAATCTTATCGTTGGAGTGTAATTTAATAGCATGCTAGATTTAGAGGTTTTTTCAAAAGGTTATTCTATCAAAGCCTTTCTTACAAAAGTGTAAAAGTAAGCTAAGATTATATAAATGGTGTGCCTGTGGTGGCTGGTATCAGAATTTGTTTCTCCTGATTTTAAGCTCATTGTTTCAGAAAATAACAGAAATTGAGTATAAAAAATATATTTTAAGTATTAAGTTATATTATAAACAAGTAATTTTTGAGTAATAAACTTATGAGCAAATTTCACATATTGGAGGTAAACATGAGTTGTTAGCATTATAAGCAGTGTAATGTTTGTGTTTTAAAAATAATTCTGGGCAATATTAACTGAAAATTAATTTCACTTAGCTTAGGCAAGAATATTGTCACAAGACCCAACACTGACTAAAAAAATAATGATGAATGGCTATTTATTGAGCTGAGATGCTAGATATCAAGTAGAGTGAAGCAAGAATCAATGTAAGATAGGTTTTATTTAATATCTTCATTATGCTTGAAGATTGTAGGAACAAAAATGACAATGGATCTTCAAGGATTGATTAATGAGAAAAAGATTAAAATCGCATAGTATTTATAGATTTGCTAAAAAATGACTTGTGGGTAATGATAAATATTTACAACAATGGAGATTAATTATTCAAGGGGAGAAAACTAGATAAAAATAAGCTAATTTGTTCTCCAATTGTTTTTAGTGTGCTAGAACATAATGTATCTTCTCCAGCTCCAAATTGTAGAGAATACCATCCCTTTAAAATTGGAGGTTATAATAACAATCAGCATTCATTGAGTTATTGCTATGTGCTAGGTATTGTTCTCAAGTGCCTTACTTTTATTAACTCCATTAGCCCTCATGATAATCCTCAGATGGGCTCTATCATCTCTAATTATAGAGGATACCAAGGCACAGAATAGTAATATATAGTAATGGTAATAGTAATATGATTTTTCAAAGGTGTCACACCTTGAATGAGGTAGAGTCAGGATTTAAAACTGTAGGGATAATTAACCTCTACTCTATACTGTCTGAGATTAGATTTCAAAATAACTATAAAGTTGCTGCAGGAATTATGTGGTGCCAGATATGGGAGATTTAATGGATTCCATTCAGAAAACATTTATTGAGAGCACACTACATTCTAGGAATTAACAGGAACCACCAGACCCTGATAGAAAAATAAAATTTCAACTTGTATATTTCCTTCTCTTTCATTTTCTTTTTCCTCCAGTCTAATAGGTTTGATTATTGACCCCTTACTGAATTCATGATGTTACTTAACCCTCCTCTAGCAAAATCTGCTCCCAATTAATTGCCATGTTGTAACTGATATATTAAGTCACACCAAGGGAGAAATAACAATAATAAATAGCATTTTTATTTTAATAACACATAGTCACTTTTCTTGAAGAAATAATTCATGAACCCAGTATCATTAACTGTGGAGAGAGATTTTCAAGTTAGGGTCTTTCTAGGCCTATGCATGCTTATAACTTTAATAGTAAAAAAATATGACTTTCAATAAATTAGTCCTTCTTACTTGGAAATGTCTGGAATTGCTTGAACAACTCAAGCACAGTCCCAATTGGGTTCCTTTCTAAGCCACCTTGGTTATTTGATTTGGTACATTTTGTACCCCAAGTCCTGAAGGAGAAGGGAGTTATGAAATTCTTATAGAATATTATTTTTAATTGAAAGCTCCCTCTTAAAAGAGCATTTTAATTGAGATTTAATAACACCATAAAAGATAAATCTAGCAGCCATGTAATAAACAGTAATTAATTAGTTAATATCAATTAGATAGTAAAAATATTAATTTACATTTAACATCTAACTACTGTAATTTGCTATAGCTATCTTATTAAATGCTAATTAAATTCCTACATATTCTCACAAATTTAATGCATTAATAACAAGAATGTAAGTACATATTTACTGTATCTGCATTTCTGAGTTCATTACCTGGCAATGAGATTTATCTCTTTTACAGTAATTAAATATACTAAGCAAACCTCAGTAACTTTTCCTAACACATACCATAACTGTTTTATTAATTTCAAATTAAATGCTCATTTAAGGTTTTTAATCTACAGCTGCCCCAAACAATTTTCTACAAGCAGAGCGAAGGTTATTAAATGTGTAATTAAATTTTAGTTTTTAACTTTGGTTTGAAGCTTTCTAAATATGACTTTTGGTTTCTCAATGCATTCAATATTAACTTTTTGATAATAATATTTATTCACATTATCTATATCTACAATTTTTTTTCCTTTGCCCTGTCTTTGTACCTTTGTTCTCCATCTACTAAGTCTATAACTATTTTTTTTCCTCTGTTTAATACAGGTTTCTTTCTCCTGTTTCTTTTTCCTGTTTCTTTTTCTTAAACCTGTTTAATACAGGTTTCTTTTTCCGTCATTGAAGAACAAAGCTTTTACTAGCAACCTCTTCAGGTATCTTTTATTTCCATTAATTACCACTCCATTGTTAGAGAAACATCCCCATCAGGAAAATTTATAAAAATAAAGAAGAAGAAGAAAGAAAAGAAAGAAGACAAAGGTCCTGTGACATTTGTAAGCAAAAGTGAGTCCGGTTAGAAAGGCTGAAAGAGAAATTAAGTTCTGCCAAGGTTCCAGCCTCAGGATTGTTTTTGAAAGACTAAAAGAAAATACAGTCCTTGCATGTATCAAATGATTTAGAATCTTCAATCCTTCCAGATATGATGGGGGATGTCATAAAGACAGGAGGCGGCTGAACAGCAAGGAAGGCACATTAGCTATTAACCTTCCCCCAGCCGATCAACTTTATTTTGCAATCTTCCCTCAGAACCATTAGAATACCCTGAAGAAATAACTTTCCAATTAAAAAGGATCTCAGAGAACAAAGCCATTTTATCTCTGACTCCTGGTGTTCTTTATTCCAATAATTTAAATTGGAATTGATTTTTCAATTTAGCCGTTGACTTGCTATGGACACACAGCTGAAAAGGCCGAATGGAATTGCATGGCTGAAATATTTGTCTCTGTGATGCACTTCTCATAAATTCACAGGAGCCCTTTCTTTTTTTAATGCATTTTCTTCTGCTGCCTTTGCCTTAGACAACAGCTTTTTAGCACAGCATGGGCAAACTGAGAAAACACGTCCACCATGACCTCCGGGGCCGCATCCTCCATTCCTCATAGATCTATCTCATTGTTACATCTCTTAGAAAATAAATAAATCCAATCTATCGAAAACAGCTGGGCTTCTTGAAGTCTAAATGTTTGTTTTCTAATTTACATAGGAGATTTAATTTTTTGAAAAAGGAAAATACCTTTTTCATTATCTTTTACCTCAAAAAATATGTTGTAGTGGAGATTGAACTCTCCCATAATTACTTTGTTAGTAGCTAAAAATAATGGATTTTCAATTAACACTTGATAATTTTGAATTAAATACTCCAAGTATTAAATTGTTCTTTATTACCCTTTTATATTTTATAATAAAAGCACTAGTAATATCTAATTATTAAAGCTCTTGATTAGCAGTCAGAACTTTCTTGTCTATTCACATTTCTGACCATTTGCTTTCTGTGACCTTAGATGAAATGTCATAGTCTTTGTCACCAGCTCCTTCCTGTTTCCTCGCCCTGTCACTCCAGCAGGTGTCTCTACTTTCCTTTGTCTTATAGGCTCAAGTCTTGTTCTGCGATCAGTACTGATGTGAATAGCAGGTATGGAAGGAAATCCTGAGCTCAAAACATTGTTTAATTTTTACTAAACACCATATTGCTTATTACTCACACCCCTTGTGGTTTTGCTAGGCATTGTCCTCAGAGCCGTCCAAATGCATGAGCTCAGACCTTGCCTTGAATACTGGCATAGCAATCTCTTTTACAAAATCAAGAGCAAGAGAGAACATGGAACACGCAGAATGTAAAGGCCATAAGAACACGTTCCTTACAGGTATTTCTTACTCACCACTTTAGTCCTTATGACAAAACACTGCTTGGCACCTACTTGGTACTCAAAAATCTTCTGAATACATGAATTTCACCCTGGCTTCTGTCTGAATTTTCTTCCCTACAACCAGTTATGAATTAATGCAGGGAGAGAAAATATTTATAGTAAATATAATAAATATACTTTTGTGCTGATTGTTATAACGGAGTAGCTATTAGTTACTACTATTAAAACATATTTTCCATAGCAGTTTGATAAGGTTTTGACATTGTTTTTTCACCTCTGGGTATTACATGGTTTATACCACTTTTAAATTCACCGTGATTAAAATAACAACACATGGCACCATTGGTCACACGCTTATGAGAAGCATGAGTTTCTCACCAACTAACATAAGAAGTCAGCAAAAATGTTTTTACAGCATTTATTTATTTAACAAATTGATCATGTCCTGTTATGTGCTTGGCACTGTTCTGAGCACTAGGGGTGCACCAACAAATATATTGGAGAGAAACTCCTATCCTTGTGGAGTTTAGTCTAATGAGAGGAAACACATAAAAACATAATTTACAAAGTGATATAGTAGGTTAAATCATTATAAGAGAAGAAACATGTAGTAGTAGGTTAAAATGTGACTAGATCAGTGTAAAGAGTTTCCCCGGTAGGGTAGGGGGCATGGCAGCAATTTAAAGAAGGATGGCCAGAAAAGGCTCTTTGTAAACGGATTTGAGCAAAGACTTGGGGCAGGTGAGGAGAGGAGCTTCCAGGAAAAAGGAGCAGATTGCCAAGGGCTCTAACCAAGAAATGTGCTTGGAAGGCTTGGCAGCCAGAAGCCAGTGTGGCTGGAGCAGAGTGAGTGAGGCTGGGAGAGTTTAGGTCAGAGGAACTGACACCAGATTCTGGCGAACCTTGTGAAGTGACTGCATACTTTATCCTGTGAAAGAATCAGAGCCACTGCTAGCTGCTCCTATTCTGACCCTACTTTGAATAAATGTAGCTTTCTCTGCAGTGACAACTGAATACACATTGTGTTGCTTTTGGTGGGGGGATGGGGGATGGATTGAGGCATTTCTCAAAGGAAGACTTGTATCTTCATTCTGATAATAAGTTTTGCAGAGATCACACCTCTTATTTTCCCATTTCCTCTTGACTCTGAACACTTACTCTGTCCAACTACATCTGTCACCCAAGAGTATGAGAAACTGTTTCCAGGCTTTCCCCACTGAAATGTAGGTAGCTTGAGGACAGCCTTGTTTCTTTTCATTTATCTATTTTTTGGATCTGACACAGGATAAAGGCTCTATCAGTGTTTGATGAAATATTGAGCTTAACTGAGAATTAGCAGAAAAAGAAGAAAGACAATTTATGGAATTAAAGCACTACTGGTTTCTTTTCACAATAACTTCAGTTCCTCCTGCTTCAATTGCCATGCTAGATTTTTGTTGTGAAAGCAATGTAGTTAGAAAACTGGAGTCTTCCTAATGTAGACAATAGTTATATTTCAAAAACTGTTCAGTATTCTCTCAGAAAATCTACTAATTTAAGATTTCCCTTACTTTGACAGCTTCAGGAAATTTGTCTGATGTTTGTATGCATTCAAATTTACCCACACACACATACGGAATCTCTATTTGCCTGGGTCTGAGAGAATTCTCTATTTAGTCTACAGAAAGTGAATATGAAAATTTCTTTATTCTTTTGAGGACTCTATGAAATCTCCTATCTTTAGAACATCTCTCCACTATAGAAGACAAATGGGGAAAGCAAAGAGTAAGAATTTTTTACCTTCTGCACATTAATATCTGAAATAGCATAAATGCACATGTGTGTGCATGCACACACACACACACTTTGAAAAAATTCAGTCTCTGATTTGTTTATACTGAAACTCGTTTCCCTGTCCAACATTCAATAATGTGGACCATCAGTGGGTGGGAGGCTACTTGCTCGGCATGACAATAGCATGACATAGCATGTCACTGTAACGACTTTCATGTTACAACATTTCGTTGTACTTCATGAGACACGTTTAACTCAACCCCAAATACTGTTTTTAAAGGGTCATTTACAAACTGAGTTTTATGAATTAAAAAGAGGATCAGTTAGGAGAAACTGCATTTACATCCCCCACTGATAATTATATATCTATTTTCAGTGTATTAACCTGACCACAGGAAGTTCAACTAGAAGTAATATTAAAAAGTGGGTTTTGTTATATATCTGCTCTGTACTACAAAGGAGTAATCCTAAACCATTATGTGGAACTGAACATTCACGTAAGTCTGTAATGAGCTCTTGTCTGAATCACTCATTATACAGACTCTGCTATTCTTCATCCCTGTGTTTCATAGTTGTCCTTCACATGATGGCGTCCCTGATGCAACAAATCCCATCCCCTCTTGTCTTTTCTAGCAACATTGCTCCAGCAATCTTTCCATCTCTATGCTGAATAATCATACATTTTCCCTCTTTATTGGATCGTCCTCATTATAATCCAGAGATACTAAAATTTCAACTCCAAAGCAAAATCTCTTATAACTCCGCACCCTCCTCTAGCTACTATCCTACTTTGCTGCTATTTTTCACAGCAAATTTCCTCAAAAAAGTTGTTTACAATTTCCATAACCAAACTGTTTTGTCCTATTCCATATTGCAATCAAGCTTTTGTCCCAACTACTTTACTGAAAATACTCTTGTCATGGTAATCAATGGTCTGATTTATCTTACTGACCATCAATCTTTCATACAGTTTATCACTCTTTCTTCATTAATACATTTTAAAAAAAAATATTTATTTATTTTTGGCTGTGTTGGGTCTTCGTTTCTGTGTGAGGGCTTTCTCTAGTTGTGGCAAGCGGGGGCCATTCTTCATGGCAGTGCACGGGCCTCTCACTATCACGGCCTCTCTTGTTGCGGAGCACAGGCTCCAGACGCGCAGGCTCAGTAGTTGTGGCTCACGGGCCTAGTTGCTCCGTGGCATGTGGGATCTTCCCAGACCAGGGCTCAAACGCATGTCCCCTGCATTAGCAGGCAGATTCTCAACCACTGCGCCACCAGGGAAGCCCTAATACATTTTTTTAAACCTCTATGGCTTCCCAGATACCACATACTCCTGGTTCCTTCTTCCTTAGTAAACACTACTCTTTGACCTTAAACATTTGGAGTAACTCAGAGCTTTTCTCTTCATTATTTGGCTCCATTGTCTTGGTGATCAGATTATTTCTCATGGTTTTAAGTATGCTCCATACATTGATATTGCCAACCTACACTACTCACCTGGATTCTAGAATTGTATATTTAATTGCCTACTTGCCATCACTATGCAGTTTGCTATAAGATATCTCCATATTAGCATGACCAAAATTTAACACTTGATCTATCTTTCTAGCTTAGGAGTGAGAGGTCTCATCCATAATCTCCCACATCTAAGAAAATGGTAGCTCCGTTCTTCCAGTTGCTGACAACAATGTTTGAATCATCCTTAAGTTTTCTCTCTTTACCCCACATTTAACCTGTCAGAAAATCATACTGTCTCTACCTTCAAAATATATGCAGAATCCAACCATTTACAACCTTGGATGTTGCTACACTAATGCAAGTTAACAACATCTTTCAACTTGACTATTGCAATGATCTTATAATTGGTGTCCCTGTTCAAAGCTAGCAAACTTTTTAATATGTAAGACAGACCAGGTTTCTCTTCTGCTCAAAACTATCAGGGGCTTTCCATCTCATTTAGAGTGACAGTCAAATAACTGTCCTTATAAGTGCCCTTAAGTTATTCTTGGTTACACTGTGCATAGCCTACATTAATGTGGTGAGAAATATGGGGCAAATTGTGAGGGAAAATACCCAAGCTGCCACAATGTACATTTAGCTACCCTGATCCTGCCTTTCTTTAGACAGTTTTGGCATGAATCTGCCTCAGGGCCATCACACTGGCTGTTCCCTCTGCCTTGCAGGCAATTCTCTCACCTGCCTTAACTCATTCCCTCATTTCCTTAAGGACTTTTTTCAAGTGCCTCTTCTCAAGTAATACCTACTTTTACCACCTTATTCAAAGTGCACTCCTTTCCCATCCACTTTCTTACATTTTATTTTCTTCATAACATTAATCACCATCTGACACACTATGAATTTTCCTTATTTATTTCATAATTACTTATCTGCCTTACTAAGTGTAAAGTGCATGAGGGTAGAGGCATTTGTGCTTTTTTTCTTCAGGGTAAATATTTGTTGAAAGAGTAGATGATTAAATAACAGTTTCTGGCTTAAGATCACTTATTACTATTTGCAGATTATTCATATTTATGGCTGAAATAACTTCAAAGTTTATTTTAAATAATAAGACTTTGTTTTTAATATCTTTGGAGATTTGTTTCTTCTCGTGTGCTCAGTAAATGCCTGCTAAAATTTATATGCTAATCTAAGAATTATTTCTCTCTCTTTCTCTAATATTTTTACTCAAACATACATCTGCATTCTCTGTTGTAAGCTTATTTTGGTATAGAGAATCGAGTTATATTTGGGGTTGAAACAAAATATAAACTGCATTTAGGCAGAAAACTACATTTTGGCAGGTCAGGTTTTTCTCTGATAAGCTGTTCGTCACCAAATTCATGTAGACTCTGTTAAAAATTATATCCTATTAATTTTAATTAACTATTAATTTTGCAATAGGACTTCAGGTTTCATTGGTTTGTTTTGGAGGCTTTTCTATAAAACTATTTATTAATTGCCTGGGGGTTATTTAAATCATCTAATGATACGTATTTGGCTCCAAAATAACAAATTCATCTAAAACCCATGAGGTGAAGCTCCTTTAAGTTTAAAGTAATAATTAAATGGTTCACCTGAAGAAAGGTTAATATTGTTAATCTTAAAATAAAATTACAGACAAAAATATTGTCCTATATTTCCCAACTTTTTGAGTTTTTAAGTTAACAATGAAAGCCTTTGCTTAAGTGCAGGGAAACTTCACCAGAAATGATGCCTGAGTGTTGAATATAACCATATAATTTGAAAATGGAACTGATATACTCTTTAAAAATCATATGTTCCTTGACTTTTTAGACACACTGTTATAAACAAACTTGATAGTTAATGATTGACAAAAAGTGAAGTGAAAATATCAGTCTTAATGTAGGTGTAAATGGCTGGTGGACAGAATTTGGGAAATAGGAGAAAGAAAAGGTTGAGGGAAGGGTAGAAACATAAACATCCTCAATATATTTAATTTGAGGGAGATAAGAAATTTTATTTTAGAGGAAACAAAAAAATTTTTAAAGCCTTGAAAAATTAAATTTCAGAAAATATTAATAGATCTATTAGAAATTAGAAAAAGATGGTGGGTATAGTTTAAGTGATCTAAATCTCCTGTTCTTTGGGCCATAAATATGACCTCAGTCGATAAATCAGTGAACAGATATATAAAAATGTTTTCTCATGTTATAAAAAAATCAAGGAAAAAAAACAAGGCCAGGAGTCATTAAAAAATGGGTTTCAGGATTAAAATGACGGAGTGGAATGAAATAATTTTCTTTCGCTTTTCACTGTCATCCTAAACATTGAAACTTTTTGTTTTCTATGTGCATGCTATCATTTTGACAAACACTTTTAAAATAAAGAAAAAAGCTATGGAAAGCACATCTTTACTTAAATCACAAAATATATCCAAAAAAAGAAAAGGTATTGAGGAGGAGAAACCTAGGTGCAAATATACATTAAGAGCATCCCTTTAACATGTTGTTCTCCCTTTGAGCAATGTTTGTGAATGTATGTTAAGGTGTGAATTTCCCTCAGTGTTTAAATTTGTTTTAATTGTGAACTGTGTCTTTTTTCCCCAACTCTAAATGTAGAGAGAAAAAAATTCCCTACTTATTATTATGTTCACTAACTGCCAAGAAAAATATTGGATTTGGATCAGGTATCTAGCAACAGAAAGCATTAGAGTTGCTCCAAAAAAAATAATGATTTGGCAGTATATTTTTAGAAGAAAAATAGGGAATGATTTGGAAAATAAACATTAAAATAGCAAAAGTTGAAAACAACAGCTGGATTGTTTGATCCTCAATGAACTTCTCCATTGAAGTCTGGGTGAATGATGGAAAGGAGAAGAATAAAGCAGAGCTGGGATATAAGATCAGGAGAGAAAGGAAGCTTTTATTTGCATGTTTCATCTGAGTGAACTTGAAGGCTATCATGACATTTTCCTACAGATATTTGAAAGAAGAGCTGAGTTTAGAAGGAAAAAAGAAAATTCAATGAATAAAGCTCTTTGCATAGACTCAAAATTATTCAAATCCCTAGAAGGAACTTGTACTTTTCCATTTTTTCAAAAATGAAATTTTTGAAATATCTGATGTTCTTCCCAAATAATTTTAACATACTTAAGAAAAAAGCATCAAGTAAGCAAGAAATGTCTGCTCTTACTCTGCAGAGACCTACTTGTCTACTTTAAAATGTCTGCTTTCCTAAATGTTTATTTTATTATGCTGACAATCCACTGCTATGCTGAATTTGACAGTAGTGTTAAGAGCAGAGGGATATTTTAAGACACTGAAGAATGTAAGGGGAAAGAGACTATAAGCATGTGCAGGATTATAAACATGGATGAGTTAATGCAGTTAAAGATTACCTCCCAGTGACTACCTAGAATGCCCTGGGGAACAGGGTTAGAGTACATGATTCATCTTCCTGTGAAAATGACATGGCTACTTCATATTTCCTGAGTACCTCCCATTCATTTGCTCTTTCTCTCTGTAGGTATCAAAATTTGGGTTAGATTTCTAATTGCCAACTCTTGATGTCCTCTGGGTCTATAAAAATAGATCTAAGTTGTCAGCTTCCCCACCCGACCTCACCTCTGCAACCCTTCAATTTCTGTTGTAGATTATATTATTTTCCCATCACTTCTCTTCTTCTTTGTAAGTAGTTTATATATTCACACCTTTGTCATGGAACTTTTCATTGTCTTATCTCTAGACAGAGAATGCTTGTCTATTCTACTGCTGTTGAGCTTGGTCCTCTGACTCCCCTTGGCTAATGGAACGTGAGCACACATGAAGCCAAACCAAGAATAGCAGAGCTCAGGTGAATACAGTCCAGTCCAGCCAAGTCCAGTCAAGCCTAATGGACCCCAGCCAAATCCAACAGCAGCCAGCCAATCTCCTAAAAACACAGCTCTAATAGGACACGAGCAAGAAACAAATGCTTGCTGCTATAAGCCACTAAAACCTTTGGGCTGTTTGTTGGTGTAGAAAATGCTATTTCATACTGCTATTTCTGTAAGTGTTGACAGTTGATAGATACAGGAAAATAAGGTTTTAAAAATTTGCCAAGTATGAGTTTGGGATAGGGATTGATAGAGAGACATAATGATTTTTTAAACTGTCAGAAGCTGTTGCTCTTAGTTTTTATGCAAATATGAATTAACCCAAGCCCGATATCAAAGTTTCTGTTCCTAAATTCTGTTTTAGAAATCTGATGGGAAACTAATTCTATCTGAAAGTGAACCTGCCTAATACTATGTGAATTGGAAACAACACCAAGTCATGCAAATGTTGGCTTGAGGTGGATGTGAGTTTACAAACCGCTAAGATTACCTAAGTCGACAGGGTCACAGCTTCAAGCCTTAGAGTTCTCTGTATATACTTGGAACCCACTTCTTAGGTACTGCATGCAATAGAGACACCTTGTGTGTTTCTCTTTACTTGTCCAGGGAATCTTTCCTTGATCCTGTACACTAAACATGAACTGTCTATGGCTACAACAGTAAGCACTTTTGTTAGTTAAGTTACAGAGCTCAACTCATTCTAGTTCTTACAAAAATAGACATTTCACTGGATCACATACTTGCAAAATCCAAAGGGGATCTGTACAAAAATAATGATCTCTCTCTCTCTCTCTCTCTCTCCCAAATTTCAGCTTTCCTTATCTCTCCTTCTCTTTTCATGCTGACCTCATTTTTCCCTGTCCAAGTACGACTCTCACCATACAATGTGAAAAATAGCTGCTGAGCCCCAAGCCCACAGATGTAGGTCCGTATTCCAAAGTTAACAGACAGTTTTACTTGTTAGCTTTAGGGAAAAGTGTCAGGGCAATCTGATTGGCTCAGCATGGGTCTTGTTTTCCACCTACATGACCCGCTGTGTTTGCCTTGATTGTCCCAGTGAAAGCACACAGAAAGATTAATAATTTTCACTGGAAGGAGGAAAACAGGATCTTGCAAATTTTTTGCCATTTTTTTTTTTTTAATTTGAGCATCTATGTCTTTGGCCCCTGGGACTCATGCCTTTACCCCAACCCAAGTCTCTTTATTTATTTTGCTTTGCTAAATGAATTTGTCTAGCTAAAGCTATTTCTACCTTGAAGTGATGAGAAGAGTTTTAAGCTAGTTTCTGGTCTTATGAAATAAGAGAGAATATGTTCATAAATAACTGTCACTAGATTCCTTGTATAAGGATAATCTATTTTTAAAAAGGATTATAAGTGTTTGGCAATTGAAAGTGAGATCCTGAGGGATTAGAATAAGAGAGATATTAGGCATTTATCAGGAAGAAGAGGAAGTACATGGAAAAGAAGCGAAAAGAAAAAGTGTGCAGTGAGGCAATGGAACCAGCTTAATCGCTAAAGACTTTATGCTCTGAAGTATAATTTTTCCCTATGACCTTCAGATATTTAATAAAGTCATTAAAATCACGAAATGATTGAAATATGTGGACTGTGTGCAGAGAGAAAAGAAGGGGCTAAGTTTCGCATCTAGATGGAGGCAAGCCGAGGTGACACAGGTGGGCAACATGGGGGTCTTCGGGGAAGCAAAAAGCACAAAGAAAGTATAAACTGCGTGTAGTTTTCAGAATGGTGTGGCAGACTCGGGATTCTCTGGGTTTGTAAACTTGGAGGTTGTAAAAGCTAACTTAAATCTCTGAGGAGCAAGAAAGCCATAACTGATTTCTGGGATAAAAGCTTCTAATATCAGTATCCCTATCGACTGATCAGGAAAATAATCTGAAACTTTTTGGTTCCAAGATTGCATGTATTTTAACTGCCTTTTCCTAGCACTCTATTTAGTGGAAACACCCCACAATATTGGTTGAATGACAAAGGAATCCTCTGTTGTGCACTCTATGTTGTTTCTGTCACACAGTGTCTGGTATTATCTACTCTACAGTAATGTAGTGTTTAACCTCTCAGCTTGACACACCGTTTATTTGCCATTTATTTGCTCATGATACCGCGGGTCAGGAATTTGTGTTGGGTTTGATTGCACTTACTCATACATTTGGACCTTGAGTAGAATGGAAAAGTCTGGGACCTTTCTCTCCATATCCTCTCTCATCCTCTGACATACTAGCCTAGGCTTTTTAAAAATCCATGACAGAAGGGTTCCCAGCAGCAAAAGAAGGAAAGACCCAATGTGCAAATACTTTTCAAGTCTCTGAATGGATCACAACTGTAATATCTCATTGGTCACATTAAGTTACATGCCCAAGTCCAGAATCAATGTGGATGAGGTCTACACACCATACACTGATAGCCATCAGTGTAACAATCTACCATAGAAGCCTTAGTATTATTGATTATGAAAAGTTTTGAGTCTATGCTGTGAGTTTAGTGTCTTTAATGAAGACTGAGGACCAGTGTGTGTGTGTGAATTCTCTTCTGCTATCAGATAGAGGAGGAAGGTTAAACTCTTTTGTAAAAGGCTCTACTTTTGTTTAGAGTAAGAAGTGGAATTTGCCCCTGTGAAATTTATACTTTTCAAAAATGGCCACAGCAATATTCTCTTTTCACATATTCTTCCAAAACCTTGTTACTGCTCCAACAAGATTAGTCTTCCCTTGCAACTGGACAGGACTTTGTGGTTGCCTCATTGGATAGAATGCAATAAAGTGGTGTTATGTGACTTTCAATCCTGGATCATAAACAATGATAGTCTCTCTCTCTCTCCATTCTCGCTCATGGAACCTAGACCCTAGGTATCATACTGCTGCAAGGAAGCCTCAGCCATGTGCAGAGGTCATGTATAAAGGTTCCAACCAACTGCCCAGCTAAGGTCCTAGCCAACATCCAGCCAACCAACAACCAGTACCAACTAACAGAAATGTAAATCAATTAACATTCAGATGATTCTAGAACATAGATTTTGAACCACCTCATTTGATGCCAGTTGAAACAGAATTGAGCTCTCCTGACCAAGCTCTACTCAAATTGCAGATTCCTGTTCAAAATAAATGTTGATGTTGTTTTAAACAACCGTGTTATAGAGCAGTTTGTTATACTGCATTAGATAGCAAGAACAGACCTCCGATCTCTTGCTATGATGTTACTCCCTGTGCAAATCAATGAAACATTCCTAAAATTACAGTCATTCTCAAGAATACTACTTATCTCTCCATGTATAAAATCACATAAAGTAAAAAAATACCTACATTTTACAGTGAGAATGAAGTAGTGATGCGCAAACTCAGGGCATGCATACAATAATATGAAAATGCTACTAATCAGATAGAGTTAAGGGAAGAGGAGTCTTCATCTAATTAATGCAATTGTCAATTCATGATGGTTTTTCACAGTTTTTGAAATTACAAGTACAAATCAGTAAGTCAAACGTCAAGCCATTGTCAAAATGAAATATTCCTCTTTAAGTGTTTGTAACTTCTAGAAATGTAATGCACAGATTTAGAAGCAATTTCAGAGATAATGTAGGTTAATGATGGAAAGTCCTTGTATGATGAAGAAAGTAGCAGTACAATGAACTAAATTCACATCTTTGCTTGACATATGCCTTGTTTCATACTATGACACTTACCTTTTTATTTATTTTCTGGTTTGTTAGAAAGCATGAATTATTTCTTTTTATTTATTGGGGAATCCTAGGTTTAATCTCTACTAGGTTGAACATTACTTTTAAAATGTAAAGCCTAATAATTAGTGCTGTTGAGCATTGTTTCACGTACCTCTTGGCCATCTGTATGTCTTCTTTGTTGAAATGTCGATTTAGGTCTTCTGCCCATTTTTTGATTGGGTTGTTTGTTTTTTGATATTTAGCTGCTTCGTCTGTTGCTTCATCTGAAAAATATTTTCTCCCTTTGTGTGAGTTGTCTTTTCATCTTGTTTATGGTTTCCTTTGCTGTGCAAAAGTTTTTAAGTTTAATTAGGTCCCACTCACTTACTTTTGTTTTTATTTTCATTACTCTAGGAGGTGGGTCATAAAAGATCTTGCTGTGATTTATGTCGATGAGTGTTTTCCCTGTGTTTTCCTCTAAGAGTTTTATAGTGTCTAGTCTTACATTTAGGTCTTTAATCCATTTTGAGTTGATTTTTGTGTATGGTCTTAGGTAGTGTTCTACTTTCATTCT
Source organism: Monodon monoceros (assembly GCF_005190385.1). Taxonomy (NCBI): domain Eukaryota; kingdom Metazoa; phylum Chordata; class Mammalia; order Artiodactyla; family Monodontidae; genus Monodon; species Monodon monoceros. The sequence goes on from NW_021703785.1 coordinate 33,863,190, forward strand.
TTTACATGTAGTTGTCCAGTTTTCCCAGCACCATTTATTGAAGAAGGTGTCTTATCTCATTGTATATTCTTCCCTCCTTTGTCATAGGCTAAGTGACCATAGGTGTGTGGGTTTATCTCTGGGCTTTCAATCTTGTGCCATTGATTTGTTTTTGTGTCAGTACCATACTGTCTTGATTACTGTAGCTTTGTAGTATAGTCTGAAGTTGGGGGAGCCTGATAGGTATCACCTCACACCAGTCAGAATGGCAGTCATCAAAAAATCTACAAACAATAAATTCTGGAGAGGGTGTGGAGAAAAGGGAACCCTCTTGCACTTTTGGTGGGAATGTAAACTGATACAGCCACTGTGGAGAACAGTATGGAGATTCTTTAAAAAACTAAAAATTGAACTATTATATGACCCAGACATCCCACTAGTGAGCATATACCCTGAGAAAACCATAATTCAAAAAGACACATGTACTTCAATGTTCATTGCAGCACTATTTACAATAGCCAGGACATGGAAGCAATCTAAATGTCCATCAACAGATGAATGGATAAAGAAGATGTGGTACATACATATAATGGAATATTACTCAGCCATAAAAAGAAATGAAATTGGGTAATTTGTAGAGATGTGGATGGACCTAGAGTCTGTCATACACAGTGAAGTAAGTCAGAAAGAGGAAAATAAATATGGTATATTAACGCATATATGTGGAATCTAGAAAAATGGTACAGATGAACCTATTTGCAGAGTAGGAATAGAAAGGCAGACGAAGAGAACGGACATGTGGACACAGCGGGGGAACAGGAAGGGTGGAATGAATTGGGAGATTAGTCTTGACATAAATACACTACCATGTGTAAAATAGATAGCTAGTGGGAACCTCCTGTATAGCACAGGGAGCTCAGCTCAGTGCTCTGTGATGACCTAGATGGGTGGGATGGGAGGGGAGTCCAAGACGGAGGGGATATATGTATATATATAGCTGATTCACTTCACTGTACAGCAGAAACCAACACAACACTTTAAAGCAATTATACTCCAATAAAAAAATAATTAATGTTCCTACTAAAAAAAAAAGAGAGAAAGTCTAAAATACATTTGCAACTTAGAATAAGTATAAGGATTAAACAATTAAGTTATCTTTTATTGTTTTTGTGTAATCTTCAGAAATTTTAGAGAGATTGTGTCAATACAATTGGATATTTTAAACCTCTTTGGCAAGTCATTCATTTTCTTTGATGAGGCACAACCTGAATTTTCTAATATATATAGCACTTTAAGAAACCTCAGCCTTCTCACCCTAATTGGACCTATCTATATCACGGAAGCGTCTAGCTAGGGAATAAATTAAACAAGTTGTATGGCATGATGTCATTGGCCTTAAACAGAGATGTTTGGCGAGGTAGAAATAAAAGTTGCTTAGACAGTGCTTCTCAAACTTTGATGTGTATACAAATCAGCTCCTGAGTTTGTTAACATGTTAATTAGATCCAGTAGACCTGGGTGGGGGGGAACTTGAGGTTCTGACTTTCTAATGAGCTCCTAGGTGATGCCATGTTGCTGGTCACTGGACCACACTCTGAGTGGTAAATGTTTAGAGGTATTACAACAGACTCAAGTATTGCCAAAGTGAAGAATTCAGTCCAGTAGAGCAAGTAAGGGATGCTTTGCCCGAAATGCTCAGAATAATTATAAAGGAACATTGCTTCTCCAACCAGGAGCTCTAGAAAAAAGTGACAAGTGTTTTATCAAAATTCAGACTAGTCACCTTTATCAGAAGCAAACTCAGCAGATGGTTAAGTAGATTCTGACCTTACCTGAGAAACTAGATCCTCATCTACATGGGATCTCTCAGCATTCATTTCTGTGAGTCATGTCATATCTTTTCAGTATATTTATGTCTCTCTTGGTAGATACACGGATGCTCTTGACTTTCTGAGACATAGTCCCTGGGGCTCTTCCTTTTGTTGCCTCTGCTATTCCTCCTCTTCTGCCTTCTCCTCCTCATTATGTAATCTTTACAGCTGATTATCAAGTAAAAATGAAACATTGTCCTGGGTTTTACCTTTTATTTAATTTGCTTCTCACAAAACCAGAATGAGATAGGTCTTATTCTCAACATGAAAACCGAGGAAATTGAGGACAAGAGAGTTCAGTTTCATGTTTAAGGTCCCATGTTATCAAGAACAGAGGAAAGTCTGAATTCCAGATCTGAAATCCATGCCTGTCCACTCCAATCCACTTCCTTAAAGTGAGAATCTTTCTTCTTTGAGGTCCTTCATTATTTCCTTTAGCTGAAGTTTTGTAACAAAAGACCTTTGACTGAAATCTACAATTTCCCACTAGATGAGGGCAGGATAGATATAATATAGAAAATATTTTAACATTAAAATTATTATTTACAATTAAAGTGCCTACCTATTTTCTTTAGCCAGAGGTTGATTTTTTTCAATATTTAGACAAAAGTGTCCTGAAAACATCACAGGTGTAGGTTTTTATTCTCCATTTTATGCTTGGTGTCTAGCACACAGCTTAGTACATGTTAGATGCTAAATATTAGTTGAATAAAAAATGAGTGAATTTATTAACCAAGTTATAGATGAATATTGAATACATAAAAAAGAATTGTCTTACTTGGTCATCTATTTTGAATATTATAATAATAAAAAAGGAACACAGGTAGTTTGGTTTAAATTTTGAAGTGTAATAAAAGAAAATTGGTTTCAATCCTAATACATGGTCTGAGAGAAATGCAGTATACTTGAAATTGTATTTAACATGAATACGTAGTTTGGAGTCAAAATAAACTCGTCTGTCCATTTGTTTTTCTAATACACATTTACACCATTAGAAATCACTGTTATGTCTACATATCTTCAGCCGTTCTATTATATGAGCCTCAAATTCATGTCCCAATATAACCATTTTTTCTGAGCTTCTGAACTTTCTTTTAGAAATCTCCAGTTGAAAATCTCTAAGCTGGTAAAAGTTAAAGCTTTCATCAGTGAACGTAATCATCTTTTTTCTATAATGTTGCTTTATTCCTTAGTATTTTCTGTCTTGATGCAAAACATAATCTTCTATATAATTGCCCAAATCAGAACACTAGGAGTTGAAGTTTTTCTCTCCAACTTCATTGCCCACATTTAATTAGTCCTACTAACTGATGTCTCTCAAATTCATTCTTTACCATCTATCCCCATGATCATTATCTTAGTTTGAAACTTTAGTGTCTCTATAGCTTTTTAAAAAAGTAAAACAAACAAACAAACCAAAAACCCACTTAACTCATCCTTCTTTATCTAGTCAGTCCTTCCTTCATAGTTCTGCCAGAATGCTCTTCCTAAACATAAGTCTGATTTTGTCTTTCCCCTTCTAAATATATCTAATCATCATAACCCTTCTAGAAACAGCTCCACAAACATTTCTTGGTATACAGGCACCTTGTCATCTGAACTAAGCCTATAGTTGCAGACTCCATACACTATCTTTTTCCTCAAGAAATATACATAATATCAATACAGGAATGTTATTCTCCATTTGTTTCATGCACTGGTACCTTTGTTCTCTCTGCCAGAAATGCTCTACTCAACTCTACTTGTCCATTACTCACTCGAAGCGTAAATGCTAGTATTACGCCGTGCACACTGTCCTTCTGCCCATTTTAGAGCATTCTTTATATCCCTGTGTGACTTGGTCCATACCTGCTTAGTACTAATCTCATTGTTTTGTGATTATTTGCACACATATCTGTTCCCCTGATTTCTTACTGAAGTTATAAAATATATTGCTTGTTGTATCAGTCAGAGTTCCACAAAAAAACAGAACCAGTAGGAAATATATATTAAAAGAATTATGGTAAGGAATTAGCTTACATGATTGGGAAGACGGCTAAGTCAGTCCCAAATCTGTAGCGCTCGGTGAAAAAAGGGCAGACTGGAACTCTTGGGCCCTGGCTGAAGCTGCTTTTCAGAGGTGAAATATCTTCTTCAACTTGGAAACCTGAGCTCTGTTCTTAAGGCTTTTCAATTGTTTGGATAAGGTCCAGCCAGAATATCTAGGATTATCTCGTTTATAATTATGATTATATTTACTGATTATCAACTGATGATGAACTTTAATCACACCTTCAAAATACCTTCATAATGACACTGAGATCACAGTGTGATTAAGTAAATTGTGGACTACAGCCTAGCCAAGTGGACACATCAAAAGACTATCACAACTGCTAATATAACTTTAATACAATCTGAAATATTTTAGGATGGGAGAACCGAAAAAAAGGAAGAGGGACTATTATATTTAGAATTGATTACACCTTAACTTAAAAGTGAGTAACAATTATGTAATTGATTATTTTGACATTTTTAAACTATTCAATATAGAAGATCATTGAATCATTTTTGTTAAGACTACAGTAAATAACATTTTACCAAATATTGAGTTCATTAGAATTGTTTAAAATAGTGGAATGTGTGGAGGTACATATGCAAGAAAATATGAAATATTGTCTGGTTTGATATGATTGAGAATTAAGTATAAAATTTAAATGTAAGATATGGGAAATAAACATTCATAAACAATTTTTCAAAACATTTTTCTTTGATAAAAGCTTTTCACTAAAGGTATATTGATTGTGTGAATTAATTGTAAAATACACTAGTCCCCCCTTATTTGTGGTTTTGCTTTCTGCAGTTTCAGTTGTCTGCAGTCAAGTGCAATCTGAAAATATTAAATGGAAAATTCCAGAAATAAAAAAATTCATAAATTTTAAATTGGTCATCCTTCTGAGTAACATGATGAAGCCTGCTGCCATTCCACTCCATCCTGCCCTAGGCATGAATCATCCTTTTGTCTAAAGCATCCCACCCGTTAACCATTTAGTAGCCTTCTGGATTATGTCTTGGTATCTCAGTGCTTGTGTTTAAGCGACCCTTATTTTATTTAATAATGGCCCCAAAGCACAGGGTATTGATCTATGATAAGAATGAATCTTCTATCCATGTAATTGTGAAGAAGAAAAAAGAAATCCATGCTAGTTTTGCTGTTCCACCTCAAACTGTAAAAGTTATGGCTATGGTTACAGTGCATAATAAGTGCTTAGTTAAGATGGAATAGATATGAAATTTGTACAATAAGATATTTTGAGAGAGACCACAGTCACATAACTTTTAATACAGGATATTGTTATAATTATTTTATTATTTGTTATGTTGTTAATCTCTTATTATGCCTAATTTATAAATTAAACTTTATCAGAGATATGTACATATAAGAAAAAAACATTGAATACATGAGGTTTGGTACTACCCACAGTTTCAGGCATCCATTGGGGGTCTTGGAACATATCCCTCATGGACAAGAGGGGAATACTGTATTATCAAGATAATGACCAAAGACATTTAATTTTTAAATAAGCCTCTATTATAATAAATCATTATATATAGAAGTTTCTTTAGTAGGCAAGCATAAAATAACATTTTTAGAAGTAAATATTTATATTCTTCCTTAAAACAATGTGCACCTCACACGTGAACTTCTTTCACAGTGTAAAATTAATTTTGCACAACTAAGAATGAGTCCTGAATTACAACTTTAGGCATCAGGTAGTTAAGTAGAAACATATCAGGTCTATTTAATTTGCAAATTCAAATAATTAATGCTCTTAATTGATATTCATTATTTTTCCAAAAGATTGAAATCTTAGAAATAACAAATTTTGGCATGTATTTCATTGCTTACAAAATCTACAATTGTATACTGCATTAACATATTATTACAATACATGAATACACAAAATATAATACTAGTCAAACATAATTTTACATGTGCTAATAATATATATCACTGCAATAATTGGTGTCACACATGATGTGCTGACCTCATACCAAAAATGTTTGAAAATAATTTGAAAAAACACCCTAAAGAAAAATAAGTTTACAACCTATGTGTTTAAAAGGTAGAAGAAGGCACAGGTAGAAGAAGGCAACAGATACAGTCCCCTAGTCTAGCACATCCATACTCATAACATCTATTTGATTTGCTTTGTCAAAACATATGAAAAATCATTAAAGTGTTTTAATAAATGTCTGGTTTTCCTGCTCATTCATCTTATAAATATTAATTAGCCATGGATCAGGAAATTAAAGTTTAATCAATTTGCACTAATTAGCACCACATACTTGCATAAAAAGATAAAACCAACTCCTGCATCTGGCTGTTATTTGCAGTTTTTGTCAAGTGCTGATGAGTTTAATCTTGAAGAGAAGATTAAGAAGAAAAGAAAAAAAATAAATCAAGAAAGTAGTGTTAATTTTATTAAAATTTCACTCAAAGCTCTGGTGATGAGAATCATGGAGATAATGGCAGCAACATTACCCAGTTTTACCAAAACCTGATTCACTCCCTTCTTCCTCATAAGCCGCATTCGAAAGGGAGGGGCTCCCTATCTTCTGCTTGTGACACTGTTGTATGTATTTTATTTAACTTTCACTATGAATTCAAATCTGACTCATTTCTATTCTTTGTGACTTAAAAACTTAAAATGAACGGTCCCTGTAGCCATCGATATTAAGGATACACGTTCTTCCTTCAGAATAAACGTGAATGGTCTGTGTTGGAGGAGAAATGAAAAAGTTGCAGCCTTACCAATGAAATTGAAATGTTCATAGAATAGAAATTACATGCAACTGTTAGGCTGAGAGAGATCTCTGAAAGACTTAAAATTTGCATTCTGATCTTTTGTGGGCATTTCTTAACTGAATACATTTTTATCCCGCATAGACTTTGAGACTAACTCCTGCTTCTCTGTCTTTGACTTCTGTATTTGATTAAATAAATTACACTGCCAATCTAGTAAGGAGACATTGTACAGTGCATTTGCATTACTATTTTGTGTTTTAATAACCAGAGAAAATAAAGTGTTCCATTACTGCCTATTCATATAATTGACAAGGATTATAGGGAATGGAACTAGTCTTTAATCACTGATGGAAATTTATCTTAGGCTTGGCAGGTAAAACTACATGTTTTAAGATGATTTAACATTGTACTAAAAAATAGCGCATGATTCATAAAAAAAGCTGTGCACCATTTACATGGGGATTTTTATTCAGTTTATGCAAGAATAGACCAGTGAATGGTTATTGATATTTTTCAAATAAAGTATGTATGATTCATTAAAGTCCCTATTCCCCTGTGAACAAGTCACTGCTCTGCTAAGCACTCTTTGCCTACATAACCCACACAGAAAGCAAAGGCAGAAAAAGGGGGGTCATGCTTCAATGCCTTCTTTTAAAAAAGTGCCTAAAAATGAGATCACATACAGTAACAGATAATTCTTTCAATTACCATCTGGATTTCAATACATATGATTATTCACACTATTGTTAAAAAAAGTGAATATGTTCTTTGTTAACACAGTATAGGCATGCTGGTATAGAGATATATACCTGTATTTACTTTTAAAAATAAGATTATGAATCAAATTCCTGTACTCTAGAATCTTTCTACTATGAATGAAATAGTGTATGAGAAAATGCTTTTTAAATCTAAATTACTATAAAAATAACATAGTTTCATGGGGTAAAGAAAGAAGATATCATGGTTATGCTCCAGTAGACTCCTTGGCAACACATTTCCTATCTTCTGACATGAACAGTATTTAAAGTCCAACCTTATATGGAGGAAAGACAGCAGAGTACAGTGGCAAGATCTGAGTCTACAACTATGTTCTGCCTCCTTCAAGGCTCAAAGTTTTAGGCCATATATTTAATCTTTCTAACTCCTTATCTTCCCCCACACAAAATACTTCATTCTCTGTTTTGTTCAACAAGTATTTATAGATTGCATATTTTTTTATAAGTTGCATTGGTAACCAAAACACGTCACTTCACAAATGATAAAAGTAATTGAGTGTGTTACACCTAGAGACAGGCATCATAATCGTCTTCAATATTTAAATACCTACAATATGAAAAAGGACTTAAAACTTATTTGGTTTGATCCCAGAAGAAATGTGTAGCAGTCACAGGAAGATAAACATTTACTTCACATAGAAAATAACCTTGAAGTCTGAATATATGCCTTTTAAATTGTTTGTCATGGGAAGAAATGAGTCCAGTTGATACTTCGTGAAGATTTTCTTTCTGTGAGGAATGTTGCTACTGAGTAGAGTTGGAGATCTTATATAATTATAAGATTATAGGAGAAAATTAAAAAATATGATATAAATATGTAAAAAATAATGTATTTTGACAATATCCTCTCTTCATAAAACATATTTATAAATTGCTGGTTTTTACACACAAAAAATGCAAGTTTAATATCCTTATTCACTTAAGATTAACACAAATAAATTCCCATTGTCATCATTAACCTGGATCCCCAAAATAGTGCACTCTCCTTTACAAACTGGGAACCAGATATTGGTAAGTTCTCTTTTCTTTGAACTATCTTTGTATAGTATGACAAGTCAGTATTAAAAAAAAGAAAGAAAGAAAAAAAAAAAGCACAACTTATATAGCACACTTTTCTGATCTTCTTTGGCTTAAAGGTATTCTCAGATTCTACATATTTCTGAGAGAAGAAAGTTTGTGTAAAAATTATGTTGGTTTTAATTTTTCTTCTCAGTCCTTCTCATCTCATTGTACATTTTTGAGAGAATATAATTGAAAAATAATTGAATCTTCATCGCTTGTTCTAGCCTACCTGACAAAATTTCCTCAGTCTGCTTATACACTATTCATTAGAGAAATGAAGACTATACAGTAGTGGAAAGCATCTCTTCTCTAGACAATTAAAAATATCATTTTTAATTATCTGGAAATAGAGTCATCAGGCATAAATTTTACAATCAGATATATATATATATATATATATGACTTAAGAATGTTCAATTTTTTAAAAAAATGGTATATATCTTTGAGTTTATTGATATTTTGTCCTATTCTCCAATAATATAGTTTATAGGTATTGTATATCATGATTAATTAATGAAGTTGTAAAACAACATATGAAATGGTGATGAAAGAAGTCAATAGCTTCAATGAAGAAATCTGCTTGCTATAAGTTTGAATATTATAATAGTTATTTCCTATCTGGATCAAATTTAGATGCACGTAAAAAATAAAGTCGTGGGGGCTTCGCTGGTGGCGCAGTGGTTGAGAGTCCGCCTGCCGATGCAGGGGACACGGGTTCGTGTCCCGTTCCGGGAAGATCCCATATGCCACAGAGCAGCTGGGCCCATGAGCCATGGCCGCTGAACCTGCGTGTCTGGAGTCTGTGCTCCGCAATGGGAGAGGCCACAGCAGTGAGAGGCCCGCGACCACAAAAAAAAATATTAATAATAAAGTTGTGTTTACCAGTTTATTGATTCATTAAAGCGCTAATAATTATCTGAAGTTGTACTTATTTAGTTATCTAAGATAAACTAAATCACACCTGTAAGATGTAAGGAAGAATAATAATTTAGTAAAGAAAAAACAGAATTTTTAAGGAAAAATATTATATACAGTATATGTATTCTCCATCTGGTAAAACAGAGAGATTAGGACAAACTCTGTTGTAATTAACTGAAGTAGAAGTGGTATTTGAGAAATGAAATAGAAAGTATGAACAGAAATGTGAATGCATTCTTCCCCAGGTGATATTTAACTTCATTTAATTGCATGTTAATAAGTATAGTGATTTTATTTTAAAAATTATGTAGTAATTAATTTATTTTTAATAAAGAGAGATTTTGACAATTTTTACATCTGACATTGAAATTACACAAGTAATTTCAACAAATGTGAAAACTTTGGTTGGAAGAAAGTATGTTTTCAGCAAAGAAAAAGAAAAAAAAGTCTCCATCAACCTACAATTACATTGAAAACCATTTATCCAGACTGGCAAATAATTATCTGAAATTTCACTGATGGTATCAAATAGCCATGGATATTTCCAGAATTTAAAGGAAAAACATTCTTATTCACTCCTTCAGGACACAATTTGTAAAATTTTCTCTAGAATTCCCTTTGTGATTATTAGAAAACCAATTACTAAGAAATCCCTTTGGTCCCCTGTAACCTTTTCTCCTACTTATGTATTGTACCCTTCATATGTACTCCTCGTGTACTCTGTATTTTGCATTTCTTTATCATGCTTTCCCACGAGAAAACATGCCTAATTAAAACACTTGTACAGTGCCAAGAACTCTATGAAAACTCATGTGCTAGAAATGAGTGTGATGATTTTCCATCCCCATTGCATGAGAAACTACTAATGCTTAGGAGCAATTGTAATGTGAAAAAGAATATCTAATCAGGTTGTAAAGATTAGTTGGATTACTGGAACCAGGTATGATGATGGATCCTAAACCAACTTTGTTAGAATGTGGTGATTAGAAAGGGGCATATTAAAATGAGACAACTTTTTATACTAAATAAAAATCTAGACGTTGGGATCAAAATACATTTGGTAGAAGAAAAATGACTGCAATTTCCTTTCCTCCCCTTCAAGAAATAGATATAGCCTTTTTAAGTTACTATCCTGGAACTAAAATTTTACAGATTATTTACTTGAAATTTAAAACCTGTTAGGAAAAACAGAGTATTCTTATGGATAAATTCTGATGTTGGCCAAATTCTGTCCAGTGGCATCTCCAATTTCCTTTTAGGCACATGTTCCCTCATAAACTTGCACCTCTCACTTGTTTAACCACACCTTTTAATTTTTTCCAGAATTCAGAAAGAATATATGGGGATTGCTTGACTCGGTTCCATGGTGCCTAGAAACTAACCTGAGGTGGCTCAAAGAGCTGGTATGGTCATTTGGAGATATTCCTCTGGGACCTCAGTTCTTAATTTTAGCTTCTAGGCTGGAAAGTCTAGGAAGCCTTCACTCACATGTCTGATATCTCAGTGTTTTCCTTATAAGATCTCTGTTACTTGACTAGGTTGGTCTTCTGAGTATGGGGGTCTCAAAGTAGTTCAGCATGGTAGCTGTCTTCCACGAGGAAGAAGCAGATGTTGCCGATCCTTTTATAGGCATAAGCCAGGAATGGACACATCATTACTTCCATGATGTTCTGTTGGCTTAAACATAAACAATTCCGAACCATATTCTGTCTCTGAAAGGGAAGGATGGTAAAGAATTTGGAGCTACCCCTGACCACAAGTTACTTACATACCTCCTACTTTCTGAATGCACTCAGCCTCTCCTATGATACCCCAAAGTCTCATCTCATTATGTCATTAAATTCTAGCCTGGAAACTTATCATCTAAATTGGTCCAAGTGTGGGTTGAACATTTTTGGTGCAGTTCCTTGGGTTTAATTCCTTGGATATGACTCTTTGTGACCTGAAAACTTCATAAAATAAAGTTATCTGCCTTCCACACACAACATGCAATTATAAGGTTTGTCTAGGAAAATCTCAATAGACACTCTCATTCAAAAGAAGGAAGAAAGAAAAAGGACAAGGGAGATCACACAGCTATTAATAGTCCATAACATTTCTAAAATCCTGCCATGTCCATATCACTGGTTTCCTGATTAAGGCATAGCCTTGTTCCTGGAAATGATTCTCTGTGGCTCTTTAGCTGCATCTGCTGAGCTCTCAGCTCCACTTTCTGAGTCATTCTTTCTTTTCTATAAAAAAGTAACCATGTTTGCTGCTGAGTAGCTTTCTTACCCTATTTTCTGGCCTATTTTAGGTCCTAGAAGTTCTAGGGCCTAAAGGACCTATTTTCATTTTGAATTGGCTCTGTCACTTTCAGACCAAGTTGCTATAATTCCTTTAAACATTTCTTGGGTCTCCTGTGTATTACATTTTAATCCATTCAGACAGAAGTGACAATCAGAAATCTTTTTTGACAATAGATCTCTCTCTACCTTAAACTGGGAATTAGGGTACTGTGGAACAGTGTCCTTAAGATTCTTAGAAATCTTTTCCTCTCTTTTTGCAGATCTGTTAGACATTGCCATACAATTTTTTGAGAGATTAAAAAAGGGTCTTGCAAGATGAGGTCATTTCTTAAGTTGAGATTCTTTTTCTAGGAAGGACTAGGGATGAGAAAGTTTTAATTTTGAACCCACCAAGTTTTAACTCAGAAATGTTTCCTCTAGGTATGACTGGAAATTGAACATCTCCTTTTTTAGTTCATCTCTCTGTAATCATCCTTTATCACATACAGCTAAAAGAAATCCATTGCACTTTCAACACACTGAGTGTAAATTTCCTTGACCAAATTCATTAGTTCATTAGGTATATTTCTATTTTCCAGAATTTGACAACCTTTCAGCCATATGTGACATCTGTCTTCCTTTTGCCAGATTCTAATAACGGTTTCCTTATTGTCCTTCAATCTTTAATCCTCTGCTTGAAGGCCTTTAGGTCTAAGCTCTTGACAAGATCCCAAAGTTAATACTACATATTCTAGGTTTTTGTGATGGAAATACTCCTTTCCTGGTAAGAAATTCTGTGCAAGTTATCAGATCTCTTTTCTTCCCGAGAAAAGAAAACAAAAGTATATTTAAAAAAAATTAGTTTTAGCTTCCATAGTTTTATGGCTTGACAGCACAGCTAGTCCATTGGAGTCTCCAAAACAGTTCGATTAGATAGTGGCTAAGATTGGAGTCATCTGAATGTTCAACTGTGTTCATAGTCCAGATTCTTTATACTTCACTCACATGATGACCTTCTCCTAACACATGCCTCTTTTATATAAGAAACATGCATAGGGAAGAAAGGGCACTGCCAAATTCTCCTCTTTAATAGCTGCCAAGCCCTCACCTTTTCCCCAAATATTTGCTGTATACATGAACTTCTGAGTCACCCAGGGATGTGTTTCTAGAAAAGCCATCAAGGCCTAGAGTGTATTTTTTAGTTTTGAAGTTTTTGTGTGTGTGTTTTGGTTGTGTTCTTATGCAAAAATATAATAAATTCATTTCTTCAATGGATTTAGGGATATTCAGATAGTCTGTTTCATCTTTGCCAGTTTGGGCAAGATTTATTTCTCAAGGAATTTGTACATATCTTCCGATTTTTAAAATTTGTTAGCCTAAATTTATTCACACTTCCATTATTATCATTTTCATGTTTTTTAGGATCTGCAGTAGTGACCCCTCTCTCAAAATTGATATTTCTATTTTTTGTTCTTCTTTCCTTGATCATTCTAGTTAGGAGTTTACAAATTTTTAAATCTTTTTAAATGTCTAGTTTTGGGCATTGTTAATTTTCCCTATTTTTATCTCTTATATTCTACTAAGTTCTGCTTTTAAATATTTAGTTTCATCTATTATTTTGACTTTATTTTGACCCTAGTTGTTTTTTGTTGTTTTGTTTTGTTTAGCTTCCTAAGGGAATTTTATTTTTTTAATTTATTTTTAAAATAAATTTGTTTATTTATTTATTTTTGGCTGCATTGGGTCTTTGTTGCTGCGTGTGGGCTGCCTCTAGTTATGGCAAGCGGGGGCTACTCTTTGTTGCAGTGTTTGGGCTTCTCATTGTGGTGTCTTCTCTTGTTGCGGAGCACAGGCTCTAGGCATGCGGGCTTCAGTAGTTGTGTCACATGGGATCAGTAGTTGTGGCTCTCGGGTTCTAGAGTGCAGGCTCAGTAGTTGTGGTGCATGGGCTTAGTTGCTCCACAGCATGTGAGACCTTCCTGGACCAGGGATTGAACCCCTGTCCACTGCACTGGCAGGCGGATTCTTCACCACTGCACCACCAGGTAAGTCCCCTAAGGGAGTTTTAGATTATTGAGCTCAGATCTTTTTTTTTCTTTTTAAATATTACCTTTCCAAGCTATAAATTTCCCTCTTGGTACTATTTTAGCTGCAGTCCACAAATTTTAATATATTTTATATTTATTCTAATATAGTCTTTATTATTTTCTTTGTGATTTCTTAACTCACATATTATTTATAAGTATGTTGTTAAATTTTCAAAAAAAATTTTGAGGGGAGTTCCACATATCTTAATTGATATTGGTTTCTAATTTAGTTCTATTGCAGTCAGAGAATAGACTCTGTATGACGCCAATAATTTTAAGTTTACTGCAACTTATTTTAATGTTCAGCATACAGCTTCTTTGGTGAATGAAGCATGTACACATATTTACTCGAAAATAATTTGTATTTTGCAGTTGTTGGTTATTGAGCAAAGTTCCATAAATATCAGTTAATACAAGGGGCTTAATAGTGTGGTTTAGGTAATTTGTATATTTGCTGATTCTTTATATAGTTGTTCTGTCAATTGCTGAGAGAGGTGTATTAAAATATCCTGTTATAATTGGGAAATTATCTCTTTTGTGAGTTTTTGCTTCACGTATTTTCAGGCTCTATTATTAGGCACAGAACATATCATAATTGTTGCTTCATCCTTATGAATTACCATTTGTCTTTATGAAATATTTCTTTTTATCTCTAGTAATAATTTTTATCTTGAAATATATTTTCTAATATTAATATAACCACTAAAGTTGTCCTAACTTTAGTGTTTGCCAACTATGTGTTTATCCTTCCTACTTATTTTCAACTTATGTGTAACTTTTTAATTAAAGTGGCCCTGCACGCAGCATATAGTTGGGTCTTACTTTTTTATTCTTTTTGGTAATCTTTACCTTGTAATTGGAGTGTTTATATGATAACATTAAATGTAGATTCTTGTAAAGTAAGATTTAGGTCTACAATTTTACTGCTGTTCTCTGTCTCCTCTGATTTTTGTTCCTCTGTTTCCCATTTCCTGACTTCAGTTAAATTATTTGAATGATTTTAGAATTCCATTTTAATTTATCTATTTACTTTCATGTCATACTTTTAGGCATAATCTTTTATTTACAATGCTGGCACATGAGAACAACTTCAAAGAGGTGTTTTACTTTGAGGAAGGACAGAATTTTTATATAGCTTTATCATGAGTGGTCAGATGAAGTTTCACAAGTTTGGGAAACAACTATTTAAAGATGGTCCCCAGGACTTCTCTGGCAGTCGAGTGGGTAATACTTCACCTTCCAGTGCAGGGGGTGCAGGTTTGATCTCTGGTCAGGGAGCTAAGATCCCACATGCCTCGTGGTCAAAAAACCAAAACATAAAACAAAAGCAATATTGTAACAAATTCAATAAAGACTTTAAAAATTGTCCACATCAAAAAAAAATCTTAAAAAGAATGAAAAGGTCGATTTAAAAAATAAAATAAAATAAATAAAGATGGTTCCCAAATAGGGGGAAATTATTCTTGTGGCTTAGTAGCCACTTATTGGGCAATTCAGGATTATCAATAAGGATAGGAAGAACGAAGACAATGCATAGAACAGACTGAACAATTTTTAGTATGTTAGAGTCTCTTATATTACCCCACTGTATCACTTAATCTATTTCACTTTTCTTCATAGTACTATTTTCACTTTAAATATTTTACCAGTTTATTCATTTCCTTCATATTGTTTGTCTCTGCCTTTGAAATATAATCTGCATAAGAGCAGAGCTGCTGTCTACCCTCTTCTCTTTGGTGTTCCCAGTGTTTACAGCATTGTCTGGCATATCATGGACTCTCCAGACATACTGCTTGAATAAAAATTGGGGGGTGTGGTAAATTATAACTGGAAAACAAATATACAGCTTTGAATGGATTTGAGGCAAATTGTGCTGTAATCGGATTTTCTTTTAAACAAAGTTTAAAAAGCAAGTAACAATAAAAGAAAATAGTTCTGGTACAGAACCAGCAGTACAAAAAAATAATGTATGAGTAACTGGGTAATACACCCATTTGGCAATAGTGCAACTTTTAAATACATATTGTTGACTGTTCATAGGCCACCCAGAGTTACCATTCCACATTTCAACAACATGCTGACAGTTCCGAAAGAAAATTACTTTAAAAAAGGCATAACCCAGATGTTCCCTCATTTGACCATCTCCATCTAAGTTTAGATGTGCAGAAGAGCTTAGATATATCCAGAGTAAGTCATATGAAACATGTTACCTGATCAATTTTCTAAAATAATATTTCAGGACAGTGACAGTAAGATTAGGGAAGAAAACATAGAAGAATGAAGTCCTAATTACATACATACATCTTTTTTGACAATGGGAAATCTTTTACAGATACATTTCAAACAAAGAAAAGGAAAATAAATAATTTTGCACAAGAACTTTCACACATTCTGTACAATGTGTTTATTTTGCTGTCTTCATTCCGATAAACTCGTCATAGTTTACTTGACCATCACCATCAATATCTGCTTCCCTGATCAGACTGAATGACTGAATACTCTTTTACTACCACTTTTACATTCCCCATCATGCACAGAAACTAGAGCTTTACCATTTAGATAGATCCCTTCTCTTATAATCTCTCAATTCCCTCAATGTATAATTCCTTATAACTTGAAACCTAAATCCAGTCATCTTTCTAATCAGGAGACTATAGTTTACCAAGGAGATAGCAAACAAGTGGGGAGGAAGAAGGAAATGAATATAACCTACAACATACAGTCACCATGCTGCTCCTCCAAAATAGACTTGGCTCATTTCCAAGAAAGGTGGAGATTTATTTAAAAGGATCTAGGGGAATGAGAGAAGAAAGTAGATGGAGGAAGGCAATAACTTCCTCTCTCTCTCTTACATATGAGATTTTATCTTCACGCCGAGTTTAAAATAGTTCTTTATATTTTAAAGTAAAAACAGAAAGCCACTTAGTTGCATTCCAAATTATCCATTAATATAAACTCACATTTGCATTTTAACCAGGATAATACTGTTTTTCAGTCCCAATCTTGAAGATTTCTCTTAAATTTACAATCAATTTTGAGGGAATTAATGTTTTTCTAATAGTAGTTCCTCCCTGAGAAATTTATCCTATTTCAAAGCACATTTTGAACTGTGTCATACTTTCTCTGTCTATATTCATACCTTTCTCCTCCTAGGTTTAGATTGTATAATTCCATGCCTGTAACCCAGCCCTTAGGTCCTTTCCACCTACTTTGCTTGACCATATTCAATGTCTGATATAAATAAGTTTTAATTTTACCAAAAAATAAAAATATATTAAAACTGAGATACCTAATTCTAAATATGTAACTAACGTACTATTTTAGCAATTGTTGAAGGGTAAATGTGTTGCAAAACAAATTTAAGTATAATTTGTTTTATTAACATTGATGTTGTAGATAAAAAGTTCTGTAAATAAGTTCCCAATTATTCTACTTTTGTTCAGCAAATTTCTTTACATTGTAATATTTTCTAGGTTTGATTAACCAGCTCTAAATATTTTTGAATAATTAAAACCTTTCTATAACACATTTTCCTTCAAGTTGTATTTCTATTTGTTTACAGTCTTGATCTCAGTTTGTGACTCGCCTGCAATGTTTTCCATTATTGTGCATGGTTTGAAAATGCCTAGATGGTGATAAACATTGGGCTCCTGGGGTGTGATCAGTGTGGCGAGCATCCCTGACTTGCCTTTTAAATTTTCTCCATTTTCCCACAACTAAACAGATTTTAGTCTTGTTTACTATTAGCCTCTCACTTTAATTTTTGTCAACTGTGTAATATCATTTATTTTCAGTATAATCTTGTAATATATGATTTTCAATTTCTTCAAACTTATAACCTATAATTATTTTCAACACACAATTGAACACTGAAGTTAGTTGATGTTAAAATTTAGGGATAAATTCTATGTATTTTATTCATGCAACTTTTCCTGCCATCTGTGTGTGTGTGTGTGTGTGTCTGTGTGTGTGTGTGTGTGTGTGTGTATTTATATATATTTTGCCAAGAATAGTAATATCAGTATGCCCTAAGTGAGATAACATTTTATTTATATTCTTTTTCTTCTGATCCTATTTTATAATTCTTTTAAACAAAATCTGTAAGATTCTAGGTGAGAGAGAAATATTAAGCTTTTTCTAAAGGAGGATAGCATATGAAATTTATAAAGTAGATCCAATCATGCTGCACCCTCTACTACTTCTTTCTGACATCTTCAAGCTAATCTTTCCTAAATCTTCTAACTAAATGCCATTGTTCCAAGATTTCTTCCAAAGAATTGACATCCTCCTTTGTAGGGTACCTGCATTCAAAACAAGCCAATAGTCTTTAAAATATAAAATTGGTAAGTATAATTTCAATGTTTCCCTTTGTTTCATGTTGAATTGCCTACAGCTAAAGTGCTTCAGTTTTATTAGTTAACATTACCAACTAGAAATAATATTGCAAAGTTATACGCAAGTTAGTTTTTTTAAAAAAATTAACCTCGTATTTTAGCTGTTTAAAATCTGAAAGAACTAATTAAAGTATTTCTCTCTCTCTCTCTCTCTCTCACACACACACACACAGACACACACACACACACAGACACACACACACACACACACACACTGTAATTCACCATTTATAATGTTATATAGGTCATTGACCCAAATTGTCAGGCTTAACCAGACAGATCATTTTAAATAAAAGATTATAACTGTTTTTGACCAGTCCATTTTTGCAGAGTCAAGGAAACATTCCAGCTCTACTGTGGTAAAATTTTGTTGAACTTTGTATTATTCGGCATACCCTAATGCATTTTCTAAAATTAATGGTAGTTTACCGACTATTTAAGATGCCAAAGTAGCTCAGTGGGGTGTGATCTTTCTCCCAAGTCTTTCTGCACCACCCAATATGGGTCATTTAATTGGCAATTAGCCCATTCATGTACACATAGCAGCTGTCAATAACTGCCACAAGGAATCTTATAATTTTAGGGAATGTATCATCCTGTTTGTGGCTCCCAAAGGCCTATTTGTCATAAGAATCCTTTTGAGCCATGTGCACCCAGCATTGTCTGTAAGAACCCTGGAATTTCATTAGTTAGGTAAGCACAAACTGTTAGGTTGGCAAGACAGGCAAAACCAAGATTCACAGCAGGTGTGTATCAAAAACCATCTAAGCAATAACAATAGTGTTCCCAATTAACAGTCTCCCTACCTTGCAGCTCCAGTAATTTGTATGACTTTAGGCTTGATTCACACTATTTACAACAATTCTCTCTATATAGTACATGCACATTTAAATAATTTGACAAATCCTAGATTTATTTTTTTAAAAGTGAAGCATAAAACGTTGGGTTGACAGTTGAATGTCTTGTAACAATAAAAACAATATTATGGGGCTATTTGCAAACAATAACAAAAAACAGTACCCACAAGCTTTGACTAAAAAAAGAGAGACTTTATAGCGAGAATTTTATATTTGCTAGTCAATTTCCAGGAGCTACTTCATTGATTCCTGAGGAAACCCATACAAGATTAAGTACTCCCATTTTATAGATGAGGAAAAATTACTCCAGGTCACTCTCATCAATCAGACCCTATAGAGATGGAGGCTCCAGTGGCCTATCAATCCCCCCTGCCAGCCTGCTGGATGTATACCTATTGATGACATAGCCTGAGCAGGGCCTGAGTTTCCAGATGGGCAGCTGGACACTGCAAAGCGAGAAGGACCAGAGTCATTATGGAGCAAGAGGGTCAGAGCCAGGATGTCAGACCAGGTCTATCTTGGTTCAGAGGCAATCATTCTAACACACTGAATTCTGATCAACTAAAAATCAAATTATTAACCTTTAATGAGCTTGCAGAATTGAAATAAATTTAAAAGTAGTTATTGATTGCATGTTATAAACCAACAGCTCTATCATATATATAAATTTTGTATATGTATATATTAGCTATTCTTCCATTTCCAATCTTCACTAAAGTGTTCATGTGTATATATACATATATATATAGAGTTTTTTTTTTTTTTTTTTTTTGCGGTACGCGGGCCTCTCACTGTTGTGGCCTCTCCCGTTGCGGAACACAGGCACCGGACGCGCAGGCTCAGCGGCCATGGCTCACGGGACCAGGCGCTCCACGGCATGTGGGATCTTCCTGGACCGGGACACGAACCCGCGTGCCCTGCATTGGCAGGTGGACTCTCAACCACTGCGCCACCAGGGAAGCCCAGAGAGAGAATTTTTTGAGTTTTTTGTTTCTCTGTGTATGTACACTCATATTCACAAATAATAAAAAGTGGCAGACTGGGGAAACAATTTCCAAGCAACATTTCTTCGGTTGAAGCAGGAAGCAGGAGCCACAGTGATCAAGAGATCGGAGACTGCCTCTCTTTCCCCATCTCCCGACTTCTAAGAATTTGAATGACTATTGGGATGGCTGTACACTTACTACAATATTTGGAGTTAAAATGTTGTTGAACTTTATGCAGACCTTGAGGGTTAAGTTGTCCAAACTAACATCTTAATTATAAATATCTTAGAAACATGCCAGTTTTAAGAAAATATTTGATGTGGTTTGTTGCTATAGACTGAATGTTTGTATCACCCAAAATTCACATGTTGAAACCTAGTCTCCAACTTGGTATTTGGACGTGGGGCCTTTGGAAGGTAATTAGGTCATGAGGATGAAGCCTTCATGTATGAGATTAGGGCTCTTATAAAGGAGGCCCCAGAAAGTTCCCTTTCCCCTTCTGCCATATGAGGACAAAGTAAAAGAAGACTGTAAACCAGAAGTGAGCCCTCACCACACACCACATCTGCCAGCACCTTGATCTTGGTGGACTACCCAGCCTCCAGAGCTGTGACAAATAAATTTCTCTTGTTACAGGCCACCCATTGAGCTGTTCTAGCAGCTCAAATGGTCTAAGAGACTTGTACATCATCTATTAATTTGCAATTTAATTGGGATTTATTATTGGATTATTATGATATTTTCTGTTGCAATAAGCAAAAATTCCCATAGACTTTACTTTATTTGAACACGTTGATAATTCTAACCCAAGGAAAACAGTTCTGTAGAAATATCCGAAAGGAGCTCTATAGACAATATAAAATTTCATAATACTGTAATTTAAGTCTATAAACGATCTGAAAAATAACAAGAGAAAATTTCATTTTTTTAAGTGCAGAATGAAACTTGCAATCTGAATCTCTTAGCAAGTTAGTACTCTCTATGCCAACTAAGCAACATATGTGTGATAAGGCAGACCAGTGACTCCCTCCCCCAACCCAAAGATGGTCACATCCCAATCCCCAGAACCTGTGAATATAATAGGATTCATGGCAAAAAAAAAAAAAAAAAAAAAGAATTAAAGTAGCTGGTAAAATTAAGATTGCCAATCACCAGACTTTAAAGTAGGGAGGTCATCCTGGTTTACCAACTTGGGCCCAGTGTAATCACAGGGCCCTTAAAAGTGGAAGAGGAGGCAGAAGCATGTTACAGTGAGGCAGTGTGAGAAAGACTTAAGATGCTATTGCTAACTTTGAAGATAAAAGGGGACCACAAGCCAAAGAATGTGGGTGGCTTCTAGAACCTGGAAAAGAGAGCAGATTCTCCTTGAGAGCCTCCAGAACAGAACACAACCCTATGAACAACTTGATTTTAGCCCAGTGAGACCAATTTCAGATTTATGTTTCCTAGGACAGTAAGACATTTGCATCGATCTGAGTCACTGTTTGTGGCAACTTGTTACAACCGCAACAGGAAGTTGTACACTAAGTGATGTTTATTGCATAATATTACTGCTGAACATGTATTCTTTGGCTAAAGATAGAGCAATGTAGGGTGAAGTTGGAAATCTTATAGAAATATCAATTTACACTTTTTGCTTTTTTATTTCTAATATCTAAATTTCAGAGATGGCCTTTTTGCCACTGGATAGGCATGAAGCATTACCTATTCTTACATCAATAGCTATCTCTATATGTATATATATGCCTTTAGGAAATCTCAGATAACATTATAGACTTTCACAATTTACATTCGATGTGGCCAACTTGCTACTCCATCAACTTCAGCCAAAGACATGGGTCATTAAGCTGTGTTCGTATACCATTTATCCAATGAACATACACTCAGCTTTTAGCATGAACCACTTTGAACTTGGCAATACATAATCAAAACCTAATGTCTCTTCTTAGAAGTTTTATTCAATGCTAGAACTTTGGTGCCTAGTATACTGCCTGCTGTGTGATTTTGTCTCTAAAATCTTTATGGACTAAATAAGTGGAGATAACCAGTGACTAGAGCACTGAAGTACTGTTGAGGCATTGTTTGTAAAGGCATCACCACAGTGCTAATGACTATCTTTTCCTTGGTTGTCCACAGCCCATTTCAGAAGCACACAAGCCTGTGCAAAGTTTTTCATTTTCACATTTTGCTGATATAAGTACTACTCAGGTACTTAAGTTCTCAGTGTCTCAAAGGTTTTTGTGAAAAACTCTTTCACTTTTCACCCGTCCTTTTCTGAGCATCCTCATCTAAAACATATCCACCAGCCTGTTCAATATCTGGGCTGATCCTGTGCTATACTCACAACCACTTCCTTTCTAATGTAAGATTTTTTCTTAAAAACAAACTATTCATTTCCTCACCTTAGTAGATTTCTTTTGGGCTTACGCCACTAGTTCTCTAAAATAAAGCCGTGCGGAGTAAAACCAAATTATAAACACACCTTAGGTGCAAGCTCCCATTTCTTTAGCTTCAAATGTACTCATTATTTCCACAGATAACCTTTAAAAATATTTATGTTGTAAAAAGTCTTTAACACAGAGACTGATACAAAGTAGATACTTAATAAATGTTAGTTTATCTGCCCCTTTCTATGAAGAGCCATGAAATACTTTCCTACAGGAAAAAACTGCTTAGATTAATGTGAAAATATAATATTTTGAATATTTAAAGCCATAAGCCCCATAAGACAGCTATTTAACATGATTTTATAACAGATATGTAGTTAATATGTAATAAAAAGGTATATGAAGAGCAGTGGAAGAATATCAGCACGTAATATCCTGGACTTTTTAGTCCAATGGTAGAAATCTCCGTAATTATTATAATTATTATAATTACAGAGATTGGGGAGATTATCATTAATGCTAATTCTCTACTAAAGTTGGTGCATCTAAAAGATAGTTTTAGCTCTAAATTACAATCAAAAATTTGAAATTGATGCTAACAATTAAATTAGTCAAAATTTCTCTAATCAATATTTAAACTATTTTTCCAAGAAAAAGACAATACAAATTTGTTTAAGGACTTGATTTTTTTTACCCTTTTTTTATTGAAGTATAGTTAATTTACAATGTTCTGTTAGTTTCAGGTGTACAGCAAAGTGATTCAGATACCTGTCTGTCTGTCTGTCTCTCTCTCTCTCTATCTATCCATCCATCTATCTATATTCTTTTTCAGATACTTTTCCATTAAAGTTATTACAAGATAGGGTTTCCCTGGTAGCATAGTTGTTGAGAGTCCACCTACCGATGCAGGGGACACGGGTTCGTACCCTGGTCTGGGAAGATCCCACATGCCGTGGAGCGGCTGGGCCCGTGAGCCATGGCCGCTGAGCCTGCACGTCCGGAGCCTGTGTTCCGCAACGGGAGAGGCCACAACAGTGAGAGGCCCGCGAACCGTAAAAAAAAAAAAATAGTTATTACAAGTTATTGAATATAGTTCTCTGTGCTATACAGCAGGTCCTTGTTGTTTATCTGTTTTATACATAGTAGTGTGTATATGCTAATCCCAAACTCCTAATTTATCTCTCCCACCCTTAACCTTGCTATCCCCTTTGGTACTCATAGGTTCGTTTTCTATGTCTGTGAGTCTATTTCTGTTTTGTAAATAAGTTCATTTGTATCATTTTTTAGATTTCACATATAAGTGATATCATATAATATTTGTCTTTGTATGACTTAGTTCACTTAATATGATAATCTTTAGGTCCATCTATCATGCTGCAAGTGGCATTATTTCATTCTTTTTCATGGCTGGGTAATATTCCACTATATCTACCACATATTCTTTATCCATTCATCAGTTGATGGACATTTAGGTTGCTTCCATGTTTTGGCTATTGTAAATAGTGCTGCTATGAACATCAAAGTGCATGTATCTTTCCAAATTTGAGTTTTCTCCAGATATATGCCCAGGAATGGGATTGAATGTTCATATGGTAATTCTATTTTTAGTTTTTTAAGAACCTCCTTACTATTCTCCATAGTGGCTACACCAATTTACATTCCCACCAACAGTGTAAGAGGGTTCCTTTTTCTCCATACCCTCTCCAGCATTTATTACTTGTAGACATTTAAATTATGACCATTCTGACTTGTGTGAGGTGATACCTCATTTTAGTTTTGATTTGCATTTCTCTAATAATTAGTCTTATTGAGCATCTTTTCATGTGCCTTTTGGCCATCTTTATGTCTTCTTTGGAGAAATGTCTATTTAGGTCTTCTGCCTATTTTTTGATTGGGTTGTTTGAGGTTTTTTTGATATTAAGTTGTATGAGCTGTTTGTGTATTTTGGAAATAAATCCCTTGTTGGTAACATCATTTGGAAATATTTTCTCCCAGTCCCTAGGTTGTCTTTTCACTTTGTTTATGTTTTCCTTTGCTATGCAAAAGCTTTTAAGTTTAATTAAGTCACATTTGTTTATTTTTGTTTTTATTTCCATTACTCTAGGAGGCAGATCCAAAAAAATTTTGCTGCAGTTTATGTCAAAGAGTGTTCTTCCTATGTTTTACTCTAGGAGTTTTACAGTATCTGGCCTTACATTTAGGTCTTTAATCCATTTTGAGTTTACTTTTGTGTGTGATGTTAGAGAATGTTCTAACTTCATTCTTTTAGCTGTCCAGTTTTCCCAGCACCACTTACTGAAGAGACAGTCTTTTTTCCATTGTATAGTCTTGCCTCCTTTGTCATAGATTAATTGACCATAAGTCCGTGGGGTTTTTTCTGGGCTTTCTATCCTGTTCCATTGATCTATTTGTCTGTTTTTGTGCCAGTAACGTACTGTTTTGATTACTGTGGATTTGTAGTATAGTCTGAACTCAGAGAGCTTGATTACTCCAGCTCCGCTCTTCTTTCTCAAGATTGTTTTGGCTATTCAAGGTCTTTTGTGTTTCCATACAAATTTAAAAATTTTTTGTTCTAGTTCTGTGAAAAATGCCTTTGGTAATTTGATAGGTATTACACTGAATCTGTAGTTTGCCTTGGGTATATGGTCATTTTAACAATATTGATTTTTCCAATCCAAGAGCACAATATATCTTCCATCTCTTTGTGTTGTCTTCAACTTCTTTCATCAGTACCTTAAGGTTTTCAAATACAGGTCTTTACCTTGTTAGTTAGATTTATTCCTAGGTATTTTATTCTTTTTGATGCCATTGTAAATAGGATTGGTTTTTAATTTCTCTTTCTTATGGTTTGTTGTTAGTGTATAGAAATGCAACAAATTTCTGTACATTAATTTTGTATCCTGAAACTTTACTGAATTCATTGATGAGTTCTAGTTGTCTTTTTGGTGGCATCTGTAGGATTTTCTATGTATAGCATCATGTCATCTGCAGTGACAGTTTTACTTCTTCCTTTCTAATTTGGATTCATTTTTTTTTCTTTTTACCTTAAGTCAAGAATATTATGGTTTTGAAGAAGTGATCCCCAAATATAAAAATATATAAAAGAAATTTTATTTAATTTCAAACTGTTTCTTCTCTTTTGTAGTTTGTCATTTGACTTTAAAAAAAGAAAAAACCCTCACAGTCAAAAAGATGTTGCCACATACAGCATTTGATTTTTTATATTCTAGTGTGATTAAGTATACTTTTTGTAAAAATGAAAAACTGATAACCAGAATATTATAATCATCGAAATTTGGTGTTTTGTAAATACGATTGTAATTTTCCTAATATTTTCAATGCCATTTAAATGTGTTTCAAAAGTTGCCTGAAATTAATCACAAAGAAAAAATAGTAACTTTTCATTGAAGATATGGTGAACACCACCTTAACTAAGTAATCAAAGTTAGTATCATTACTAACAGAAAAAATCAACATCATGTGCCTCTGGATATGATACACTGAGAAATACCCAAAATTCATGAGAAAAAGTTATATAAATCCAAACTGAGGGTCATTCTATGAAACAACTTCCCGCAGTCTTCAAAAATGTGAAGGTCAGGACTGTTAAGGTACAACTGAGGAACTTTTCCAGAGTGAATGAACCCAGAGACATGTCAGCTAAATGCGCTGTGAGATGCTGAATCTGATCTTAAATCAGGAGAGAAAAATAGCTCTAAAGACATTATTTGGATAAGCTGATGACATTAAATTTGAATATGGAGTAGACTTTAGGTATAGCATTGCGTCAATATTATATCTCTTAATTTTGAAAACTGTACTATTTTCATGTAAAAAAAAATCTTTGGTCTTAGGAAATATACATGGGAGAATTTAGAGATATAGGTCACCATGATTCCAACTTAATCAAACAGTATTAAAAAATAAAATGCATATATCAAAAATATACAGACGAATAGTAATAAAGCAATTTGGGTAAAATGTAAACAATTAGGTGAATCTGGGTAAAAAGGGCAGAAACTCTGTACTATTCTTGCAACTTTTGTTTAAATTTGAAATTATATCAAAATGTTAAAATTACCATAAACATAGGTGCCTGGAAAATGTACATTATTTACCCTTGTAAGGTAAAACTATATATTTAAAATATACAGAGTATTTTAAATATTTGATAAACCCACTTCTTTCATTAGAAAACATGTAGTGTGGATAATATGTTCCAAGACTAATTTAAGAATATGTAGTATTATTTTATATGTAGGTGATATCACAGCAAGTAATCATTTTGGTGAAAGCATTATTGTTTATGATTTTTTGGTTCTTTTACTTATTTCAAAGATTAAGGAAATAGCTCTCTTTTAGAACAGTTCTGAGTCAAGGTGAATTCAAACCAGATGTTTTAATTCCACTCCAAAATTTTCGAGACACACAGTGCATAGAGACTGTCTAAGATGTAATGACCAGCCAGAATTTCCCATTTAAGACTGGACATTCCTGGATCAGCCTCCAAGTTAAATGTTTATTTTTCTAACTGTTTTATAGTGAAGTTTGGTTAAAGGACTTGGCACAGTGCTCTTCAGTTTAATTTTAAGCGTGACAGAAATGCTGGCCTCAGTGTGTGTATGTGTGTAATTTAGTTGCTTTGCTACTGGAAGTCTATGGAAGATTAATGAATGGTGGGGCTTGGTGGCAGTTGTGAGGGGATGCAGGATAGAGAAAACCAGCCACCATCTGTTCAAAATGTCTTTTGTAGTGCTTTTAAGGAAAACAGTTATCAGCAGCAGACAAAGGCAAACAATGGCTTTAAATATTAATGTTTCTGTTGTTGCAAATGAATATTGCAATTGTGCTTCTATTATTTCAAAAAATAAATATGTTTATATCATGTTGTGACCAACTGTATATTCAAATCAATTCTCCAAAAAGCAAGAAAATTACTAAGAATTTAATGTCCTTAACAATATTTACTCTCAATTAGTATCTTTGGGGATATGATATATATTAAGCCCAAAGACAAGCTCTGTAAATCATCTTTTCCCTTAGAGTTAACCTTTTTCCTTAGAATCATATCCACTCCAGTTTCATACAATTTATACAATATGAATTAATTATGTTCTCATAGATTCATTATCCTAATCTTGCCTTCAAATCTTTTCAAAACTGGCCATTTATAACTGAAATGCTATCAGTTATTTATGCTCACTCAGAAAACTCTAGGCCCATGACTTTTCAAACTTTAAGACAAATCACTTGGGGGCGGTCTTTTTAAAATGCAGATTTTGATTCAGTAAGTCAGAGCTTGAACGTGATTCCCAGGTGATGGCAATCGTGTTGGTCCACTCTGATGACAAGGATAGAAATGTATGTTTATGAATTTTTTGCCATTAAGAATGGTGGAGGGGTCATTCATAAAATGCTAAAAATATATATAACCCCCCAAATGTTGGTGTCTACTTGGCTTAGTCTTTGCAGAGTTTCCCACTCACCCAGCCACCAAATAATAATAATAATAACAACAACAATAGTAGTAGTAGAAGAAGAAACCCTTTAATGGCATATTGGATATCATTAGTACCAGTATTGAAACAGCATTGGGTCTTTCATCAATACCTTTGGTTATATCAGAATATCATAAAAGATGTGCATAACAACTTATGCACTTTCTTTTAATTACAAAACAAAAATATTAATCTTTTTGCCCCTCTTTGATCTAAGGCCAAGCTATTTTATTTTTGTATAAGCCTGTTGATTGTATTTCCTTGTCATCTTTCATGCATAAAATGTACTCATAATTCATTACCTTAGATTTTCAGTTTCCATTTCTTTCATGTGGATCAATAAATTAAGTAAACCTACAAAGCACTATAATTAGAAGATTTACAGTAACTTCCAATTTTTTAAAATTAGCTTGTCTACACCTAACTCAAGTGCAATTATTTTAGTAAACTTAACTTTATTTGTATTAATCCAGAGCAGTCAATATAACTTTCATAAAAACAAAAAATGCTCTTTTTCTTACATGTTGTTATTGCTGTTTACATAATGATTAATTAAGTTATACCTTCAAGGACAAATACAACCAAAATATTGAGCTCATTACTCAACATTGGTGACAAAACCATGTGTGTAAACTAGGGAGTGACCAACTAGACAAAAGGGTCCCTTGTGCCATTACTATCCATGAGTTTGATTCACAGAGGATATTGAGAATGATAACAAATCAGGGAAATGGAGGATGGTTAAGAAAGTGTCTAATCTTAAAGCAAATCCAACACAAACCTGCAACACTTAAAAAAAATTAAGGAATTTAACTTATAACCTCCAGAAATATTTCTCATAATCTCTTCTTATACTTCCAAATTCTTTTGTACATTTGGCTGATCTTTCCTTCCCACATTGTCATATTTTCTTCTCTATCACTCTCTCACCATTCCTAGTTTTTTTGTTTGTATTTATCAACCTAGTCATTCTAAATCCTCCCCTTTTCTTCCTAAATTTTACCTCTAATTTTCCTACTTCTGAATTGTAAAATATCTGGGGGGGAAATGGCAAAAAGGAAGTGGTGCAGTTTAAATTTATTTCCTTGATGATAAATTGACTTTATGTCTTGCAAATATTTGTTAAATTTGTTATTTGCCTGATCAGTCAATTGTGAGCTAAGATTACACATTAATCCTTTAAGTCCCAACAGAATGAGTTAAGGTAACTCTGTTATTTGCTACTAGAGAATGCTTTCTTTGATAAGGACTATTCAAATGATACCTAGGACCAAAAAGCTATCAAAGGACTTTTTTCTCTTAATAGCACTAATATGATTACCTTAGTGACACCAACTGATAACAAGACTATGAAATATGAACAAAATATAACTAGATTTTCCACTCTTCTTTACATAACGTGTGATTTTAGCATTCTTTATGATTTCCATCAGAGAAAGTGAATAAGAGAGCAAAACTTTTAAAAACTTAAAATACACTATAGTCAAAAGTTCAATGAAATCAGGCTAGCAAAAAATTATCAAAAAAGTTGACCATTTAGAAAGAAAATGCATTTTCTAAATTAGCTTAATTACTAGTCATACAAAAAGCTTGGTTATAGTTTCTGTACTCAGTTTTTGCTTCACAATTTTATGATTTAGTGGAAAAAAATATAGGGTTGGAATTCTAAAAATGCTTTTATCAATTCAGGTGTTTATTAAACATAACATCAAGTAAATCACTTTATCTCTTTGAAATTTACTTTTTACTCTATTTTTCAGTGATTCTAATATGGCTTCTGAAATGATTATTTTTGGAACAATATCTCTTGTAAAATATTTAAAAGCTAAAACAGGCAAAGTGAGCTTCCCTGCTGGTGCAGTGGTTAAGAATCCGCCCGCCAATGCAGGGGACATGGGTTCGAGCCCTGGTCCGGGAAGATCCCACATGCTGTGGAGCAACTCAGCCTGCGTGTCACAACTACTGAAGCCCGCATGCCTAGAGCCCGTGCTCTGCAACATGAGAAGCCACCACAATGAGAAGCCCGTGCACCGCAACGAAGAGTAGCCCCTGCTCGCCTCAACTAGAGAAAGCCTGCTCGCAGCAACAAAGACCCAACGCAGCCAAAAATAAATAAATATTTTAAAAATAAATAAAACAGGCAAAAGTGTGTAATCAACACATTAAAAAATTAATGAATGGTTTGTATATTATTACACTTAAGCAGAAATTAAGATACAAATTAGAATGTAGAAAGCAAATTGTCCTAATCATTTCTCTTTCCCTGGTGAATAGCAAGTTATTTTTATAACATTATATGTTTTATTTAATTTCTCTTTGTTAATGATTTGAAGCAATTATGAGGAAGCCTCTTCAGGTCCAAAAATTAGACATTTATAGTATTTATCAGCATATAAATTTGTATGACTTTTGCTGTACAGACACATACACGCACACACACCCCACATGCAAACACTTACAGACAGACCCACCAACTTACACATCTATAAATGGGTAATCGTCTACTTTACTCATTGTTGGTTTGATCTCTTTTAAGAAATCATGCATTATTTACAGGGCACCTGTATTAGCAAAGCTGATTCAATGTGATATTCAGGTTAATTACTTTATTCTTCTGGGGTTTTGGACCTGATTTCTATTTCAGTTGGCAAAGTACGGTGAAAATTGGGATTAGTGAAACCGTTCTTGCCTGTAAATGAATTTCCAATGTAAATAGCTAAAGCAAATTGTAAAAAACAAAAGCAAAGTCTGTCTACTCTAAGAGTTTATTTTTCTCTAATATAGGTATGACATTAAATAAAAGAAACCAACCAAAAGTTTTTCCCAGATTTAATATACCTTCTTACAGGAATTTTGTAAGCCAAGTCTGCTGTGTAAATGCCCTAATTGAGATATAGAATTTTAATTGAAATCTCAGCATAAGAGATAAGAATGAGTGGCTATAGTTATTCTTTTCTTTTAGTTATTTCTGAGATATACATTTTAAAGTAATAACTAGAATTATGACTTATAACATTATACCAGCTCATATAAGATTTTTAGAAATTACATGTAATGTCTGAAACATTTATATTAACATATTTCCATACAAATAACCCAATGAAAGTTTAGTATTAGTTGTTTTGTTTGTTTGTTTGTTTGTTTATACTGCAGGTTCTTATTAGTCATCAATTTTATACACATCAGTGTATACATGTCAATGCCAATATAGTTATTCTTATCTTACCTTTCCACAACAAAACTTATTGTGTAACAGTTGGATAAAATGAATGTAAAAAGTTCTAAAAATATAAGCTAGCAATTAGTGTCAATAAACAGCTTAGCTAACTCATGCTGCTTAAGCTCATACTACAAAAATATGGACATAAGGCAAAACTGATCTCTGGTACTCTCCTGTCCCTTACAAAGATCAAGTCATCTTGGTGTATCCCTCAGAAGGCTATCTATTTGACCACAGTCACTCAATATCAGTGGGACTTGCTTAAAATTTTAAAACTGCCTATACTCTTGCCAATTTACCCAATAATGTTCTTTAGAGCAAAAAGATGCCTGTAGTGAACAGAATTCCCCTCTGCCTCCCACCCCCCACACACCTGCCTTTAAAGATGTTCTGGGTAATGACTGGAGCCTGTGAATATATTTCCTTACATAGCAAAATGTGATTAAGGTTAGGGAACTTGAAGTGAGAGTGAGACAGGAAGGAAGGGGACAGGGCACAACCATTAAAAGAATGACACAACCATTAAGAAGAACAGGATACCACAAAAACCAATTAGAACCTCCTAGGCCAAAGATGGAGGAAAATTCTACTTCCAGTAGACATTGAGCCTCATTATATGCTCATTGTAATGCCTTAGCATACTAAATGACACCCCCATAGGCACCAGGACAGTTCTGAGCCCGACCATAAAAGGCCAAAAAGTGGATGATGCCTCAGTTCCTGGAAATTCCCACCCCTTCTCCAAGTGAGTTAGAATATTCCTCTGAAATTACCCAGCCCATAAAAACTAACCACTTCCACACCTTGGGACGCTCTCACTTTCTGAGAAGATCTCATGCCCTGGGGCTGCCTCTTGCCCTCCGAGATAGCCCACACTCTGTCTATAGAATGTGTATTCTCTAAATAAACCTGTTTTCACTTTACTATGACTTGCTCTTGAATTCTTCCCTGTGCAAAGCCAAGGACCCTCACTCGACATGGCCCATCCTAGGGACTCACCCAAGACCTGGGACATGATCATCCTCTCCTCAATTTTCGCTACAAAAAGAATATTAACCTGAACGACCCAGGTAAACTCAACCTAATCTCACGAATCCTTAACAGTGGAGAACCTTTTCCAGCTGTGGTCAGAGAGTAAGAGATGGCAGCAGGAGAAGGATTTAACTTTGACCACATCCAGTTGCTGATTCTGAGATGTAGGTGGCAGTGTGTAAGGAACTACATTCTGCCAACAACTGAATGAACAAGGAACTGGATCCTCCCCTAGAGCCTTCAAAAAGGAAAAAGCATTGCCAATACCTTGACTTTGGCTGGGATGAACCTGTGTTGGAATTCTGACCTATAGAAGATAATAAATTTAAGGCACTCTAAGCCACTAAGTTTGTGGTAGTTTATATGGCAGCAGATTAAACCTAATAAAATTCAAAATCACGTGCTCCATTTAACTACCATATATCTTTAGTTGACTTTATTTTGTAAGTTGCTCAGTCTTTTACTGACTTTCATGACCTTAAACACTTTTGAAGATTGCAGGCAGATTAGAATGTCTTTCAGTGTGGTTTTGTCTTAAATGTCCACATGATTAGATTTAGGTACAGTGCATTTGGCAGAATGCCACAGAAGTGATACAATAGTTTTCCCATTGCATTTATCAGATGGAGAATGATTTTGATTTTCGCCACTACTGATGATATTCACTCTGACTGAGTATTGTACTGTCTTCCAGGCTTCTCGAACTGTGAATTTACTGTTGTTCCTTTGGTAATTCATAAGAGTTTTGTAAGGAGTACTTAGAAATATGTAATTATCACATCTGTCAGCAAACTTTCAATTTATCCATTTATTTATTTATTGTTAAGAGTGGACGTTAGGTTTCTTTTTTTAGTTCAAAGGTTACAATCATTATTTATTTAAATGCCACCATAGCCCTTCAGTAGATGTTCTCATTACTGTTCTGGGTCTTCCGGCTGTGAGGACACTCTTCTTAACACCCCTTGGGCACCAGCACTCCAGACCATGTCCCCCTGTGGGCACGCCTTTTACTCTTCTTGGGCTCTGATATTCTTCACCAGGCTGACCCTTCATATGGATACCCACCTAACTCTACTGTGCTCTGACTTCTGATTTTCAAAAATTTTAAATCTAGGTTAAGATTTCATTTGCTCTTCATGAAACCCAATAACTTGGGTTTGAAAATAAATAAGTTATTGGAACATGGTTTCACGGTAGCTTGGTATCAATTGTGAAGTGTTATGAATAAAAACTGATTATTAATTATCCATTTTTGTGAGTAGGGGAGTTGTTTTTAGTTTTGTTCATTTGTTCTATAGAAGTAGAGTGGAAATTTTCAAATGTGCATATGTGATAAATACATTAAATGCTAGGAAATTTCATTACTTTGCATTCAGGTAAACTAAGTAAGAAAATGTATGTCAAGTTTTATTCACCTCATTAGTTTACTTAAAATGCTAACATACAACACAGAAAAATCAGTAGAGCTGATGAGTTGAAATGAAGAGTCTTTAAATGCTAAGCCAGAAAGCCAGGTTTCATACATACCTTCTAATTTACTTTGGGCAAATTAATTAGTCTAAATCTGTTTCCTCATTTGTAAATAGAAGAAGAAGAATCTCTACCTTGTTCACTTTACAATCAGTGGGAAGAGAATAAGATTTGGAGTCAGATAATTTTGGATTTGGATCTCTGTTTTAATACCAATAGTTAAGTGAATTTTCACAAATTGTTTAATTTTTCTAATCTTGCATTTGGTCATCAGTAACATGGCTATAGTAATGGCTACCTCAGAGATCTGAAGTAGGAATGAAATGGGATAATGATTATTAACACCTACACCAGTGATTGTTAGGTCATAGAGCATCTGGCACAGTGTCAACAATTAGGAAAAAAAGAGAGATGTTATATACAAAATTTTGTTGTGAATTATACAATGCAACTTATACATTATTTAACTGGTTCTCTTTAAAATGATTTACTAATACTCTGTATTTCTCCTTTTGTTATTACCACAAGTGTAATAATTTATTTTCTAGGTTTTTTTTTTTACATCTTTATTGGAGTATAATTGCTTTACAATGGTGTGTTAGTTTCTGCTTTATAACAAAGTGAATCAGTTACACATATACATATGTTCCCATATCTCTAGTTATTTTTAAGCTTTTATTTCCTATTAGACTATATGGAAAAAAGAACTAACTGTGCTCCTACAATATCCTAGTATTCACCTATAAGATTTTATTTTAGGTATTTGTGTTCATCTGTATCTTCCTTTACTAGAGTAAACTCTCTCAAGAAGTACCTGGCATAATGTTTGACTCCTGAGTGTCAAATGGGTGTTGAATGAAGGAATGAAAAAAAGTATGAAATTCACATATGTTA
Organism: Monodon monoceros; assembly: GCF_005190385.1. Classification (NCBI taxonomy): domain Eukaryota; kingdom Metazoa; phylum Chordata; class Mammalia; order Artiodactyla; family Monodontidae; genus Monodon; species Monodon monoceros. The sequence goes on from NW_021703785.1 coordinate 33,897,674, forward strand.
ATAAAAGCAGGCAGCCATACTGTGTCTCCTTTTCAACCATATTTCCAGTTCAAATATACTGATCTTAGAATTACCTAATGAAGCCATAGATTAATTGTCTTTTAAAAAATCTGCTTGAATAGTAGAAAGTGCGCTTTATAAGAACTTCAAACTACTTTTGAATATGGTAAAATTATTAATTTCTCATTAAATAAAACTGAATTCACTTTCATTAAGAGAGAGAAAAACAGAAAGTTGAAATTAATGTTGTTCTTCACTTTACTGTAATGTGTTAATGCTTTAACTGAATGTTTAGGACTGGATTAAGGAACTGTGTCAAACTGAAAAGTACAAGAAAGGAGAAGTTTGAAAAGTGAATTTGTGATTTCCATTGATAATTTTCATTAATGTCTCCCATATGGTTAAAACTGTCAAATCTTAATAATTGTGTTATTACTATAAGAAACGTTTATATTTTCTCTTGCTCGTAAATTTTCCCCCACCAAGTTGTGAAAATCTTCCAATTTTTTATTAGATTTTTAATCTGGAAAAAGGATTATATGCCAAATTATTGAATAGGGACATATAGCATTGGCCCAGGAGAGTAAATAATCTGATACTCAAGAGGTAGGGTTGAGGAGAGTGCAGTGTTTTTGGTATCTAAGTGGATATTGTAATTTTTAGAAATGCAGCTAGACTGAGAACTTAGACTCACTAATGGGTAAAAGAGGTAAAAGCAGCACTAGAATAATCTTACAAATATTTAAAGACATCATTTGGCCAGTGGAGCCTTTTTAAATGGACTTTGTAGTCCATCTAAAATAATAATAGTTAACAAAGCTTGGAATTTGATTTAAAAACTGATCCAAAGCAACAGGCACAAGAGGAAAGATGACAAAAGATCCCTGAGTGTCCAACACTACAGGATGGCATGTAGTTTTTTAGGGACAGTGGGCTAAAGAATTAGAATGGCCCAGGAATAATTCAAGGCCATTTCTCACTATACCTCTTCATCTTTCTACTAAGACCGGAGTGTTAAGTATCTTACAGATAATCTAAGCTATGCTCTGGTGGTGTTTTTTGGACTTTAGTTACCTGGAAATTACCAACCTCCCCAAAAGGTTAGTACCGGATATTTCACTATCAGTTTTACCTTGGCTTGAATCATTATTGCACAGGATATGTTAGTGAAAGAATAATAATCCTTTCAAGCTGTTGTTAGGCAATTGAACTTTAAAAGGAATATTTCTGAAGTACTGAAAATGTTAGCAGTGGAGAAAATGAGAGTATGAGGTTTCCGACGTTTTTTACCTGAAATATTTAGTTTCCTCTGAAAAACCTTTCAAATTCTTAAAAATGGAAACCTGTTAATATCGCTTCCCTGCTTTATACCCTACCATGACTTTTCATTGAACAGAATAAAAATTGTCATCTGGCTTCCATCTGCTCTTCTGTTTCCATGTAGCCATTTCCACACACACTCTGAAAGCCAGTTTCGATAAACTGCTTACTGCTCTCTCTATGCATTTTATGTAATGTTCTCTCAGCTGTAAATGACCCATTTCTTTACCTGGTGAGCAAGGACCCACAGAAAAATCCTCCACTCTAATGCCAGCACCTCTGTGAATCTTTGGCAGCTCTGGCAGAGTTAGGTGATCTCTTCCTCGTGGCTCCTATGTCTCTAGTGACATTACTGTAGTAATGTTTATATGTTCATCCCTTTCATTAGTCTGTCAGTTCCTCAGAAGGAGAGATCATGTTCTATACCTCCATGATTCTCTAGTGCCTGGATATAGCGAGTCTTTTATAAATCATTGATGAACAATGAATGAGTGAAAGACAAGAAGAAAAATATTACTGCTATATTTAAAGTAGATGACCAACAAGGACCTACTGTATAGCACAGGGAACTCTGCTCAATATTCCTTAATAACCTAAATGGGAAAAGAATTTAAAAAAGAATAGATACATGTATATGAATAACTGAATCCCTTTGCTGTACACCTGAAATTAATATGGCATTGTTACTCAACTGCACTCCAATATAAAATAAAAATTAAAAAAAAAGAAATATTACTCAAATTTCAAACAGAATGACAATTCATTTACTTGATGATTTTTTTTAGGGACAACTAATCTAAGTTTCCTTACATAACTGCTTTCCCTTTGCCAGGTAAGAAGAGTAGAATTTAAATGATGCCATTACATTCGACACACCCTAACCCTAATGGTTACGGTGAGTTGTTATCACTTGAACATAGGGCTTCACTCTCTCTTTTAAACTTTGTCACACCTTCATATCTGTAGCCTGGTCCACCCCTTTACAATTGAAGAACGCCTGAGTGATTTTGTTTTCTTATATATTTTTAAGATCTACCGTTTATAATTTATTCTTTCCTTTCTTGCACATATGTAATGTCATCTATAATGCTTTTCATCAACTTCTTTTGTATCTAGCACTCGAATTATGTTAACATTAAGGTAAATAATTAATATAATTTTGCACAAACACTATGGAAACTTTGAATTTGTGGATATACAATTTGTTATCTTCTGCAGAGTTTGACAGAAATATTTTATTTTCATGTTAACACAGTAGACAGTTGCTTGAACAAAAATGACCTTTTCATATCATGAGGTCTTCAAATCCTCTACTGTGATTCAGTTTTTCATACTACATCTGCTGAGTTTCTAATGCAAACTATCACAGTGTGTGGTCCCTTCTACTGTAAACATGAATTCTTTCTCATTGTGATTTCATATCTTCAGCACTGATTATAATGATTCTTTGTCAGCTCAAAGCTGTCAACTTTGTTCTCAAAGGACTGCAATCTTAGCTAAAAAAAATACAGATAGCTAGTCACAGGGAATTAAATGTGGTCCAGTGCTCTCAAATATAAAAGACAAAAGGGAAACAAATATTTCTCTTCTCTCTTAATGACAAAAAAAAAACCTGTATAATTTTGATTTTGTCCTATCATCTTATGAATGAAATTCAATATTTTAATAAAGTAGTTGACATCACGTTTATTTTTTTTCTTTTTACCACAGCAGTTTTCTAGATACAAGCCACTTATAGTTATCCTTCTGTTTAATCCTCCTTAACACATTTCCCTTTTCATAAAAAGTGATAAAATACACAAACATTCAACTGCCTGATTACCCAAATACCTCTGCTAATTTGCCAAGGTTAGCAGAAATGGGGCGTACAGTATATTGTTGGCTATGCATGGCTGAAGGGTGCAGAAACAGCACAAGGCTATATATTTCACACTCCATAAACAAAATGGTGAAACACACACTAGAAAGGTACAATACTTATCTAATCTAAATTCAGGCAACATCAGTAGCTTTGATCTCTATTAGGTTAAATCACTGTCTCTTCAAGGAATGACCAAATCATTAACCCAACAAACCAGTTGATGAAAACACTCATATATATGAATACTGAGTAAGCAACATTTCTGATGCAGTGAAAAATAACTCCACATAATTGAACAGAACACTAATGGCTGAAGTCGCTCCAAAGCTTTATCTCTTCTTTCATCTATTTGTCCACTCATACAAAAAAAAATGTATTTAATATCTATGAACAAAGTGCTAGGCACTGAAATAACAAAAATAAAAAACAATTTCTGATACTCTGAAGCTTATGGTTTAGTGTGAAAAGCCGGCCATATAAACAAATAAATAAAACAGAACATTGACAAGACCTGTATCTAAGTCATAACAAATGGCCCCCAAATCGTAGTGGTTTATAAAAACTAAGGCTGTCATCTCCACAACTAAGGCTGTGGTTTTCCTCTAGGTCATTTTCACTATGGAATTTGAGCTAAAGAAACAGCCTCTCTGTGGAATATTTCTGACTTTAAACTTCCTGCCTGGAAGGGATACATGTCAATTCCACTTATATTTTACTGGCCAGACCAAATAACATGACCAAGACTAACAACAACCTGGTGGAAAAGAATAATTCTCCTTTTGTAAGGTTAAAGAAAAAAAAAATTGAGAATAATCATGCAGCTGTTATAGTACTTTAAAGGAAGAATAAACCACAAGCTTTTGGAAGATAGTGTGCAAATCAGTGCTAATTCTGGAAGAAACTAGTGTAGGGAGGGCTTCACAGAGGAGGTGACAGTTGAAGCAGGTCTGGTACATTAATGTACCCTGTCAAATATTACCTTCTCTCGCATCATTAAATAGGGAAAAATTAATTCTTTACAGAGATTCAGAGGAAGTCTTGGAGGCGTAAATTGAGAATAGCATGCTTGGGTAACAGTGAGAAGCTCAGGACTGGAAATAGAATATTTCGCAGAAGGAAAAAATAGTAACATGAGGCCAGGTAATAAACATTTTTGAAGACTAGACTATAGGGATTAGAATAGATTACAATTGGCTTTGAGGAGTCAAAGGAGATATTTAAACAAGAAAGGGACATGGACTTAACCAGACCCTCTGGTCTCATAGGGACATGTGATGTAGGGGGCAGTTAGAAAGCATCCTCAGGAAGTAGATGTAGGTCTGAAATAGGGGAGACAGAGTAGGACTGAGAAAGGGTGAACTATTCATTCTTGGAAAGTTTTAATTATTCAAACACATTAGTTATCATATGGGACCTTAGCTAATCACTCATTGGAATTGAAGTAAAAGTGATTAAATACAGGAAAGAAAAGATATTTATTCAGTGACTCCAACCAATGTTAAGCATTATGATATTAAAATATTGTTAATCTTTAAATTATAAAGTATATTTTAAAATTGCGATAAAATATAGATTACATGAAATTTACCATTATAACCATTTTTCAGCATACATATCAGTGGCATTAAGTATATTCACATTGCTGTGCAACCGTTGCCACCATATATCCATAGGGCATTTTTTGTCTTGCAAAACTGAAACTCTGTATCCATTTTACAACAACTTCCTGTGACCCCCCCTCTCCCCAGTCCCTGGCAACACCCATCCTACTTTCTGTATCTGTGAATTCAGCTACCCTAAGTATGTCATATGAGTATTTTAATGGTTTTGAAAGAAAAATTAACTAGGAATAATTCTATGAAGTATATATATTCTACTATATCACTCTAATTATAATAAACAATTTATGAAATTATGAAATTTACTGTCTCAGTGGTCCCGTGGTCCCACTAGCTTGTAAAACTTATGTTACTCAAAATAACAATAATACTCAAAATAATAATAATACTCATAACTCATATTAATTATAGAAAAGATACAATAAAGGAACATCCAGGAAAAGATACATAGGCAAAGACTGAAGTAGTCAAACATGGGCTTTCTTGTCCTTCCTCCAAAGATGTATCTTTTTTCTCTACCATCAAACTGCAGGGAATTGTGTGAGCTGTCCTTGCCCAGGAAAGCCTGCTTAGACTTTGGGTTCAAATTTCTTAAAAGGAGCTGGTCACCTACCTACCATGTGACCAGCCATGGTGCAAACCCCAATCCAGGCATCACAGGCACAGCCCTGAATCTTTGTGTTCACTCTGAACAGCTAACAACCTGGCCCATCTTGATGTACCGCTTTGGGTAAATAGCATCATCTGCTGGAAACTACAGGAAAATTCCAGTTGACTACTTCTCAGAGTTTGACTAAGTGTGATCACCATGGCTACAGGGATAAGCAAGAACAGAATAAAACAGACCTGCTGCAATACATTTTTCCTCACATATACATATTTTATTTTTTAATATTTGCAAATACTCAACATCTAACAGCTTCCTGATTTCCAATTTCAGTATAATCATCTATAGTAAATAATAATGAATCAAAAATCTTTGAAATAGTTTTTTATATATATTAGATCTTTAGAAAACTCTTTTGCATTTCTAACATTATATATAAGGTACATGTAAATCAATGGAACCTCAACCACTAAATAGAGACAAACTTTTCTCCTTAATTTATAGTTATTCCAATCAAAAATCTTTTTGTATAGGTCAATGTTCCCTGTGGAATTTAAAGACTTGCAAAGAGGCAACGTGCACATAAAGAACAATCCTGGGTGCAGAAGTTTAGGTGAGTAGTGTTGGCACAATAGTCCTTGGAGCCTCAAATTTCAAAATTATGCCACTGAGTCTTCCCACATTACTCTACATAAAAATTGCTTCTCTTTTCTAACCAGCCTACCATTTTAGCTTCTCCCTGTAATACCTCCTTAAGGTGAAATAAACATCCACTTTCAGCAAATTGGCTTGTAATTTACTCACAAATATAGGTTTTGGGGAAAAATTAAAGTAGAATACTGGATTGTACTTACTTTCTCCTTTTGTAGAAGCTGTTTAATTCTGGTTGGTAAAACATATTTTATACAATTTCAGTCTTTTAAAATATATCCACACTTGTGTTGTCCAACATGTAGGCCATCCAGTTGAATATGTCATACACAATTTTAAAAAATTATATCCTGCAGTCTTTGGGTGAATTGTTTTAAAATATCAGTTTTTACAGTTTATCAATTTGGTTAATAATGTTGTTCAGTCTTCTATATCCTTGTTGATTTTTGCCTAGTTTTGTCTAGGTGTTTTATAAACTATTTAGAGTGAGGAATATTGATGAATTTCCTATTTCTACTTTCAACTCTATCAGCTTTTGCTTCAAATATTTTGGGCTCAGTCGTTAGGTGCATAAACATCTATATGTTCTTCATGGGTTTATCCTTATGTCATTATGAATGTCACTCTTTATCTATAGTAATATTTCTTGTCCTAAAGTCTATTTTATCCCATATTAATATAGTGACTCCAGCTCTACTATGGACGCTCTTGGCTATATATCACATATTTATCTCTATCTCTATATCTAGCCATCCTTTTGACTTTCAACTTACTTATTTCTCTTATATAAGTATAAGTAATTACATTTCGAGAAAGGCACAACTTGTTGAATGGCAATGTGCTACCACAAAATATGTTACTTATACTCACGATTCCACATATGACTCTGAAATGTCTTCCTTCTTTTTATTTTCAACAAAATCAGACTATGTATGGCAGGTGCTGCATTGCTTTTTTCAGAAAGGAACTTGGCAGAAACTGAGTCATGGGCTCTCCTCCCAACAAGAAGAATTATGTGTCAGACCCAAGGACCACCAGGACATTGAAGTAGACGATGAATTAGGGCCAGATCACTCAAGTGATGTGCTGTGTTTAGAAGGATGATAGTTGATCTAAAATTCAAAAGCAAAGTACGATACTACAACGGGTTTATCAGAAATAGCAGACAGAAAACAGAAAAAGGAGGGGAATAAACTCACGATTCAGACTATTTTCATTAAATATCATGTTCTTCCTGCTGAATTTCCTAGTGCTAAGTATGTTTGGACAGATCCTCCTGTAGGGAGAACTCAGTGTTCTGAAATGCTGCATAATTTAATACATTTATTTTGATTTATAAAATAAATTTAGACTGACTCATCCAAACTTCATATTTAAGAACTTAAGGATTGTATCTACTAAATGTAGAAAGTCTCTTCTCTCCACAATTCTGTTATGTAGAGAAGGTAACCATGGTTATGAATCATGTGACCAACTGAGGTGGCTTGGAACTCTATATTACCATATTTAAGTTCTTATTATGGACACTAAATAGATTTTAGAGAAGAAGTTTAAAAAGAAAGAAAGGAGTTGTAAAGTGTTCACTCTAACCCCCTGATAGTAGGGCGATGGGTGGGACTGAAAGAAAAGAAAAATACAAGAGCATACACACTGGGATGCAGATTATTCTAATTGCTTCAGTAGCAAGCATATGCAAAAGGATGCTAATTCTGATCTTCCTCCTTATACCTCCCTGTTCCAAGTTGGAAAATATACTAAGAAAGATATTTGAATGCTAGCCAGTAAGGAATGAGAACAAAGTAGGAAATGATATTCAAACATTTGGTTATCTTAGAGGAGATGGAGTGTCTATTATTCCTATGAATTCTTCTCAAGTCAGAAGACTTCAAACCTTCTTTCCTGTGCATGCTGTGATTTTCTAGATACATCAATATGAGGCTCATTACTTTATAGGCACAATAGATAAAGACATAGGGTGGTTAAAGTTTTTAATTTGAAAAATAAACTAACATTATATCACATAATTTATGGGAAATATGCAATGTATTTTATTGACTGCATGTAGAACTTGGAAATATGATTTATATGAATTTGCCATTTCAGCATGATGAATTGATTGTCACATTGAGGATTATGGAATTAGCTGGAAGAACAGATGATTAACCACCACAGACTTTTGGCTAGTGAAGTTTTACCTTCTGATTTTTGCACATTAATAAAACATACTTCAGCATATGGGACTATTTTGGCAATAGAGCCACTATCAATTTAATCATCTCAAACAAGAAACCAATGTGTAAGTTGCAAATGTTCCAGACACGAAAACCAGTTACTAAGAACAATTGAGTATTATTCTTCTAGTCATATTAATTACAGCTGAAACAAACCTTGAAGAGCTAAGAAAACATAGCACAACTTTACTATTTACTAGGGGAAAAAAAAAGAATCAAATAGCCATTAATTGCATAAATAGCAATAAATACTTTGGCTGCTGTCCAGGAAGTGTACAAACTGAGAGAATTTTTCGTACTGCTGGTTTCATTACACAGATCATAGTCACAGTAAAGCGGGCAGTGGACTGCTGTTCAATAAATTAAATTTAATGTTATCCAATTATGATCATCGCGCTCAGATATAATACTAATAGGAATGTCAACCGCGATTACATTTTCAGATTTATGTAAAATGATTCAAATGCTATTTGCTATCCCTCAGATACAAGGTTCATCCGGTTGTTTATGCAGTTGGTCGATATTGATCGTGCACAGCAAGTAGCGTAGCAGAGGCCCAATGGCAGGGATATATAGCATCCCTTGTGCCAGCCGCCAGGGTGCCATGCCAAGCACCAGGGGCAGCATGCCAAGTCATCAAGTGGATAGCGCACCTCTGCAAAGCTGCCTTGTTGTTTTCTTACAATATTTTTTTTGAATTGTTCACATGTGCCATGAATAATTCTTGCCAACATTACCCAGCATGAAACAGAAATGAAGGCACAGAAATGTCTTTCTTAGAGAATTCTTTTCAGAGCTAAGTGAATCTAGTGAAGATATCAGTGTAGCATCATTATATGTTGTTATATATGGCTGGGGCTGTGTCATTTAGCAAAGTATCACTCAGTAGGCTGAGCAGCTGGTGTGTATGATTTTGTATACCACCTGCAAAAAAAGATGCCCAACCATGCAATCAACCACCTGGCCAAGAGAGGAGGGTAGCTAAACACTACTTTGTTGTTGCGCCCACATTTTCAGAAAGTTTGAGAACATAAACAGACATAGGCAGAATGAATATGGTACAAGATAAGGTTTGCTAAAGCTTTTCTGTTCCATAAAGCATATAGTGCCTGCTGTTCAGAGTACTGTTGAACAGATTTGCTTTATTTCTAATGAAGGTGTCTGGGCATTTTCCTGGCACAAATGGAGTAGAATTATGTACTTAAAACAATATTTTAGAACAACAGCGCAATATATCGCCACTTCAATTGCACTGCAACAGATTGGAAAAAATGAAAATAGATATAAACTGAAACTCAGTAATGACTTAGCGTCATTACTATGGGTGAATCATTCATTTAGGAGAATCTTGCCTAGCCTCAAACAACCCGTATGTCTAGCAACTTCCACTGGATGCCTTTCTGCCTAAAACATGTGTTTATTATAATCGTCTCCATGCCATTACTCGTGAGGAAAATACAGGTGGCCTCTTTACTTATTTGGCTGTAAGTGAATATGAGAGTAATTTGATTGTAAACTAATCTTTCTCTCACCAGGTTTTTGATGTCAGCAATGTCAATCTCATTATCTCACCTTTTCACTGGCTCAGCACTAGATCTCTTTCTTTGGCCATACACCTTTTAAAACTCCAGTCCCTCATTGTTTGACAGATTTCTGGAGGAAGAACTAATAACTAGATGAGGGTATTCAACGTGAAACAAAGGGAGTTGCTGCTTACAGACCTAGGTCTCTGGCTCTCATCATCTCTGTGGCTATGAGTTTAATCTCATTAGACTCTCCCTTTGTCTCTTTTTAATATAGAAGGACTGATTTGGGACTTGTTGACTCGATCCCACTCCTTAAGTAAAAAATTCTAGACTTTTGAACACTTATAGAAGTTCTGCTGGGTAATATTAGTTTTTGACTGAGATATCTCTTCATTTTGAGACAGCTTGGTTATCCCCTATCTCACTTTTTTCCCTGATCTTTCACTTGAAGAGAAGATTCTCACATGAGCGCTTTTAAAATTATTGTTGCAAATTTAAAAATAGGAATTTATTTTATTAAATTAAATAATTTATTTAAAAATAAAAATAAAATTGTGTGAATATATGGAGGTTTTTGCCAATCACTACAAATTGCACCTGTTTTTCCCTTCTCTTTCCTCTTGGAAAAAGAAAGCAAAGGGGAAGAAAAAATAGAGCTTTTAAAGCGTATTAAAAATGCACTGTGATTTATTGTACTATTCATTACAAGTCAAGATGTTCTTGGAACAAAAGAAATGCTTTCTATATACTGAATCATCAAAGAAAAAAGGGCAATGTGATTTATATATTTCACCAACATCATACTGCTCATGAACAAGCTAAATTTAAAGTTCCAGGAAAAGGAAGAGTTTATTTGTGTCTTAGTTAGGCTGGTACACAGATTTATATTAAAATTAAAATTTTTCATTATACAAATCAATAATAATATTATTTTGGTACAAGAATTATTGAATTTATTTAACTTGGATAGAAGTAATTTTTAAAATTATATGCTTTTGCTTCAAAGTCAAAACAATTCTTGCAATAATGATAAATTAGTTTCATTAAAATTGATATAAATACTAATGGAAAATAATATTTTGGTATTTGATTCTTTTATGAAACTTTTAAGTATATTTGGAAAGTCTTGGGGGATATGATTCTACTTTCTCAACTATAAGTTTTATTATATTTAAACAAATCGAATATTTCTGATGAAAACTTACCATTGGAATTGAGATATGCTGTAAGTGGAAAATCATGCTGGATTTTGAAGAGGTAGTAAAACAATGTAAAATATATGTTTAATATTTTATATTGATTCTATTTGGAAATGAGAGTATTTTGTACACATTGGATAGATAAAACATAATACTAAAGTCCATTTCCCTATTATTTTTTACTTTTTATGTGGCTACTAGAAAAGTCAAATTACATATATAGAGTTCACATTACATTTCTATTGGACAGCATAGAGGTCAGACATATATTTTCACATCAATAAATTCAACCAATCCAAATCTATGTGTTTTCTTTTATGGTCTTGTATTCTATCAATGACTCTCACACAATATTTTGAAATTTTTTGCCAATGTATATTAGCATAATCTTGCATTTCTCATTATGTGTAAATGTCGGGCCCCCTGGGACATGGCACGCTGACATCTGACTCTGGTGAAGGCCCTACAGGCGCTGACAGGTGGGGTGGGGGGTTGAAGGCAAGCTGAATCAGATAAATCCTTTAAACTCTCAATATTCTCAATATCAGCCTTTAATTCTTTTCCAGTGTGTGCTCCAATTAGTATTTAAGATAACAGAAGGCTCTCTGAATATGCTGTAATTTCTCAACCCAGAGCATCTGGCTCTGATTGTCTTTTAGGGCAGTCATAGAAACTTCCTTCTTTCTACTATGCCTTTAGTCAAGAACTTAAGATTTAAAGCCTATCCTGTTATAGCAGCTTTAAACTTTCCAGTGAATGAAACAGTCATTCACTCTCATGGCCTTACTACATTCTTCATTCTCAGAACGGTGGTGTGGCAGCATGCATTTGGTCTGCCAAAGGGGAATCAAGAGGGAAAATTTCGGCAACTTATTTGCAACTTTCATGTACAAACTACTGGTACTCTACCTGGAAATAAGTGAATATGCTGTTTTCAAGACCAACTAGGCACCAAGCCCAGATTCCAATCACTAGAGTGGTGTTACCAGTTACTATATTATGTGAGTTTCAGTGACAGAATCTACTCTAGATAGTTTAAAAAGAAAGAAATTTAACAGAGGGAATTAATTAGGTGTTTAAAATTGTTGGGTGATATAGTATAGAATCTGGGAACGACTGCCAGAACAACGTCTCCGAATTGACTTCCCAAAGGAGCTCCAAGCTCTATCACTTCTGAAATCTGGGGAATCAAGAAGTTATCATCACAACTTCAGACTTCTGGATTACATTGTCACTGTTGGGACCTCAGCTATAAAAGAAATATCTGCCTGAGGTTTTGTGAGCCACCTGCAGTGTTTGTTTATACCACTTTCCAACAAGAAACTTAGAACCAGACGAGTCAATCTGTGAGCAGAGGCTGCAGAAATTTTGCCGCAAAAGGCTAATAAAAAGAACATTATTATAAAGCAAGTCTGTAGATAGCAAGAACATTTATTTCAACAGGAAGATATTACAATTCTAAACTTTTATGACCTAGTGATGTATCCTTAAAACACATAGCTCAAAAAGAGATATAATCACAAGGAAAAACAGACAAATGTACCATCATAATAGATAATTTTAATGTACCTCTCTTCAGCAGTTGATAGGTCAAGCAGACAAAAAAATCTGTAAGAACAAGTAATTAACAAGCTTGATTGGACATATATAATTCTGAAAAGTAATAAATAATAAGAAGGATATTTTAAATTAATATAAGATATATGTAAGAGAGAGACAGTATCTCTAACTTCCAACATTGTTTGCTATACAAAAATTCTTTGAAAGATTATCCTGGAATAAAAGACAGTTAGTGCCTTGCTTACAGGAAGTAAAGAAATTCAAAAGACTCCTAGAGAATTTTTTCTCAACAATGACCCCACTGAAAGATGGTAGTTTCAGATTGTTTTAAAGTCATAGCATCAAATGTAATGTATATGTTGCCTCTGAGATCCTAAAAGATTTACCACAAGTATTTTGACTTTTTCTTTCTCCTTAGGAGCATACAAGTGCACCAACTTGTCTTTCACCTTTGAGGGGATAACGGTATTGTGGTAGTGTTTAGAATTCTCTTGCCAAAATTCCCAGGCTCGACTTTGGGCTTGGCCACGTAACTTGTTTTGTCCAGTGGAAGGTAAGCTCACTTTAAATATGCTTGTATGGACTTGCCTGGTTTTGCCTTGCCCTCTAGCTATCCTGCTCTTCACCTTGAAAAATTAAAACATCATAAATAGCGATTGCTTCTTCAGCTTTAGTCCTGAAATGAAAGCTATGAAGAGCTGACCTGAGCCTGATCTACAGCCTGAAACAGAGATATTACACCCACCCCACAGGGTGCAAGAAAGAAATGTGTGTGTAGTAGACCACTGAGATTTTAGAACTCTTTTTACGCAGAATATATTGTTATGCCCCAGACCACTGGACATCCAAAATATTTATTTAGGTACAGATTCCTGAGTTTTCATGGGAATTAGCTCCTATGTTGCTCCAAATAAGGAATTTTTTCAGAATTTTTTCTCCCAAACTGGGTGTGACTTTCAGTGCTCAAATCTAGTTCCTTACTTGGAATCTGTGTGACATTTCTCTTCACCTCAGTCATACACATATGAGAACTAAAACCTGTGCCTGTGAATTGTAGCTCCCTAAGCAGGGAAACTAAATTGCAACCTTAAGACCTCCTAATTAAAAGGGGGAATTCACTAACAATATCTGTTAAAATGAAGCTTTTAAAATTGCTAAGCCAGTTCCTGGGTGATTGCTTCAAGTTCTAAAATGAAAATCTTCTAATCTTCCAATTCAAAGTAGAAACATTTTATTTCCAAACTGTTTTCATATGCCCCTTTATATTTAAAAGTATTACTACAAGAATACTATAAAATAATCAAGAAGAGAATATTAGTAGCTCCATTTTACATATAAAGAACAATGAGGAATCAAATTATAAGCTGATAAGAAAAGTAACATGCTAAAGTTTGTTCCAACGTGAGCATGGGAAATGTTCCTTAGATATCGGGAAATTTTCTTTTTTTAGAAAACCACTCTGTCAATAGAGAAAACTCTAATTTTCAAATAACATTTTGAGAAAAATGTCTCTGAATGAAACTTATTTATGGTTACATAAAAGGCTTCAATTTTCTGAAATAACCTCATTGTAACATATTTTTTGTGATAGCCTGGAGTTTACAAATATATATATTAAGATATATATATATGTATACATGTATATATATATTGAGAATTTGCAAAATGTTAATAAATATTCATTATGTATGACCTAAAGAGCTCAGATAAAATAAGGATAATTGACTTGTAAATAACTAATGTCAGTAAGGACCCACCTGCTATTACTTAATCATACCGTATTCTACAACAAAACAGCCATGTAAGGGTCATTACTGATAAGAATGTCAAATTGGCCGATTTAATGCTACTCAGGGCTTACTTTATCTATATAACTGTCTCAGATAAGAATTGCAAGCTAATAATAATTACATTAGTGTCAGAACTGTAGGGACACCTATGGTTTATTTAGTAGGGAAAGATAGTTTTAATGTTCTAAATTGAATTTTACTGTCTATTTTGAGATAGTTAAAATAGCATATGTAAAATATTCAACCACCCATTAATGGTTGATATCTGAGAAATACAAAAGTGCTTGAAATATTTTAACGTGTACTGCTACCTCAGCCCAACTGCTTGTCAAAGGGTATGTGATGGTGTAAATATATTATTGATACATCTAAATAAAGTTACTATATTTTCATGAAGTAAAATTTAAATGTGTCATATTTTTTAAAGTTACAAATTACTTATACTTCTGTGGATTTAAAACATTCACTCCTTTTACTAGCATGTTGCATTCTCCAAATTCATTTGTCTAAGGGAAAAAGCTTTACAGAAGTAAATTTGTAATAATAAGCATCAAAATAATGTGTTTTATGTATAATTATCATTTCAGATAATACGCACGCACACTCAAAATCTGTGTTTGACACTGAGCCATCAGAATCAATTATGGATCAGTAAAAAATTACAGAAAACTGAGTACAACCTCAAAGCTATTTTTAAAAATGGAGCCTTGCCATCTGTATATTTTTAAGTTCCTAATTTTTCAAAGGCAGTTAAGAGTCTCCAGTATATGCATTACTCTAATGAACAAAGAAATAAGCACCTTAAAAATATCTGGGGCTTCCCTGGTGGTGCAGTGGTTAAGAATCCGCCTGCCAACACAGGGGACACGAGTTCGTACCCTGGTCCGGGAAGATCCCACATGCCACGGAGCAACAAAGTCCGTGCGCCACAACTACTGAGCCTGTGCTCTAGAGCTGGCAAGCCATGACAACTGAAGCCCACATGCCACAACTACTGAAGCCTGCATGCCTAGAGCCTGTGCTCGGCAATGAGAGAAGCCACAGAAATGAGAAGCCCTCACACCGCAATGAAGAGTATCCCCCGCTCGCCGCAACTAGAGAAAGCCCGCGCGCAGCAACGAAGACCCAACGCTGCCAAAAAATAAATAAATAAATAAATAAATAAATAAATAATTAAATAAATCTAAAAAAAAAATCTGTCATCACCACAACAATAGTAATTTTTTGGTTTTGAAACATGTCTTTAAAATGTTTTTAACATTTTGTTATAACAATTTGTTATTACATCTTCATTCATAGTAGAAACCTTTATAGAACAGCAGGAAATATACAAAAAGAGACTTCATATAAGCATGTGATCAACTGATCGTTAGCATGAATCTATGCTAACTAATCTAGCATAGCAGTGAGTAGGAATTATAGAGCACCTTTGGAGAAAGTTTCTCTTTTCTGTATGGAATGAAAACTTTTGGAGTTGATGACCAAGGGAGACTTTGCTCCCATTGCTACATTAGATAATATGTCAGTCGTTAGAAAGACTAAATGCAAAGATGTCTAAAGCAACCCATTTTAGCTTTATATCTTTTGGTTGAAACTCAGCTTTTCAAATCTGTTAGAACAACTGGTCAAACTGACAGGGACATGCCTAGCCAGGAACCACCAAGTGACAGAGAAGCATATGGACACTGTGCTTTATAATTCACAAAGCATTTTACCACACATGATCTCATTTCTTCCTCACACCAACCCAGATACATTGGTAGGTCAAATATTATATTCTGCAAATTCAAAGGTAGAAGCAGAATGAGAGAATTTAAGCGATTCTCACATGGACACACAGTTGATGGTAGCAGATTCAGGATGTAGACAGAAGTTTTCAAATATTAATTACAGACTTCTTTCTGTTACATGTACTCTTGTGAGAAGGTTGAAAACATATACTTCATCAAGATATAATGTATATCACAATTTTGTTAAATGTCAAATATGTGAAAATTCTTCTAGATGAATTCATATTGGCTATGAACTTATTTTGCTTTTAGATCAATCAACATACTGAAATATCTATTCCACAGGGCATGATGGGGTCAAATGAGTATACAATGGGCTTCCTACTTGGATGGTAATTATGTTAGTGGTATGATAAACCATATAGGGAGTAGGATAACTTGCAGCCTTTTAACAAACAAATATTGGACATAGTTCTAAAAGCAAAAAATGAACATGGTAAAAGACAAAGACCTAGGTGTTTCTCTGTAAGTGTGTATATATTTTTTCTCACTTACATGGTGCCTGATATGCCAAGTTCCAACTGAATCCCCAAAATGCAATAAAACAGTGAACAATACTATTCATTACTACTCCTCCATTCAAGAAGCTTAGAATCTAGTAATGGACACCAATATTAATCAAATAAGCATTTTCCATTCAAGTATTCATTCATTCAGGTACTATTTAAAGAACCCTTATGAATGAGAAGTTATTCTCAGTGCTGCAGATAAGGTTGTGTAAATATAGGTGCCATTGCACAGATATGAAGTGATAGAACTGGGACACCATACATCTTGCAAATGGAACACACAACTCCATCTGCCTGAAAGCAGAGGCCTTGTGAACAATTAACCATGTCCCGAGCCTTCTTCATCTACCTAGAAAATGCCAACTGAAGCTAGAAATTTATTTGAAGTTTCTTATTTAGTTCAAAAATATATGCAATTTTGCATTATTTAATAATATATAAATATGTATTTATACCATATAGCAACAACTTATTACTAATATACTGTAATACGATGAAGACATTAGTTTTCACTTGGCCCCAGTGTTTTGTTTTTTTTTGTTTGTTTGTTTGTTTGTTTGTTTTTTCGGTACGCGGCCCTCTCAGTGTTGTGGCCTCTCCCGTTGCGGAGCAAAGGCTCTGGACGCGCAGGCTCAGCGGCCATAGCTCACGGGCCCAGCCGCTCCGCGGCATGTGGGATCTTCCCGGACCGGTGCACGAACCCTTGTCTCCTGCATCGGCAGGCGGACTCTCAACCACTGTGCCACCAGGGAAGCCCGGCCCCAGTGTTTTAAGTAAAATTGATTATTGGAGCAGATGTTCTACTGAGACTTATATGGGGAATAGTAAGCAATTATTTCAACTGCAGCATTATTTTAAAATATTTTAAAAATAAAACTAAAACTGGAGATATAGATAAGAAACTGTTCTGAAGACCCATGAATGCAACAGCAAAGTAATATTGTATTTAGAGAGGACTTATTATGTTCTTGTTCACATTATTAGAGCTATTAATATCTACCTTGCAGAAGAGTAATGAGATCATCTAGGTAAATGTACCTTTCAGAGTATAGAACATATAATAGGAAATCAACAAATATTAAGATATATATTCTTTTTAAAATTTTATTTTATTATTTTTTAAAATTTATTTATTTATTTGTTTCTTTTATTTTTGGTTGTGTTGGGTCTTTGTTGCTGCACGCAGGCTTTCTCTAGTTGTGGTGAGCAGGGGCTACTCTTCGTTGTGGTGCACGGGCTTCTCATTGCAGTGGCTTCTCTTGTTGCAGAGCACAGGCTCTAGGCATGCAGGCTTCAGTAGTTGTGGCACGTGGGCTCAGTAGTTGTCGCTTGCAGGCTCTAGAGCACAGGCACAGTAGTTGTGGCACACAGGATTACTTGCTCCGCAGCATGTGGGATCTTCCCGGACCAGGGCTTGAACCCGTGTCCCCTGCATTGGCAGGCAGATTCTTAACCACTGCACTACCAGGGAAGCCCTTAATTTCTGTCCTGGCTCTGTGAGTAAAAAGCTGTCCAATCATAGAAAAGTCAGTTCCTACCATGCTGATGGCTAAAAAAACACATATCTGTTTCTTTATTTGACCATGGTTTAGAGTAATAGTTTTTCCTAAAGCTGGAGTATGTAGTTGTAGAACCACACTCAAATATGGGGTCATTTTCCTCAACAACACAGGGGCCTTTCGTCCTTAAAACTTCTACAGTTAAACTTTCTTCATCCAAAATAATAGAACCATCTTCTGCCACTTTTACTTGAGGAACCAGCAATGGCCCATCATCCATCTCCTCTTCTATTTCTTCATTATCTTCACCATCAGGAGTACTCTTACCTTCTTGCTCTCTTGTCTGGACTGGTGTCAATGATTTTTCAGTTTTCTTTTCTTGCTCCAGTGAAGAACTCATTGGATTGTTATCTGGCAGGTAATATATGAAGTCTTTTGGAACGATCTCGTGGCCTCTGACTTTCATTTACAGCATATTTGTTTTTCCATTGCTTCTTCTCTTTCCTCAATTCTTCTTTTAACATTTCTCTCAGTTTCTGGGCTTTATATATTCGGTATCTGTCTGAGCATGGCTGTTTCTCTTTTGTTAGAACAGGGTGTGTCCCTGGAGCTTCTTGATTAACTGTAGACAAAGGATGAGGTTCTGAAGGAACACTGACACTAGGTTTAACCAGACTAAAAGTAGTTGATACTCGCTTTCTTCTCTGTGAAACGGTAGAGGAAGATTTACTGGATTCTTCAACATTCTTCCCACCATCTGTCTTTTCATCATTGCTCTTGGGAGCCTTTTCTCGGGGCTCCGCTTCCCCGCAATCCACCGGGGCACATCTGTGGATTCCGCTGGCTTCGCGACAGAGGCCCCTGCAGGCTTCGGCGGCCTGGGAGCCTCTCGTTCACGCTGTGGATTGGGGGCGGTGGAGCCCCTGGGGCCTGCTCCAGGCCTGACATTGGGCTTCACGCTAAGGCGGTCCCTGCGGAACATGGCAGAGCCAGGGGCCGAGGGAGGCGACTCCACGGCCGCTCTCAACCCCGAGCCCCGGCCGCTGCCGGGAGAGGGCTTTAGGATCTACGCCCTTCCCACAAAGTCACACCAACAGCCCAGCGGGCAGTTACCTCAGTTTCACGCCCCCGCCGCCGCCTCCGACCTCCCGCCGCCGACTCTTCTTCATGACCCTGCTACACTAATAGCTAAGTTTCCCCCGGTACCTTGTTCAAGATATATATTCTTGACTGCTTTTACAATAGTTCAGTTTAGAAGTAATGAGGGCCATATAACATACTTCTTTTCTTTTTTTTTATATGAAATTTTACTTTTAAGTCAAAGTATGCAATAATTAAAACCTACAGAAAAATTTTATTCATCACAATCTGTTGCTTTTTCAAATAATACTTTGAAAACATATTCCTTCAGTCAGTATAAAGTTCCTAAAATACAAAAGAAGTTAAATCTGTAAGAAAGCTTAGTAGACCAGATGCTGTGGTCAGAACTCTGTACATTTGATGGCTATGCTTCGGTACATCACACACCATTCACCTCATTCTTGCCATCTTGCCCATGGTAACCTCCACTGCATCCACCACCACCTAATCCAACAGGAATACTGCATCTTCCATTGTAAGTTGTTCATCATTCCCATTCTCCCAATAGATACATAATCTCCCTTTTTATACATTCCATCTCTGCCATAGCATCCCATTCCAGAATCTCCCATTCCAAAGCCACCTCAGGACTAGAATTCAAGAAGAATTCAATGTATTGATGTTGTATGTTATTCATATCTTTAGACATGGCGAGCTACTGCAACTTCATGTGTCATAAACTGTACATCTGCTTCTTTGGTTGCTCTGCCATCAGCTCCAATATCAGTATAAACTACTATTGGATTTAGTGCTGGGAAGAAGTTAGCAATGTCATCTTCAATTGAATGAAAATGTAATCTTCTCATATATACAATATGACCACCATGAAAATCTGAACTTACATTAGCAGCTCCACCATAGCCTGGAACTCCCATACCTCTTCCATCTCTCATTCTATCATCAAAGCCATCATGCCCATAACCAGAATTATTATAGCCACCATAGTCATCACAACCTCCATAACCAGGGTATTAGGGAAGAAAAAGCCAGGACAGATGCCAGAGATAAAACAAATATATTATTTTTGTCATCCATCTCCCACCCCCGGCACAGTATGATAGCTTTGATGAATATTTGATCTGGAACAAATCACCCCTTTCATCTCACTGGTAATTTTACATAGCCAGAAAAAGCTGCCGAAATGTTAAAATATGAAGTATGAAAATATGACAGATAGTAAGCAGGATAGTGTTAATGAGATATACAACCCTACAAAATTTTGATACAAATATAAAATGGTCTTTGACAGTTATTTTAAAAAATAAAATTGCAATTCTTTACTAAGAGAGAATATAGTTGGACTTTTGAAAGTGCAGCAATCAGGTTGCACAGGATTTGAACTCCTGTGCGTCACATAACTCAATGTTGTAGAAACCTGGATTGAGTCTTGTCTTTTATTTTTTATAATATTTTATATTTTATACTACTGGGATCATCTAACTTACTCATATCTAGGCTCAAGCAGCATTATTTCTTCAATATTTCTCCATCCTTCATATAAAAATATATATAGTATATACACACACACACACAAACACACACACACACACACACATATATATATATTTTACGGTACGTGGGCCTCTCACTGTTGTGGCCTCTCTCGTTGCGGAGCATAGGCTCTGGACGCGCAGGCTCAGCGGCCATGGCTCACGGGCCCAGCCGCTCCACGGCATGTGGGATCCTCCCGGACCGGGGCACGAAGCCGTGTCCCCTGAATCGGCAGGCGGACTCTCAACCACTGCACCACCAGGGAAGCCCACACACATATATATTATTGGTTTCCCTTCTAACATTTTTAGAACATTGGTATTTTTTTCTCTTCATTTGATTTTCTCTTACTATGTGGCTCCAGATTTTATCTTTAATCTCAAATTATCCTATTAGAGGAGAGAACAAAGAATTTGAATATCTTTCCTTTTTGCCAATTTAGATTTCCAAATGAACAATAGTTTACAAGAACTCAGGTACTGGAACTTAAGCAGAATCCATTAATTTCTCAAAGAAAGTTTCCTTCATATGAGAAAGCTCTTCCTCTTATCTCTAAAAATTGGTGTCCTCAATATTTTGGAGACCAACATAGAGCTGAAGGGTACAGAGCATTTTCTAAAATTGGGTTTCTGTGTGTGTGTGCGTGTGTGTGTGTGTGTGTGTGTGTGTGGTGTGTGTGGTGTGTTGTGTGTGCATACACGCGTGTACTCATTTGTGCCTCTTTGGGGTGGTAAAATATTTTCTTTCTCCTTTACAAGTAAAAATGTCTTATTCTAAAGAAGATAAATAAACTATCAAATGCAATGTGATGTTTTTGTTAAAATAATAAGCAACAGAAGCAGACAGAAATAAATATTTCTCATGGAGGTAAAATATATACAACTATAAAATCATAAATATACTGGGGAATTATAATATGAATTTGTAAATTGTATGCAAATAGCTTGAAACCAGATCTATAAAGACATAAATAAAGCAACAAGACTGAAAGGTTTATATGTTGGCTTGTTTATAGAGTAGCACAAACATTTTTCTTTTTTAATTGGCAATTAATTTTCGGCAGCCATCTAGGTACTTTCATGTCAAATTACTTTTCTTACACTAAACAAGATTAGGCATCCAAGCAGCAAAGCACTTACATGAAAAGTGAGAAACTGACTGTCAAGTAGATATTTTCCACCTATAACCAATTAAAATGTTTCTTTTTTGATGAATGACTGTGGTAATTTCACATTTTGTATTTTTACCTAAGTATGTACCTGTGTAACATCTCAGTTCACAAGGGTTAAAAAAGATATGTATTGATATTTCTGCTATTTCTTTCACACAATTTACTTTTAGAATGAAACGAAGGAGCATTTAAAAAAAACACAAAGCTTTCTTATGCTACTGCACACAAAAATACATCAACAATACATGTATATGTATGTTTAACTGTATATATATATATATATATATATATATATATGTAAGTGTGAGTAAGTATATATACATATACTTGTTTTTAAGCAATGATTAAACTTCCAGAAATATTTCCATCAAATGATTTTTAGCCTCTCAGTTTCTTGTAGATTATCATTTTACATTGAAATGTAAAGTTGCCTGTATTTAAAAATTAGAACCCTGACACATAAGGTAAAAAAGTAATGTATTATTGATAATCTTCGAGTAAATGACATAAAAAGGAAAATATTGATTTTTTGGAAGATGTCTCATTTCTCTTACTTCACGGAAGACTGATGCAGGTTCATGAGCCTGTCAATATTATTTGAATTAATGCATATTCCTTACTATTGATTGCTTTAACAGTGATTGTCATAGCTGATTTATGGGCACTTATGCCTGTTAAATATTTTAAGAAGTAAATATCAGATTTGTATATATAAGTAGATTGACTTGAATAAACAACAGGGTTGGATGTTAACATTACGCCTTCTGATTTAATCCATATTATAATACATTATGCAAGATGTATTTTTAAGATAGCAGCAAAAATTCACTAAAAGTTGATATTAGATCACATTGCTTACTAGAATTAAGTGCAGAATTCTAAGAATAAAAAAAAATTTAAATTTGAGGTAACAATTCTCATGACACGTGGAAATTTATCTAACATCTATGAGAAAAATCAAACAAAAATATAAAATTTGCCTATCATTTTACTATACTTAAAATGGATTTGTTCCTATTGCTTAGAATAGATCAGAATATAGGATTACAATTCTTAGTTTCAGTTTGCTATGGTGACTGATACCCAATATTTCCCAAATAATTGAGAGAAGGTGTGATGAAGTGGGAAGCAAAGAGGGGGGTCTATATATATATGTCATTCTATATTTAGCATGAGTATCTATCTCTGACTTGAGATATGATATGTAATAACTATAGTTATTTACCAAGGAAACTACTTTAAAAAAATTATTGAAGTATCATATATGTACCATAAATATTTTTTTTTACTGATAGAGTTGTGCAAACATTACCATGTTCTAACTTTAGAAGATTTCCATTACCTCCAAAAGATACCTGGTGCCCACTGCAGTCACTCCCTGATTCCAACTCCAGTCCCACCCTGTTTCCAACTCCAGTCCCAGAGTTGGAATTACTAATATACTTACTGTCTCTAAAGATTTACTTTTTCTGGACATTTCACATAAATAAAATTATACAAAACGGGGTCTTTTGCATCTGGCTTCTTTCATTTAGTACTTTATTTTAGAGGTTCATCCATGCTGCAACATGTATCAATATTTTATTCATTCTTTATTGCCAAATACTATTCCATTGTAGGGATAACCACAACATTTTATACATTCATCAGCTGAGGGATGTTTGCATTGTTTCCACTTTGGGGCTATTACAAATATTGTTACTATGATCATTCATGTAAAAATCTTTATATGGACATACTTTTTCATTTCTCTTATGTAGTCTAGGTGTGGAATTACTGGATCATATGGTAAATTTATGCTTAACTTTTATGAAACTGCCAAACTATTTTCCAAGTGGCTGCACCATTTTACATTCTTACTGACAATGTATGAAAGTTCTAATTTTGTTACATCCTTGACAATATGTTGTTGTTTTTTTTGTGTGGTACGTGGGCCTCTCACTGCTGTGGCCTCTCCCGTTGCGGAGCACAGGCTCCGAACGCATAGGCTCAGCGGCCATGGCTCACGGGCTCAGCCGCTCCGCGGCATGTGGGATCCTCGCGGATCGGGGCACAAACCCGTGTCCCCTGCATCGGCAGGCGGACTCTCAACCACTGCGCCACCAGGGAAGCCCCACAATATGTTTTATCTGTCGTTTTGACTGTAGCTATCCTAGTAGATGTGAACTGTTAAATCACTGTGGTTTTGATTTGCATTTCCCTAATAGCTAACATTGTTGTGCATCTTTTCATGAGCTTATTAACCATTACACGTCCTTGTTGAGAAATGACTATTCAAATCATCTGCCTGGGTTTAAATTGCACTATCTGTCTTTTTGTGTGTTTGGTATTATATCTAAGAAATCATTGTCTAACTAAGAAATCATTATCTAATCCAAGGTCATAAGAACTTATGTATTCCTCTAAAGGTTTTATACTGTTATCTTTTACCTTTAGATCTACAATCCATTTTGAGTGAATTTTTTTCTTTTACGGTGTGAGGTAGGAGTCCAAATTCATTCTTTTGCATGTAGATATTGTCTCAGCACCATTTGTTGAAAACACTATTGTTTCCTCATTGAATTGCCTTTTTTTCCACGTGTACATGTCACATTTTCCTCTTTTGGGGCATGCCTCATAACTTCTCTTGAAAATTGGACATTTTAGATAATATATTGTAACAGTTCAGGATCTTAACTCTCCCTGACCCTGAGGGTTGCTGTTGTTTGTTTAATTACTATTTATTTGCTTAGTAAGTTGGCGGACCTAACTCTATGAAGTCTATTTCCATTGCAATGTGCTGTCTCTGACAACCCAGCTCAGGTGGTTTTTATCTTTTTTACCTGATTACCCAGAAATTGTCCCAGGTCAGCATAAGTCACTTATTGGTCAAAAGATGTGCTTAAGTCCCCTTGGCCTGTTAGACATTTGCCTTTTGCAATTCAATGCATGTATGGTTAGAGACTGCTTCCACAGTTCAAAGAGTGTATTACATGTTTGCACCCCGACCTGACCTCATTCATTCCAGAAGTAGTAGCATGGATTTTCCCTGTATGATCACTTTTTAGACCACTAGGGAATTCACACAGTTTTCCAGTCTGCCTAGGATGGGTGTGATTTTATTTTTAAACCTGGCTTATTAATAATTACTTTTTGTCAAAGTAGTTTACTGTCCAGCCAATGTTTGGTTAGAAGTCGTGCTTAAGCCCATAGTTTCAGTGAGGCTTCTGCCCTTAGCTATGTGTGTGACTTGGGGAATGTTTTAATTTCTGTCTTCTGCTCTGATTGCTCCTTGGTTGGTTCAACCTGAAGTGTGTGCAGAGTGTTGCTGTGCCCTGGGGTTAGATGTGATCCCTGGTTCTCTCTGTTAAACTTGTGACTGCTCCATGATCTCAACTTTTTGCTACTGGTAAAGCTATGTGCACCCTTCTAGCTGCTCTCAGCCAAGATCACTGTTGTTTGTGACATCTCCCCTTTCTCTCACAGGCACAGGATTCTTCACATTCTTCCAAATAAAATCAATTCCTCAGGCAGGACTGGGAAGTTTTTTTGTCCTATAGTGTGTCTTATACCCTATAGGGTATAAACTTTGCATAATTGCACAAGATCTGGGACCAGGGACAATGACCCATTTCTCCTGGAGTTACACCCTTGCTCTAAGACCAGGTGCTGGGCAGAGGGTGGAGAGTGTTTCCTAGTCTTCTTGGCTTTTCCCTTCCCTGGAACCTCCACCCTAGAATCAAGGTGAAGTGGGGGTGAATGGGGCCCAGTATTCTGGTTTTCTGGTGCCTGTGCTTTTGCCGAGAGAGTGGGAACTTGGGGATAGAAGGGAGCCTTGGCTCTCTTGGCCATGTGAGCCCAAGATACAGCTTCAGCAATGTAGAGTTGAGGAAAATAAGAAATACCAGGAGTCTAGCCATCTTGTGACAATATAATTTCTTAGACTGGAAACCAGAAGGAGAGGCAGCCTGTATGATGAAGTTTTTGGAGTGTGGGGAGGCAATGGGTTGTGGCTCAAATGCCACAGACTCTCATTGTTATTACTTAAAATTTAGTAGAGTTTATTGAATGAATGATTTTCCACTTGCTGTATGCCCTTAGGATAATTTACAGAGACTTAAATTAGTTTTTTTTTTAATAAAATTTTCTGTATATAAATGGTTGTTTTGTTGGGTAGAGAGTCTATTGTGCTTCTTATTCCGCAATTCCAGAAGAAGTCAGTCTCTCAAGCAACTTACTTCTAAAGATAACTACATTGTTTCTATTTTCAAAAGCCAAAATGTTCATTTAGGGGCATAGACACTTTAGGGACTCATATTACAAGCTTCTGTAAATATTACTAAATACATTCAAATGTTTCTGTTAGAATTACTATCATGATGATTAAAATTGCAAAATGACGACCCTTTATCAAACATTATAAGACATATGATGCCATTATAGCAATTTTTTTTCTAAAGAGTCTTCATTTAATTGTTTTTGATAAAATATCGTTTGCTATCACCAACACCAAAATCACTGTTAGCATAAACTTTAATTGATAATTTATAGTCTAATTGCTAATCCCATTCTGCACTAATTTATAATTCTACCTATGTCATAAATATGAATGGATAGTTTCCAATCGTATACTATCATGCATTTGTTAAAGGACTTCAATTACTTCCATTATTCCTGATCCTGTGGTGTAGGTGGGAGAAATTTGGGTAACCCTTTGGATGCTACCACTGTTTTATGTGTCAAAATTGGATTAGATACTATGCATAATGCAAATAACCGTGCAATTATTTTGAATTTACAATGTATTTACTATGTAATTGCATAGTAAGTACCATATAATTACAAGATGATTACATGATTACTTCTGCCT
The DNA here is from genome assembly GCF_005190385.1 of Monodon monoceros. Taxonomy (NCBI): domain Eukaryota; kingdom Metazoa; phylum Chordata; class Mammalia; order Artiodactyla; family Monodontidae; genus Monodon; species Monodon monoceros. Next base: position 33,924,487 of record NW_021703785.1, read on the forward strand.
TTTACCCAGCTTTAAAAGCAAAAGTTTTTGTTGCAATTACTATTGGCATTTATTGGTAAATGTTACATAGTAGGGAACAAAATATTTATCATATAATCAACCAAGCAAGCAACTGTTATTGACTCTTTTCAGTTGCAAAATTACATCTAAAAGTTATTGCAGTGAACCTAAAAATGTTCTAAAAAATGAAGTTTATCAATTAAAAACTGTTGTTGCACTTGAGGAGTTAAACATGAATACAGTGCACAATCTGATATCTCTAAAACAGCTGATTATTGTGTACACCATTCTGTTTAACTATTGTGATTGTGCATTTTTAATTGAAGCTTTGACTTTCTGGTTGATTTTTTAAATATTTCAAGAAAATCTTAATTGGCCAATATGAGGAGAAACTCAAGATGTAAAAGTGAATATAATACCTAAAAACACCCATACATATCATAATAAAACATATTATGACTTTAAAAAATTCATGACATACATTTTATAACATTATAAAACATAAGTATTTTATATTAAAGCAGTATTAGTGTTACAGGAAAGTTGGGGAAATAGTACAGAGTTTCTACATGCCCTACATACCCAGTTTCCACTATGATTAACATTTTGTGTTATTTTGGTGCATTTTTTACAATAAATGAACTAATAGTGATACACTATTATGAACTAAAGTTCATAATTTATTCTGATTTCCTTAGTTTGTACCAAGTGTTCTTTTTCTGTTCTAGGATCTCATTCATGGCACCACATTACATTCAGTAGTCATGACTTTTAGGCTTCTCTTGGCTAAACAAGTTTCTCAGATTTTCCTTGTTTTTGATGACATTGACAGTTTGGAGGAGTGTTCATTAGGTATTTGTAGAATATCCCACAATTGGGATTTGTTTAATGTTTTTCTCATGATTAGACAGTAACTATGTGTGTTTGGAAGGAAGACCACAAGGGCAAAGTGCTAATACCATCACATCATATCAAGAGTACATAATACAGGGCTTCCCTGGTGGCGCAGTGGTTGAGAGTCCACCTGCCGATGCAGGGGACGTGGGTTCGTGCCCCAGTCCGGGAAGATCTCACAGGCCACAGAGTGGCTGGGCCCGTGAGCCATGGCCGCTGAGCCTGCGCATCCGGAGCCTGTGCTCCGCAACGGGAGAGGCCACAACAGTGAGAGGCCCGCATATCGCAAAAAGAGTACATAATACAAGCGTGATTTATCATTGTTTGTGTTAACCTTGATCGCCTGGCTGAGGCTGTATATGTCAGAGTTCTCAGCTATGAAGAGACAGCCCTTTATCAACCAAAACTTTATCAACTTTTCTCCTTCCCATGAATTTCTACTGTTGGAAGAAATTCACTATGCACAGCCCACGATTAAGCATAGGGAAGCTATGCTCTACTTCTTTAAAGGCAGAATATCTACATAAATTATCTGAAATTCTTCTGCATGGTAGATATATCCATTCTCCTCCACTTAGTTATTTATTCAATCATTTATTTACATCAGTATGGACTCATGCATATTTATTTTATACTTTGGGTTATAATCTAACAATGCATTATTTTATTGCTCAAATTCTTCCAACTTTGGCCCTTGGAAGCTCTCACAGTTAGCTCCTGGGTTCCTTTGACATACTGGATATTGTGAAAGTTACAAGCAATTATGTATAAAGTTGCTATATGCATTTGTATGCAGATTTTTATGTGGACATTAGTTATCAGATCTGTTGGGTAAATATCTAGAACAGTGATTGTTGGACTAACTATAATTAGTTCTTTTTTTCTTTCTTTCTTTTGCGATACGCGGGCTTCTAACTGTTGTGGCCTCTCCCGTTGCGGAGCACAGGCTCTGGACGCGCAGGCTCAGCGGCCATGGCTCACGGGCCCAGCTGCTCCGTGGCATGTGGGATCTTCCCGGACCGGGGCATGAACCCGCGTCCCCTGCATCGGCAGGTGGACTCTCAACCACTGAGCCACCAGGGAAGCCCTATAATTAGTTTTTTAAGAAACTGACAAGCTGTCTTCCAAAGTGGCTGTATATTTTATATTGGCACCAGTAATGAATGTGGGTTCCTCTTGCACCACATTGCTGTCAGCCATTGGAATTGTAGTTTCTTGGATTTTGTCATTGTAATCAATATACAGTGGTGTTTCATTGTTGTTTTAATTTGCAATTATTAATAACAAATTATATTGCACATCTTTTCATATTCTTACTTCCCATCTATATGTCTTCTTTGGTAACGTATGTGTTAGATCAGTTGTGCATTTTTAAATTAAGTTGTTTATCTTCTTGTTGTGTTTTAAGAGTTGCTTATATAATTTTTATACATTCTTTTATCTAACGTGTGATTTTGAAATATTTTCTCACAATCTGTGGTTGCATTTTGTTTTTCTTAACAGGCTTTTGCTGCAAAGGAGTTTTTAACTTAAATAAATGTAAGTGATCAACTTTTTCTTTCACAGATGGTGACTTTGGTGTTGCATCTGTATTATTTTGCTAGGCGTGTTCTAACAATGTACCACAACCTGAGTGGCTTTAACAACAAAATGTATTGTCTCACAGTTCTAGAGTCTAGAAATCCAAGATCAAGGGGTCAGAAGGGCCACAGTTCCTCAGAAAGTGCTCCAGTCCTCTCTCCTAGTTTCTGGTAGTTCTTCGGCTTGTGGTGGCTTAACTCCCATCTTCACTTGGCATTCTCCCTGTGTCCAAATTTTCTCTTTATATAAGGACACCAATCCTATTGAATTAGGGGCTCACCTTACTTCAGAAGGACCGCATCTTTACTTAAACAATTGTATTTTCCACACCCCTATTTTTTTTTTTTTTTTGGTACGCTGGCCTCTCACCGCTGCGGCCTCTCCCGTTGCGGAGCACAGGCTCCGGACGCGCAGGCTCAGCGGCCATGGCTCACGGGCCCAGCCGCTCCACGGCACGTGGGATCTTCCTGACCGGGGCACGAACCCGTGTCCCCTGCATCGGCAGGCGGATTCTCAACCACTGAGCCACCAGGGAAGCCCCACACCCCTATTTTTAAATAAGACCATATTCTGAGGTGCTGGGGAATAGGACTTTAACATGAATTCGGGGGGACTCAATATAACCCATAACAGTCTCTGAAACTCATCGCCAGTCTCATGGTCACCTAGAACTTCTCCTATGTTTTCCTCCAGAAGTTTGGTAGTATTTCATTTAACATTTAGGTCCGTGATACATTTTTAATAACTTTTTTGAAAATTGTAACATTTATTTATTTTTACATGTGGGCTTCCAATTATTACAGCACCACTTGTTGAAAAGATTACACATTCTTCATTGAATTACCTTGTCTCCTTTGTCAAAATTTAGTTGAATATATTTGTGTGGATGTTGTGGGTGTTTCTCTGGACCCTCTACTCTGTTCCATTGATCTTTATGTCTATTCTTTCGCCGATGCCATGCTCTCTTGATTGTGATACCTTTAAAGTAAGTCTTGAAATCAGCTTGTGTAAGTCCTCCAACATTTTTGTTTTTCAGTATTATATTGGCTAGTCTAAGTCTTTTGTTTTTCGGGATGAATTGTAGAATCAGGTAAATTTTCCCAAGTACATGATAGGATTTGTTGAAAATTTCAGCAATAAGAACTAAAAGGACAAGTTCTTAACCTTGCTCTCTCTCTGTGGCTAATATGTAATTCCTTGTCTGAGTGACTCAGCTATAGGACATGGAAACTTCTACCTTCTAGGAATAAGGAAGTAGTGGCTTCCCTCTCCCACAGTTGATGTCTTAGATAAGAAAAAATAGAAAGTACCATGGTGCAAGCCTTTTTAGTGAAGAGCCCTGCTTCTGCTGACAGAGGCTGCATTGTTCACTGAAGTATTGTCTTTTTCTGTAGCTGTTGAGTGCTACTTGCTTACACCTGGAGAAGCTTGAAAACCTAGGCAGTGCATTTCAATATTAAGGTACATACAAATCACCAAAAGATATTGTTGAAAAGAGTATTCTAATTCAATATGTCTGGAGTGGACCATGCTTTTGCATCTCTAACAAGCTCTCAAGTAATGCTACTGCTATTCTATGAACCACACTTTGAGTAGCAGAGAGCTAGAGGAATTTTTCTCAAACTTGAGCATATACAAAATGACTTGTTAATATAAAGAGTCTTGGGCTTCATCCCCAGACTGATTCATTAGGTCTGAGAAGGGTCCTTTGAATTTGAATTTCTGACAAATTCCCCGGTTATGTTAAGGCTGGTGATCTGGGAACCACAATTTGAAAAACACTGACCCAGAATTCTAACATACAACCACTCCAAAATGGAAAAGTACCAGAGTTCTAGCCTATTTGGCAGGTTGGAGAAAAAAACAAAACAAAATCTTCTCCCTACACCTCACCACTTATTGACTCATCTGTTGTCCAGGTGGTCCAAAGTGTGATTTATGAAATGTAAACAAATCAAGAGGAAAAAGAAAATAAAATAGATTCCATCTTGGCAGAAAATGGCTATATTCTTCTGCAACTGCCAATTGGCTCCTGAATACTTCTCTCTGTCTTTCACATTTTATACACAATTATTCACAAATCCACTTGGCACTGCATTCCAAATATATACAGAGTTTAACCACTTCCTACCATCTCCACTGCTAATACCTTGAACTAGACAACACATTCTTTAATCTGATGTTACCATACCTGCTAACATGCCTCTTTGCTTTCCCCTATGTCTCTCCACAGTCTATTCTCAATATCACCTCAGAGTGATCCATTTAAAACATCAGGCAGATCACATCACTGCTCTGTTCAAAAAATGTCAGTGGCTCTTTACCACACTCAGTAAACTCACTTCTTATTAAGTCCCACAAGACTCCCTGCCACCTGGCCCCCTGTTACTTATCTAACCACCACCCTTCTACCCTTCCCTCGTGCTCATTCTGGTCCTCAAAGCAGTTAGCCATGCTCCTGGCCTTAGGTCTTTGGTGTTTCCTTTACTTGCTTCTCCAAAAAATCCACAAGGGTTGCTCCCTCACCTAATTCAGGCCTTTGATCCAATATCACCTTTACAATCAGACCTTTATTGACTGCCCTATAGTAGTAACTACCTCTCTCTCCATACTTCTTTCCCTCCCTTAATTTATATTTCTTCATAGCACTTAATATTATCTGGCATGAAATATATTTTTCTTATTTCTTATCTACAGTATCATAATGTAATATAAGCTGTAAGAAAGAACTTTTTTGGTGGGATGGAACTTTTTTGTTCATTGCTGCTATATGCCTAAAACCTGTGGGAGTACTTGACAGTTCAAAACAAAAATCCAAAGGATTGGGCATTATCAGTGAGAATAAAAAATATGTATGAAAGAAAAATCCAGAGAGTCTTACAATTGAATAATAAAAGTTCAATGGAAATGAAAAGACTATAGAAAAAGTAATCAATAGATATACAAATACTGCACTATAAATGAATGTATAAACTAACAATAAAGAGAAAATTCTAGAAGATTGTTGTCAGACAAAATAGGTTACCTACCAAGAATGAGAACCAGACAGCCATTGCTTTTAAACTGAAATTTAAAGTACATGGACCAATGTTTATGGACTTATAATAGAAATGGTTGTATTTCTAGAAGACTGTGCATGTTTTTGTGAGGGAAACAAAAAGCATCTGAGGGAGTCCTTCACTTGTGGTGGAGACTGCTGACTTCTTCCATGGCACTGCATTTATATCTGGGCCCAAGACACTTCCCTACCACTCGGGTTAGCTGAAGCCTGTGACTAGGTTCTTGACAGTGAGATAGGAACAGATGTGAAATGTACTAGGTACGCGGCTTAAGATGCTTGGATGTGCTTTGTTCACCACACTCTCTTCCTTTCTCAGCTTCTACCACCTAGAAAACTCAATGCCCAGGCGTATTTAAAAAGAAACTGGGTCACTGTTCAAATTTGCGGAGCAGAGATGCCTTACAAACCCAGAAAGTTCACATCAATGCAGTAAAGAATAAACCTGCCCCCAAAGGAGGGGTTCTTGCTTCTTAGCTTAAATGGGCAGATCTAGTTCCAGGCAAGATCAAGGAAGAGAAACACATATGGGTACATATCTAGGTATATTTCTGAAATCTAAGGAGAGAGTAATAAAACAATAAAACTTTTAGTTTTTTGGCCACTATATTTTGAGAATCTTTCCCATTGTAAAGTATACCCTTCCTCCAAAATAATGCATTACCCATTTACCTTTCCTATAAAGTTTACCTAATCAAGTATTTCAAGGGAAGAAAGAGTAACTTTCACTTCTTAATATACCTCTCTAATGTTGTAACGATGAGTTATTTTTTAGTTTTTTTTTTTCCCAATCATAATATTGATTGTAGAAGAAACTGAAAAAGCCATAATTCAGTATGGGATGTTGAGTCAAATAATTTAGCTGAATTGGTTATTAAAAAAAGAGAAAATAGCCAAAAAAATAAATAATTTTCATAATGCTGGGGGGGTGGTGGTTTGCCCTAGAATACTCTGTATAGACTGTTCCCTCAATCTGTCAGCTTGAAATGACTTTTCCTTCTTTTTCTTTTTGTTCTACATATATTTTTCTCATCCTACAAGACTCAATTCAAATATCACCTTCCACAAAATTCTGTCCAGACTTCATTATAACTTATATAGCACATGATTTTATGATAATCTATCTAAATGTTACCTTCTCCCTCTAGGCTGTGAAAACGTTGAATACAAGAAATGTGTCCTGTGCTGTTATTTAATGAAGAAATACTACTTATAATTATATCGACTAAGAGATGGATTTGACCATGTGCAGCTAGCCAAAATTAATAAGTTAAAGGGTAGATGGAAAATGTAAATTCTTATGTTTGGGCTCAAAATAGCAATATTACAAGGGCAGGAAGAGAGAGGCCTGACTTAACCACAGTTCATATAAAATAGCTTATGAGATTTTGTTAACTACACAGCATGTGAGTCAACAAAGTAACATGGCTGCCAAAACAAGCAATAAACACAATGAAAATGTTTCACTTTGCCAGGCTCAATAAACATTATTTTGCTGTTCTGATGGTCTCTAATTAGGATAATTAAGAACTGAAGTGTCAACATTTGCTCATCTACTAATTTCCTGATTGTTCATGGACTTTAGCAACTCCGCATTTTGTTGCTCTGCATTCTACCACTCTGGTCTTTTTACATTGCCTAATAAAGATCTATGACTCACTCTTAGCTGCTTTGATGTATGTATTAGACAGTTTCCATCAATGCCCATGTAGACGATGTGATAAGATATGCAGTCATAAGAACTAGCAAGAAGTATTAGGAATTTTGCCTTAATAGCAGTTGTATTTTCAGCCAAACAGTGGCTTTAATACTTTCTGATAAGCACTAAATTTGATATAATAAGTAGAAAGTATTTATAGACAGGCTACAATGTTGTTTAAACAGGGTTTAATGGAAAAGTAGGTAATGAAAAGTCTTAGAAAATTTCCTCAAAATTACAGATTGAAAAGCAAATTAGAGAGATTTTCTACCTGTGACATTTAAGCATAGGAAATCTACACAGTTATGTATGTATCTCAAAAGTGACAGTATCTCTAATGTCTAATCATTGGTTAGATTGCATAATGCTGCTCAACTTACAAATCATTTTTCTATATAAAAACAGTTCATTAATTATACTATTAACATAATCTTTTATCATGAAGGTAAAGAATAACTCTTCCAACTTTATTTTTCCTCAAATTGCAGGTAAATGTCTTATCTCAAATCAAGGTGGAAAATGTCTCATCTCCTGACTGAGTTTCAATGTGTACCTGCTTCCTTCACCTGAGCCCATATGCAACTTGATGTTCCTCTTATCATTAAAAACACAAATCCTTTATTTCCCCAGATCTGTTGACTCCATCCCAGATGTAATGTCTTAGATCAAGTTCCTGAGAAGCAAAGCCTGAAGCAGGGGTCTGAGTGCACATAATTTATTGAGGGAGAACTTTTCAAGAAAACTGTAAGGGAGGAAGTGGACTAAGATAAGGAAGGGGAAGGTGCCACGTAAAAATGTGGGATCGGGTCAAGCCTAGTCTTTGCCTGAACTGCTTGGTGGAAGGAGGGAGGCTAGGAGAACAAACTGTTCTGCTACACTGTCTACATTTGAAGCAAGAGGTTCAGCATTTAAGCTCCCATATTAGGAAGTCACTCACTGTGAGCTTCCCTCAGATTTGGGCAGGTGTGTATAACTTCTGGTGTAAGGTAGCTCCAATCAGACAAGAACAATTTTCCATAGAAGGAATGGTGTCTACTATTTTGTAGCAGTTAATACAACAGCTAGAAATGAACAATGAACACAAAACTAAGAAAGGAAATCTGGATGGGGCATCATTCAGGCATAGCTTACGTAGAATTCTCTGGTCAAAATTCCTGAGACAACTTACAATAGTAGAGTTACTGGGAAAACTACTGTCGACTGACATGGATCCTGCAGTTAGTACCAGGGCTGTAACTAGCACTATCACTTCCCTTTTTTACTCCTCCTTCCAGATTCCCCTCACTCTTGGATAAAACTTTTGCTGGACTAGAGACTGGCAAAATAGAATGACTCAGACCCCAGTCTTGCAGATTTTTGGTACCTGGGCCTCAGGTTACCATGCACTTATCAGATGTAGATGCTGTAATTGCTCACTTACAGTTAAAATTGGCCATGTGAATACCACCAGTTGCCTCAATGGCAACTGAATATCAAATACATTTCTTCCTCTCCTAATTATAAAACAACAATCCTACCTAATAATCAGGGTCAATTATCTCTGCCAGACTGTATGCTGACATAAGAAGCTCAAAGTTACCCTATATTAGTCCTAGATTTAGTCTTACTATATCCCTTGTTAGAAGGATCATTCCTCTGAGAATGAAAATGTCTGGACTCACAGATCCTAGAGCTTTAGGGAAAAGGCTCATGAATTATCAAGTGGATACCTAGAGGGATAGGTAAATGGGGTGTTATGGGCTGAATTGTGGTCCCCCAGAAGCCCTAAGCCCCAGTACTTCAGAATGTGGCTGTTTTGGGCATAAGGACTTTAATAAGGCAATTTTGAGGCTGGTAAGGGGGGCCCCTAATCTAATCTGACTAGCAGTTTTATTAAAAAGAGGAGATTTGGACACAAAAAGAGATAACAAGGATGTGTGTGCCCTACGAAAAAACTATGTGAGGACATAGCAAGAATGTGGCCACCTACAAGCCAAGGACAGAGTCCTTAGAAGAAACCAGACCTGCTCATAACTTGATCTTAGACTTCTACCATCCAGAACTGTGAAAAATAAATGTCTATTTTTTAAGTCACCCAGTCTGTAATATTCTTTACCACAGCCCTATCGTGGGCCCAATTTTGCTTTCACAACTTTTGTTCCAGACACACATTTTATCTCTTGGGGTTACAATGACACATAATGCTTGTATTTTAAGGACTATACCTCATTCTAAAGATTAGCACCCTTTCTTTGCAGGGTATTATTTCTTCATTATTTAGGAGTTTAGTCTACTGTTCTTTCAGGCAAGGATCTTCAGGATAAGGTGGTGGGTAGCGGATCCCATGGTTGTGAGTGTACTACCATATTAACTTCACTGTAAAATAAGTCCCTTGGTGCAAGGTGACATGATGTGATATACCATGTCAATGAGAAATAACACTTGCAGAATGGTAGAATGAGGAGATCTGCAAAATATCTCCCCACAAAAACAATAAACAGAACAAATTTCTCAAAAATAACCATTTTGGTTCTCTGAAATTAAAAAAAAATACAAAAAAATTGTGAAACATGTATTTAAGTTAAGAAAAATTACCAAAACTTATGTAAAAACAGTGGCAATCTATGGGGTTTTGGCATAAGACAGATCCTACTCCTCTCTCCCCAAATTCCCTAGCTCTGCTCCTAAACTATCAGAAATAGTGTTCTAGGAGCTGAGAAAGCCATAAAAACTATCAATTTTATTGCTAGACAGCACCAACTTGATTAATAGCAGAGCACACAAAATCTCCATGACCAAGATCATTACTGAAAACTTTATTGATCTTGATGGCAACCAACCTTGCAGCTACTTGAAGATGGGATACTGGTGGGGTTAAGCAACAGATGAGCAGACATGCTAGGAATTTATCAAGGAGATCTGGAGAATGAGACAGCCATAGTGGGCTTGCTAAGTTACCACATATCCTAGGTGGTTTCAAAGGCTGTGCATATATATTCACAAGGATGTACAAAAACTTAGGAGAAACTGGAGAGGGCTCTAGTTATCTCCATGTTCCTGGATGAACATGAGGCCATGTGCATGTGCAGAGAAGACATGACAAGACCCAAAAAAGGTAAAAACTGGGACAGATTTGTAAACTGCCTGAAATATGAATTACAGCTCAATCTTTACCCACATGTGTCACAAAGAGTGGAAACTTTACTGAATCAAGGTGTTTAAAGCACTATCTCTGGCTAGACATTTCTTGACTATTAAGTTATACTAGCCCACATGTGACCACTAGGATCTCAAGCTTAATAAGAAAAATAAACAAATAAATAGATAAATTAAAAAGAGAGATCACTGGTTACATACTGCAGAACAGGCGAATTCTGCAGAATTAGTTCAGGTAAGTGGATACAAATATTAACTAATAAACAACAAGAACTTGCAGATTCAGTAGGGATGAGCACCAGAATCCAGAGTTGCTACAACATATTACTTAAAATGTTGAGTTTTCAACAACATATTGTAAAACATGTGAAGAAACAGGAATATGTGACACATATATAAGAAAAAAAATCAATATAAACTATTATTTATACAAGTCCAAATGTTGAAATTCACAAAGGTGTTAAAGAAGCTGTTATAATATGTTCAGGGAACTAAAGGAAATCATGTTTAAAGAATTAAAGGGAAGTATGGCAATCACTCATCAAAGAGTGAATACCAATAAAGAGATAGAAATTATAGAAAAGAATCCAGTGGGAATTCTAGTGTTAAAAGTGCAAATATTGAAATGAAAAATGCACCAGAAATATCTAAACTGAAGACACAAAATTTGAAAATCAAAAAAGAAAGAAGAAACTCTAAAGAAATGAAAATAATTATAAGGAAATAATATAAACAAGTTTAAAATTACTAGAAAGAATCAAATTACCAAAACTGACTCAAGAAGAAATAGAAAATCTGAATACATCTGTAACAAGTAAAGAAATTAAATTAGTAGTTAAAAATCTCACATGATGGGATTAGTCCATTTATAAAAGTGGCCACAGAGAGCTCTTTCTCTCCTTCCGCCATTTGAGGACACAACAAGACAACAGCTATCTATGAACCTGGAAGTGGACTCTCACAAGACACCAAATCTGCTGGTAACTTGGTCTTGAACTACCCAGCCTCCAGAAGTATAAGAAATAAATTTCTGTTGTTTATAAGTCACCCAGTCTATGGTATTCTATTATAACAGCCTGAAGAGCTAAGGGTGTGGCCAGGCAACCATTTGTTAAGGAGATTAGTGTGGGTGTGAATCATGGACCTAAACAGCCATCTCAACAGAAGCTAGGTTCCATTCTTCCAGATAAGGGAATAATGACCCAGAAGGTGATTCAGAGATCACTGGGTCTACCACTTTCAGTTTAAAAAGGGAGGACAATTGATTGCCTTGTTTTCAACAGGCTAGTTGACTTCTGCCCTAAGCCATAGGGGTGAGGCTGTTCAGAGTCTTGGTGCCCAATCGCTGCCCAGAAAGCTGAAGGAGTAGGACACTTAACTCAGTGGGTCCAGATGGTGAGAGCATCTCCTCTAGTGTGTCCAGAAGGCAGGACCTTGACCTGGATGGAAAGGCGGAGCATAATGCCAAAGAGGATTATTCTGGAGCCCTAAGATCTCATATGGCATTTGCCTTGTAGTTGGACTTACTTGGGACCTGTTATCCCTTATTTCTTTCCTATATCTCTCTTTTGGAATAAGAATGTCTATCCTATGCCTGTCCAACAATTGTATTTTCAAAGCACATAACATTTTATTTCATAGGTTCACATCTGGAGAGCAAATTGCTTCAGGATGAACCCTACCTTGAGTCTCACCCATATCTGATTTGGATGATATTTAGATGAGACTTTGGATTTTAGGCTTTAAAGTTGATGCTGGAATGAGCTAAGATTTTGGGGGCTATTGGGATGTATTTAATGTGTTTTGCATGTGAGAATAACATAAATTTGTGAGGTGGATGAAATCTTTGTGTCTCCCCAAAATTCATGTGTTGAAATCCTAATCTCAATGTAATAATATTAAGAGGCAAGGCCTTCAGGAGGTGATTAGATCATGAGGATGGAGCCCCCATGGATGGTATTATTGCCCCTATAAAAGAGATTCCAGAGAGCTCCCTCACTCCTGCCATGTAAGGCCACAGTGAGAACACAACCATCTGTAAACCAGGAAGTAGGGCCTCACCAGACACTGAATCTGCTGGCACCTTGGTCTTGGACTTCCCAGCCTCCAGAACTGTGAGAGATATATTTCTGTTCTTTATAAGACACCCAGTTTGTGGTATTCTGTTATAATATCCTGAAAGGACTAAGATACATCATCTTTTACTGTTTGGGATCTAGAAGCATTCTTTTTTCCAAATCCTGAAAAACTGCAAGAATCTGATCTCCATCATTCCTTTACTACTTTGTTTCCAAATTAAACAATTCTCATGCAAGTTTTTCTTTTCCTTCTAATAACTACTGACTAAACAAACCAATGTCATGTGTTCAGATTCTTATTTCAGTATGACCCAACTTTAAGGTACCAATGTTTATTATTTAATGAAGGTAGTACTAGCTACTGAAACAGATGAATTCCTAAATTTCAGTGGCTTAATGTAATAAAAGTTTCACATATGCTCACAATAAGTCCATAGTATGCAGTGGAGAAAACTCCATTCATTTATAGGGACACAGACTGGCAGAATCTGACAGCTTCATCATATTTGGCAAACAATTAATCTGTCCCTGCCAGTTTTCTATCTGAAATGCAAATCTAATCATATCATTTTCCCGGTTGAAATCCTAACTATGAATCCCTTATTACACTGAGAATGAAATCCAAGCTCCTTCACAAGACATACAAAGATTTCATTCTTTTGAATTCTTCTACCTATCACACAAAATATATGGAGTATATTAACACCCAGGAGTACTGAGCTGCCTAAATGAACCTGCATTTTCAATCTTTTTTCCTTATCATATAATATTTCCTCTTTTGGGGATTCTCTTCTCCTCCATTACTACTAGGCACCATCATATTCATCGTACAGAATTCAACTCAAATGTCATCTCCTCTTGATTACTTCTTCAAAATCCACATAAACAGGTTCTAATCAATTCTTCTTTGTGCAACGTATTGAAATTGGTTTTGAGTTTACATTTAAAATGAACCATTCTATATGTTTAGGGTCTTTTTTGTTCTTTTATTTATTTTTATTTATTATTATTTTTTTACATCTTTATTGGAGTATAATTGCTTTACAATGGTGTGTTAGTTTCTGCTTTATAACAAAGTGAATCAGTTATACATATACATATGTTCCCATATCTCTTCCCTCTTGCGTCTCCCTCCCTCCCACCCTCCCAATCCCAACCCTCCAGGCGGTCACAAAGCACCGAGCTGATCTCCCTGTGCTATGCGGCTGCTTCCCACTAGCTATCTACCTTACATTGGGTAGGGTATATATGTCCATGCCTCTCTCTCGCTTTGTCACAGCTTCCCCTTCCCCCTCCCCACATTCTCAAGTCCATTCTCTAGTAGGTCTATGTCTTTATTCCTGTCTTACCCTTAGGTTCTTCATGACATTTTTTTCCCTTAAATTCCATATATATGTGTTAGCATAGGGTATTTGTCTTTCTCTTTCTGACTTACTTCACTCTGTATGACAGACTCTAGGTCTATCCACCTCATTACAAATAGCTCAATTTCGTTTCTTTTTATAGCTGAGTAATATTCCATTGTATATATGTGCCACTTCTTCTTTATCCATTCATCCGATGATGGACACTTAGGTTGTTTAAATCTCTGGGCTATTGTAAATAGAGCTGCAAAGAACATTTTGGTACATGACACTTTTTGCATTATGGTTTTCTCAGGGTATATGCCCGGGAGTGGGATTGCTGGGTCATATGGTGGTTCTATTTGTAGTTTTTTAAGGAACCTCCATACTGTTCTCCACAGTGGCTGTATCAATTTACATTCCTACCAACAGTGCAAGAGGATTCCCTTTTCTCCACACCCTCTCCAGCATTTATTGTTTCTAGATTTTTTGATGATGGCCATTCTGACTGCTGTGAGATGATATCTCATTGTAGTTTTGATTTGCATTTCTCTAATGATTAATGATGTTGAGCATTCTTTCATGTGTTTGTTGGCAGTCTGCATATCTTCTTTGGAGAAATGTCTACTTAGGTCTTCTGCCCATTTTTGGATTGGGTTGTTTGTTTTTCTGTTATCGAGCTGCATGAGCTGCTTATAAATGTTGGAGATTAATCCTTTGTAAGTTGCTTCATTTGCAAATAATTTCTCCCATTCTGAAGGTAGTCTTTTGGTCTTGTTTATGGTTTCCTTCAAAGCAAAAGCTTTGAAGTTTCATTAGGTCCCATTTGTTTATTTTTGGTTTTATTTCCATTACTCTAGGAGGTGGGTCAGAAAGGATCTTGCTGTGATTTATGTCATAGAGTGTTCTGCCTATGTTTTCCCCTAAGAGTTTAATAGCTTCTGGCCTTACATTTAGGTCTTTAATCCATTTTGAGCTTATTTTTGTGTATGGTGTTAGGGAGTGATCTAATCTCATAATTTTACATGTACCTGTCCAGTTTTCCCAGCACCACTTATTGAAGAGGCTGTCCTTTCTCCACTGTACATTCCTGCCTCCTTTATCAAAGATAAGGTGACCATATATGCGTGGGTTTATCTCTGGGTTTTCTATCCTGTTCCATTGATCTATCTTTCTGTTTTTGTGCCAGTACCATACTGTCTTGTTTACTGTAGCTTTGTAGTATAGTCTGAAGTCAGGGAGCCTGATTCCTCCAGCTCTATTTTTCATTCTCAAGATTGCTTTGGCTATTTGGGGTCTTTTGTGTTTCCATACAAATTGTGAAATTTTTTGTTCTACTTCTGTGAAAAATGACAGTGGTAGTTTGATAGGGATTGCATTGTATTTGTAGATTGCTTTGGGTAGTAGAGTCATTTTCACAATGTTGATTCTTCCAATCCAAGAACATGATATATCTCTCCATCTATTTGTATCATCTTTAATTTCTTTCATCAGTTTCTTATAATTTTCTGCATACAGGTCTTTTGTCTCCTTAGGTAGGTTTATTCCTACATATTTTATTCTTTTTGTTGCAATGGTAAATGGGAGTGTTTTCTTGATTTCACTTTCAGATTTTTCATCATTAGTGTATAAGAATGCCAGAGATTTCTGTGCATTAATTTTGTATCCTGCTACTTTACCAAATTCATTGATTAGCTCTAGTAGTTTTCTGGTAGCATCTTTAGGATTCTCTATGTATAGTATCATGTCATCTGCAAACAGTGACAGCTTTACTTCTTCTTTTCCGATTTGGATTCCTTTTATTTCCTTTTCTTCTCTGATTGTTGTGTCTAAAACTTCCAAAACTATGTTGAATATGAGTGGTGAGAGTGTGCAACCTCGTCTTGTTCTGACCTTATTGGAAATTTTTTCAGCTTTTCACCATTGAGGACGATGTTGGCTGTGAGTTTGTCACATATGGCCTTTATTATGTTGAGGAAAGTTCCCTCTATGCCTACTTTCTGGAGGGTTTTTATCATAAATGGGTGTTGAATTTTGTCGAAAGCTTTCTCTGCATCTATTGAGATCATCATATGGGTTTTCAATTTGTTAATATGGTGTATCATGTTGATTGATATGTGTATATTGAAGAATCCTTGCATTCCTGGAATAAACCCCACTTGGTCATGGTGTATGATCCGTTTGATGTGCTGTTGGATTCTGTTTGCTAGCGTTTTGTTGAGGATTTTTGCATCTATGTTCATCAGTGATATTGGCCTGTAGTTTCCTTTCTTTGTGACATCCTTGTCTGGTTTTGGTATCAAAGTGATGGTGGCCTCGTAGAATGAGTTTGGGAGTGTTCCTCCCTTTGCTATATTTTGGAATAGTTTGAGAAGGATAGGTGTTAGCTCTTCTCTATACGTTTTATAATATGTTTTTATTCTTATGTTTACCTCAATACCTAGCATAGTGAGTAGAGTGAAAGAGGCCAGAAAGATAATTATTGAAATATATTACATGCTTAGCACTTTCTGAGACACATTATAGGAACAGTGGCTCATTCTGCACTAAAAGGTTTTTTTTGTTTGTTTTTTGTGGTTTTTTTGGTGGTACGCAGGCTTCTCACTGTTGTGGCCTCTCTCATTGCGGAGCACAGGCTCCCGACGCGTAGGCTCCGAATGCGCAGGCTCAGCGGCTCCGCGGCATGTGGGATCCTCCCAGACCAGGGCACAAACCCATGTCCCCTGCATCAGCAGGCAGACTCTCAACCACTGCACCACCAGGGAAGCCCTAAAAGTTTTAATATTTTTAAGACCTATGAATTAAAATGACTATGATTTAGAATGCTTAGGTTTATAAATAGAAATAAAAGACCATTTGTATTTTATCTGACCCCATGGTAATTTTTTTTAGAATTCAATGCCCCTTTCTTGGTTTATTTTTCTGAATAAAAAGGCTTCTTTGTTTTCTTGTTGCAATTTTCTTTCATTGTTCTGATAAATTGTAAAATTTAAACCTGTT
Source organism: Monodon monoceros (assembly GCF_005190385.1). NCBI lineage: Eukaryota > Metazoa > Chordata > Mammalia > Artiodactyla > Monodontidae > Monodon > Monodon monoceros. Next base: position 33,941,275 of record NW_021703785.1, read on the forward strand.
CATGTTATAATAGATATTTGTATATGTGGTATATTTTAACATGATTTTGAAGCACTTTTCCTTTTCTGCTTGCTACAGACAAGTAAATTCAAGTTCAGAATAGGGCTGGGTCACTGAGATTTGGTTGTATTTGAATTTCATTTGATTTTAGAAATACACTGATCTGGCTTCTCCGATGTATAAAAGCTATGTTAGACTTTTAGAGGGATGAAATTGCACAGGCATATCGTCTCCTGCCTTCACTCAGCTATAGTAGAGACAGTGTTGGATTAGAGGCTTATGGAACATGAGTGGCCTTTGTCTTTGGTATTTCCAGAGATGACTTTCTGTGAGTCATGCTTTCAATTTTCTACCTCTAGAATGTTAATTACCTGGACTTTCATTAATTACTTGGATGCTGTGTAGCAAAGATTTTCCTTTAAAACCATCATTCTGTGATTGAGCTTCTTGGTTTTTATCCTCAAATAAGTGCCAGTAAAATCAAGACAAACACTGAAAGGATTTGTGGTCAACACTGTGGTCCTTGTCTCTGAAGTGCCCAGTGTCTGATGGTAGGTGATAGAAGAAAGGTACACTCTGAATTCGAGGGGCCTGACTTTCCTTAGCCAACTATGTAGTGTCTGAGGGAATGAATCTCTGAACCTCTATTATATCAATGTATATCTTGAAGATTCAATGAACAGTGACTGAATTTCAATAAATGAGAAACTATATAAAAGTGCTATGCATATATCCCAACAACGTTAGAGATTTTTGAAAGTTGACAGTCACTGCAATTCCTTCTTGGAATTAGCATGAATTAGATGCTAAATGGATGAATGAATGAATATTAAATAACAAAATTCTTGTTCACATATTTCTAGTTCTCCCTCTGAATGAGAAATTGCTCATCAATAAGTGTTCTTTGACTTGCAGTTTTTTCTGTGTCAATATGCATGACGATAATATACAAATAAATCACACCAAAGTTTCTTTTTTTTTCTCATTTCTTTCTGAGGGCATGCTATAGACACAAATTCAGCTATTGAATAACATTTCTGTATTAGGAATACAATCACCTGTGAATAACTATGGTTTATTCTTTTCAAGAATATACAGTGTTCCCAATAAAATCCTTTGAAATAACCCATTTGAACCAGAGGTCCTCAATGACTATATTTCCTTTAGATTTGTTTTTAAATATGACATTAAACGTGTAAAGGGAAACCAGGTGATTGTTAAATCAATTAATCAAAAATCAATTATTTAATGAATAATCTTTCCTCAGAAAAACTAAGTTTATTTTTCTGTTACACATAAATCACAATGGAATTGATGTTGATAGTTCTTAACATTTATGTTCTTCTTTGCATTTTTCAACATATTTCAACCTTTATTATGCTATTTAGTCATCTCAGCAGCCAGGCAAGAAATATTATCTCCTTGTGGCTGAGGAAACATATATTTAAGGACTGTAAATGATTTTTTTAAATTATAGAGTAAATTGTAGTATAAGGAATCAAACTCACATCCTCTGATTCCAAGACGTCAATATTTAAACAAAACAAAACAGACAAAGAACTAAGAAAGCTAACACCAGGAAGAGACTGGTACTCTCATTCCCTGAGGCTTCGAGGATGAAGACTAAGTCCTGCCAGTTCTAACTGTCCCATTTATTCAAAGAGATAGAATAGAAAGCTCAGAAATCTTTGGGGACCCACTCCAAAGGCACCGGATTTGGCACTGGGAGCATCTCTAAAGCACAGATTGGATCAGGAGCAAGGAAAAGGATGCGTTTTCAGTGTACCACTTGTATTTTAAGGCCTTTTTTATTATAATTTTATCAAAGTGTTTTCAGTAGCTTCACAGATCAGGACAAACCCAAGCATAGAGGCCTTTGGGATAGGGCTTATGGCAAGTTGAAGTTTGGCCTATGGACACCAAAGCATCTTCCTGGGTTGTAAAAATAATAAAAACGAGTCAGACGAGGCATCTGAGGATAGTAAATCTAAAGTCTGGAACTCTGCCAAAAGATGCAATAGAAACGGCTACATCTCTCCCAACTCTGTTGTTTGCCTTGTTGTTGCCAAATTCACCAGTGTAATGTCCATTAAAATAACATCTTTGGGAAAATAGCACAGTGTCATTGTTGTCTACGAGAGCGAGAAAAACAGAAGGAAGAAAATGACTCTTGTGACAATCTCTAACTGAGCAACTATGGGGAATCAAAACTTCTAAGAGAAAAAATAATTCATTAGAAGATGGGTAAAAGGAAGAAGACTATCTCAGATCAAAACAAGTTTAATCCTTGAATTTAATCACATTCAAAGACCAAGAGTGAAATGGATCATCATTTCATTGATTTATGATTCAGTTATTTTCTTCATTCTTCAAAGCAATAATGTAGAAACTATTGTGCATTAATGTGTGATGAGAATTCTCACTAATGACTTGATAGGCTCTCAATTCAGCATCCTCTGGTTGTTCAACATTGGTCACATAATTTTCATATGTTGGTGGAGTCCTGTCTTACCCCTTTAGCCAATTATTTCCTGGAAAAGCAAGATAAGGAGATTTAGGTTAGTAACTCATAACATCACAGGTGACAGTTTGCTCTTGGATCTGCCCTCTCTTTCCTCAGAGCCACCATCCTCTCTGGTTCCCCAGTGACTGATATTTTCCTGAATTTTTACCCTTCAAATTAGCCCTGCTGTGAGATCACTGATGTGTGCCTCTGACCATCTATCCTCCTTCTCCACAATAACATATCTTGCATTTGGACACAGTTTAGGTTTTTGAAAACTGTTTCTACCCAAATTCCATTTTTCAAACTACATTCAAATTATCCCCTAATTTTTACACCTATAACTGTCCTCCTGTGACCTGGTATTGACATATTCCCAGAGATTTGGTTTTCTTCCCAGCCCTGATCTTCCACAGGGTGACCCCTCTAGATAAGCCTTAATTCTGATCCCCTATTATCCAGGTGATGAATGGATGTATTTTCCTTGCCAGGTAAAATAGTACATGTGATGGTTAATTTTCTGTGTCAACTTGACTGGACCACAAGCTGCCTAGATATTTGGTCAAAAATTATTCTGGGTATTTCTATAAGGGTGTTTTGGATGAGATTATCATTTAAATTAGTGGACTTTTAGTAAAGCAGACTGTACTTACAATGTGGGTGGGCCTCATCCAATTGGTTGAAGACCTCAATAGAACAAAACTAAGACCTCCCCTAAGAAAGAGAATTCTTCAGCTGACTGCCTTTGAACTTCCTTCATCTGCAACATCAGTTCTTCGTTTATGGCCTTCAGACTCAAACTGGAACATCAGCTATACTGGGCCTCCAACCTGCTTGAGGTTTTGGACTTTCCAGTCTCCATAGTCATGTAAGCCATTTACTTAATAAATCTTTTTTCCACATCCACGCATACCCAAATTTTTCTGTTTCTCTGGAGAACTTTGACTGATACAGTACCATTTGTTTAACCATCTATTCATAAAGAACAATACTATCATCATTAAAGAACAATACTATAATCATATGGAAAGCCTTAAAAATTAAAACTGTACACACCCTTTTATTTTCATGTTCACTCCCCTCTGGCTTTTTAATCTTGGTCCATACTGATATATTTTTATGAAATTGTCAGATTTCTTGACAATTTACATTGTTATGTTATTACAGATGACTTATAAGTATTCCACTCAACATTATATCATAATAACTCACATTAGATAGTTTTGTCACAATTATAGTTTATTATAACTAGTAGAAATAACATAATTTTGAAAAATGTTAATTAAAAACTTTAAGTTAAAAAATTGACAATAAGCATGTATACATATATAATCCAATAAATGGAATTAATAGGTGAAAAGTTTTAAGCATGAATAATTACCTTCTAAAAACTGTTATATTTTATGATTGTGTAATTAGAGATGGTCCCAACTGATAATGGTTTAACTTAAGATTTTCTCTTTACAACTGTGTGAAGGCAATAGGCCTCCAGTGGAAACCATATTTCCCATTCTGAATTTTGATATTTTCCTGGGGTAGTGATGTGCAGTACTATATATACTCTCTTGTGATGTCTGGCAGCTGCAGCAAGCCTTAGCTCTCCAAGTCAGCCAGGTGATCATGAGGGTAAACAACCAATACAATTACAACCATTCTGTACTCATACAACCATTCTGTTTTTCACTTTCCATACAGCATTCAATAAATTACCTGAGATATTCAACACTTTATTATACAATAGGCTTTGTGTTAGGTGATTTTGACCAAGTGTAGGCTAACGTAAGTGTCCTGAGCACCTTTAAGGTGGGCTAGTCTAAGCTATGATGTCCAGTGAGTTAGGTGTATTAAATGCATTTTGATTATGATATTTTCAACTTATGATGGGTTTATCAGATGTAATCCCATAGTAAGTTGAGGAACATCTGTATATATAAAGCTATCAACAGGATATAAATATTTATGTTACATACAACACTAGTGTATATAATATATTGTCACCTAGAAAATTCTTATTAATTTAAAATTTTGTCTTTATTATATTAGGGAATGTTGAATTTTGTCACAAGTAGGACGTAAAACAAATTCAGTTTTACTTATTGATATTTTCTGTCATTCTATACTTTTTGTGGGTTCTCACCCACACATTTCATTGATTTTCTTTTTTATAAACAAGAATTGTATATATTTAGGTTGTACAATATATGTGTTGATATAGTATATATTGTGAAATGATTACTAAAATCAACTTAATAACACATTCATTACCTCAAATAGTTACTCCCCCTTTCTTTTTGTGATGAGAACACTTGAGATCTACTGTTAGCAAATTTCAAATATATAACACATTATTTTTAACTATAGTCATCATGCTGTACATTAGGTCTCCAGAATTTATTAATCATATAACTGAAATTTGTACCTAATGACCAACATCACCCCTCTACCCCTATGGCCTAGACCTGGCAACTACCATTCTACCTTCTGTTAATGAGTTCAACTTCTTTATTTTTTGATTCTACATATAAGTGAGATTATACAGCATTTGTCTTTCTATGTCTGGCTTACTTCATTATATATACACCACACCTTCTTAGTTGATTTATCTGTTGGTGGACACTTAGATATCATGAATAATGCTGTGATGAACATGGGAGTCCAAATATCTCTTCCAGATAAACGTGTTATTTCTTTTGGATATATACCCAGAAGGGGTTGCTGAATCATATGGTAGTTCTATTTTTAAGTTTTTGAGGAACCTCCAAATTGTTTTTCATAATGACTGTACTAATTTACATTCCCACCAACAGTGCACAAGGGTTCCCTTTTCTCCACATCCTTGCCTACACTTATGATCTTTTGACTTTTTGATAACAGCAATTTTGAGAGTTGTGAGGTGATATCTCATGTGGTTTTGATTTGCATTTCCCTGAAAATCAGTGGTGTTGATCATCTCTTCAAGAACCTTTTGGCTATTGGTATGTCTTCTTTGGAAAAATGTCTATTCAGGTCCTTTACTCATTTATTAATTAGGTATTTGATTTTTGCAATTATATTATATGTATTCCTTATATATTATGGATATCAACCCTTTATAAGAGATATAATTTGCAAATATTTTCTCCCATTTTAGAGGTTGCCTTTTTAGTTTTTTTATTTTTTCTTTTGCTGTGCAGAAGGCGTTTAATTTGGTGTAGTCCCACTTGTTTATTTTTGCTTCTGTTATCTGTGTTTTTGATGCCAAATCCAAAAAATTTTTGTCAGGACAGTGTCAAGGAGTTTTCCTCCAAGCGTCTTATGGTGTTAGAGTTTCAAGTTTTTTTTCTATTTCTGTGAAAAATGCCATTGGAATTTAAATGGGGATTACATTGAATCTGTAGATCACTTTGCATAGTGCATACCTTTTAGCAATATTTATTTTTCTAGTCCACAAGATGTCTTCCATTTATTTGTGCACTCTTTAATTTCTTTAATCAATGTTATATAGTTTTTAGTGTACAGATCTTTCACATCCTTGGTTAAATTTATTACTAAGTAAATAAATACTTTATTTTTATTAATTGTTGTTAATGTATAGAAATGCAACTATTTTTGTATGTTGATTTTGTATCCCGACATTTTACTGAATCTGTTTATTAGTATTAACAGTATTTTGGTAGAGTTTTTAGGGTTTTCTGTTATAAGGTCAAATTTTCTTCAAACAGACAATTTAATTCTCCATTTAAGATGGACTTTATGCCTTTTCTTTGTCTAACTGCTCTGGCTAGGGTTTCCAGTACTATATTAAGTAGAAGTGGTGAGAGTAAACATCTCTCTTCTTCCTAATCTTAGAGGAAAAGCTTTACACTTTTCACTTTTCACCGTTGAGTATGATGTTAGCTGTAGGCTTATCACAAATGACCTTTTTAACATGGAGGTACGTTCCTTCTATACTTAATTTGTTGAGAATATTTATCATGAAAAAAGTTGAATTTGTCAATTATTTTTTCTGTGTCTATTGTGATGATCATATGATTTTTATTCTTCATTTTGTTAAAATGGTGTATCATGTTTATTGATTTGCATATGTTAAACCAGCTTTGCATCCCAGGAATAAGTACAACTTGATTGTTATGTAGGATGATTTTAGTGTGCTGCTGAAATCAGTTTGCTAACGTTATGTTGAAGATTTTTGCATCTACCTTCATGAAAAATATTAGCCTGTAAATTTCTTATAGTGCTGAGAAATCTGTGGATATCCTTATGGGGGTTCTCTTGTATGTGATGAGCTTCTTTTCTCTTGCTGCTTTCAAATTTCTTTCTCTGTCTCTGATTTTAACAATTTTATTATAATGTGTCTTGGTGAAGTTCTCTTTGGGTTGAATCTGTTTGAAGATTTACGAGTTTCATATAACTTAATGCCTGTATCTCTGCCCAGTTTTGGGAAGTTTTCAGTCATTATTTCTTTTAGTAATTTTCCTGAATCTCTCTTTCTCCTTCTAGAACTCCCATAATGCATGTATTTCTCACTTGATGGTATCCAACTCTTTTTCATTCTCTTTTTTCTATTTGTTCCTCTAACTGGATAATTTCAAATGACCTATCTTTGAGTTTGCAGAATTTTTCTACAGGTTGATCAATACTCTGACGCTGACAATCTCTATTGCATTTTTCTTTACTTTCATTGTATTCTTTAGCTCCAGAATTTCTTTCTGGTTCTTTTTTATAATTTTTATCTAGCTGTTGAAATTCTCATTTTGTTCCTGTATTGTTTTCCTAACATTGTTGAGTTGTCTATCTATGTTCTCTAGTAGCTCTCTGAGCTTTCTCCAGCAATTCATAGATCTCCAATATTTTTTGGTTGGACTGGAAAATTATTGTATTCCTTTGATGGTGCCATGCTTCCTTGATTTTCATGTATCCGTAGCTTTGCTTTAATGTCTGCACATTTGATGCAGAAGTCACCTCTTTTGCTTCTATTATCTGTATTTTTGATGCCAAATCCAACTTTACAGACTGGTTTCAGTGGGAAAAGATCTTTATCTACAGGTGGGTGTGAAGCAACAGCTGGGTGGGGTGTGGCAATTCTGGCTCCAGGGATAGTGCAGCAGTGTAGTCTTTGTGCAGCTATAGCTCGGTGCATTTGATGTGAGCTCAGCATCAGTGAAGATTGCAGGGGTCCTTGACAGTTAAGACTGCAAGTGTCTGCAGCCGTGGCAAATGCTATTAGGTCTTCAGTGGCAAAGATTGCTGGAGTCCTCCTGATGCCTTTTTCTTCCATGGAAGCTGTCATGGCTGAGAAGCTTCCTCTTGGAGCTGGGTCGAGCTTGCAAGTGCACTTTCAGTGGCAGTGTTATCAGTGTCTGATGCTCAGGCACCTGTGGAGTGGCCATGGAGCTGATATCTGGAATGTGAATGCCCTTGGTGCAGCCATGGAGCTGGGGTCCAGAATGTGGGCACACACAGAGCTACACACCAGGGTCCATGAGCATTCTCACTGCAACAGTGGCTCTGGTGGGTGTACTAGGCATGGATGTTCACAGAGAAGTCATGGAGGTCTAAGCCATGTTCAGGGTTGTGGAGGTAGTGACCCTGGTCCTTGGATGTCACAACAGCATCTTCTTCTTTGGGAGAAGAGTGGTGTGGCAATGTCTCCCTCTTTGGGGTTGGGTAGTGATGATGAATATTGATTATTTCAGTGGTAAAAGCTGTTGGTGTCCTCTACAAATGAGCTGATGGAGTTCACACTGATGAACACTATAGAGTCCTCTGCTATGAAAGCTGTGGGGAGTCCACAGCTGCCATCTGTCATGAGGGCTGTTGAGGTCCTCAGAGGTAAAGGCTGTGAGGTTCCTCTACACAGCAGGCCACAGGAAACCATGGTGGCATCTTCTGCATGGCTGATACTGATAGCCCCTGCCCTTTTTCTTTATTTTTAGCTGTCTCCAGACATCTCAGCTACACCAGTCTCCCAACAATACTTTGCATGAGGTTGTTCTTTGTTTTTTACTCCTGTGTTGCTGCAGAGTCTAAATGGACTCTTGAGCTCTCACAAGGGTATTTTTTGTTTGTGGATGGCTGTTTGTGGATGGTTTTCTTAAGGGGAGAAAGGTTGGAATTGCCTATTTCTCCATCTCGCTGACTTCAACTACAAAAATTTTTATAGATATATGACAATAAAATGCATTTAAAACATTATCGAAAATATTACCAAAAGATCATAATACCCAAAAGGTTTTATTTTTATATTTAAACATTATCTTATCTATAATTTAAAATAGGCATTTGAAGTTAGATGAACTCCAACCTTTTACGATCCTAAACAGTTTTGTTAAATGTTTTTTAGCTTCTGATAAATTATAATAATTTTTCTTCTGAGCAGTATTTTGCTTATATTTGATAAATGATAATATATAGTGATATGATTGGTTATTTGATAAATATCCCTTTCTTTAAGCTTTGTTTTTTTTAATCTAGAAGTAGTCTTACTTTTTTGTTCATTTCTAAGTAGAAAGGTTTTTATTTGCTCCTAATATTTACTATGATTTCTAATTTTGTTGCATTGATTTACTATCTAAATTGTTATCTGATCAACTTTTTAGGTGTTCAATGAGTGCTTTATACTCTTAACACTAACATCAGGACCATAATAAAACTAAAACCAAAAGTGAACTCAAAAACAAAGAAAGAAGTAAAACTGGCTTAATTATGTTTAAACAAACAACATAAATGCACAAATATGAAACATAAAACATGCAAAATGTATGGACAGAAATAGGGTATTATTAATAGGCATTAATAATCTTACTTCACAATGTAAGCCCACGAAACAATAAGTGGATAAAAAATAAATAATGGTGAGGAGGATCTAAATGATATAGCCATGCAACTAGAAATGATGACTCACCAAAAACCTCCACTTTTTGTAGAATAATTTCTTAGTTGTTTGTGTTACTTAATAATTTGAGACATGTAAAACACCATAAAACTAGTGTCATGCAGGTGTATAATAAATGATGCTTAATTTTTTTTAAGTAAGAAACAGTGTGTCTGTCTTTGATTTTTTTAATACTGTGTCTATAATATAGACTTAGAAAATGGTTGTGTAATATATACTAAGAACTTTCCACAGAAATGTCTATAGTGCACAGTTCCTCTCTTGAACATATCACAAGTGATAATTTATTAATAGAAGGTTTAGTAATATGTTAACAGGGAAAACCATTCAGTAAATTATGTATTTTATTTGTCAATATTACATTTAGGGTGTGATGCTTAAAATAAGAACTATCATTCAAAAAATATTGAGTGTTTTCCAAATACCAGATGGTATATAAAACAGACCAAAGCCCTGCATTTCTGGGAATTATACTCAAAATTTGGTGAGGATGAGGGGATGAAAAGTAATAAATATCAAATTTGAAACACATATTGAATAAGTATGTATTTTTCTTTAAATTAACATGAATTATTTCCTATTCTATTTTAATTATACTTTATTTATTTTTATCTATTGAATCTTCATTAATAAATTTTACCCAACTTATGAAATCTTTGTTACTACTGGGAAATAAATTTCCTGAAATTGCTTTGCCTCAAAGTTTTTATATTAACCATATATTTGTAGTTTTTAGATCACCTCCTCTTTCTTTCCGTCTTTCTCACTCTTACTTTTTATATATTTTATTTCAATTGAACCCTGACAATTGGTATAAATTATAATTATTTCAGATAACTTTAGGAGACATTTTGAACGGATTTTAGAGAGATATTCCAAATACCAAGATTTTTCCTGATGTTTTAATTATTTGGATTTGGATTTCCACTTTGTTTTCCACAGGATACTTTTCTGTGGCTGAAAGCAAAAGAGTGACTTCAAAGGTCAGTATTTTAAGTATCAGGACAGGTGAAGCAGATATATTTTAAGCATTTTGATGCTTTTCGAAATGCCCATCAACACCCTGCTATATTATGGACCGCCAGGATGGACAAAGCAGTTTATCTTTGCTGTGGTAGCAGTTGTAAGTACACAGCAAACCCTTGTCATAATACTGAACTATGACTGCTGTGATTTTGTGAACACTCTAGAATATTCAAATAACAAAAATCTCACACAACACAATCTCTTGTCAAGTGCTTTTTATTTAATAAGATTTCTTAGAAAATGAATTTTGTAATGATTTAATGCAATATGTGACAAGTAAAATTTAAACACTAAAATATAAACTTGTGAACTTATTCTATTTTAATGGAAATTTATATATATATACATATATATATATATAAAACACATAGTAGACATAACATATGTTCTATATTCTCTCTTAGATGTTTTATGTATTTTTAGGTATAGCAGCCCAATGCTAATTGTTACATTTTATGGGAAACTGCTTATTTATAGTTATAATTGTATAGATCACTTGAAATTTTATAATTGCAAAATAAAATTTGCATTGCGTGACAAAAAGACTGAGAACAAAATGGTATATAGATATAGATATACAATCTAAATTAATATTTTACTGGGTTTTTAAAATATATTTTGGTTTGCTAATTTTCCCTAGGAATTAGATGTCCATGTTTAAATCTGCAACTTAGGAAGCTGGAATTTCTTCCCATCAGAGATAAAATAATAACTTTGTAATTAGTGGAATCATTGTCACACTGCATAATCAGCTCATTGAACACATACATTATAGTAAGAAAAAATAATAAAAAATCCTTGATAGTAACATAACTGTCCCATTAAAGTCTTGATTAACTTCATAACAATAATGTAGTATAATTTTACTTTTATAAATTAGCTGACAAATTGGAAATATATCAAACAATGCTCCTGTATCTTTACAGATGGGAGGGATGTTTAATTAAAATAATATAATGCTGGCAATATTAATTTCTTATTGTGGGGATTTAGCAACTCATTTCAGGATGTGAGGCCAAAATTATATTTCAGCAGTTTTATGTTAAATGTTTCAAGGAAAGCCATACGGCCCCTGGGCACTGCATGACATACAGTGGTATCAGAAATAATTGATGTGTGTAATGACAATTGCGAACATCCTTTCCAGATGAACTGACCCACCCTGATTCCACCCTGCTGCTCCTGTTTGGTCAGCAGGTACCTTTCACCATCTGTTTCTCTCATAGCAGCTGAATTGTTTCTCTTATTGTATACCTAGACGGTGAAGCATGTTGAATATGTAATATAGCCTGAAATATGAAATATAACATGGTATAGTCAAAGTATTTCTGTTTAATTCAGTAAGACTAATTTTAGCTTTGATTGCATTTTCCTTTGGTAGTAGGAAAAGAGATTTTATCCTGAGCATAATCAGACTAAGGCATGTAAATTTTTAATAGGGACTGTACATATAATTACAGAGATTGCTATAATTTGCTGTTTGTACTATTAACATCCTTATGATGATTTAATAATCATTTCTTCAAATTAAGTACTTTGCATGATTACTAAACTGGCCATGAAAACTATAGCGCCTCAAAGAAAACATGTAGAGTTGGCCCTCCATATCTGCGGGTTCTGAATTCACTGATTGACCACCGATGGAAAATATTTGGAAAAAAATGTCCTGAAAGTTCTAAAAAGCAAAACTTGAATTTGGCACGCACCAGCCAGTAACTATTTACATGTCACTTACATTGTATTAGTTATTATAAGTAATCTAGAGATGACAAAGAATACAGGAGAATGTGTGTAGTTTATATGCAAATACTATACCATTTTACATAAGGGGTTGAGGATTCTTGGATTTTGGTAGCCATAGGGGGCTTGGAACCAAGACAACTGTATACTCAGTTGACTTGAAATCTAGACATAATTTTTGCATTGTTCTTTGTCTTTCTTCACCAAAGATTACAACTTACATTAAGGTTTCATTTTTAAGCTTGTATTTCAATTTGTTACTATTTTTAATGTTTAAATAGAGCCACAAATATTAATATTATATACAGGAGATTAACTTATGCTTCCTTGAAGCAATTCTGTTGCTCTTAATTTGGGGGAATGAGACATAAGAAATTAAGTCATGCCGGGAGCAAGTCAAAACTGGGATTCTTTTAGGGAAAGACTGGTAGGGGCCCAGGCAAGAGATGGGTAAAGAAATGGCTCATTCTTGAGAAAAGGGAGTAGCTAAAATTTGAGCCTAGTCATCATAAGCAACATTTCCAAAAATATTCAAGAATCTAACAAGCTAACATGTCTAAAATGTTATTTTCATCGTTACTATTTATTTGATTATTTAAATGTAATGATAGGGGAGGAGCTTCAAGATGGTGGAAGAGTAAGACGTGGACATCACATTCCTCCCCACAGATACACCAGAAATACATCTACATGTGGAACAACTCCTACAGAACACCTACTGAACACTGACAGAAGACCTCAGACCTCCCAAAAGGCAAGAAAATCCCCACGTACCTAGGTAGGGCAAAAGAAAAAAGAAAAAACAGAGACAAAAGAATAAGGACGGGACCCGCACCAGTGGGAGGGAGCTGTGAAGGAGGAAAGGTTTCCACACAATAGGAAGCCCCTTCGCAGACGGAGACTGCGGTTGGGGGAGGGGGGAAGCTTTGGAGCCACGGAGGAGAGCACAGCAACAGGGGTGTGGAGGGAAAAGCGGAGAGATTCCCACACAGAGGATCAGTGCCGACTGGCACTCACCAGCCTGAGAGGCTTGTCTGCTCACCCGCCGGGGTGGGTGGGGCTGGGAGCTGAGACTCGGGCTTCGGTCGGATCCCAGGGAGAGGACTGGGGTTGGCGGCTTGAACACAGCCTGAAGGGGTTAGTGCGCCACAGCTAGCCGGGAGGGAGTCCGGAAAATGGTCTGGAGCTGCCGAAGAGGCAAGAGACTTTTTCTTCCCTTTTGTTTCCTGGTGCAGGAGGAGAGGGGATTAAGAGCACCACTTAAAGGAGCTCCAGAGACAGGTGCAAGGCACGGCTATCAGAGCGGACCCCAGAGACGGTCAAGAGATGCTGAGGCTGCTGCTGCCGCCAACAAGAAGCCTGTGTGCAAGCACAGGTCACTATCCACACTGTCCCTCCTGGGAGCCTGTGCAGCCCGCCACTGCCAGGGTCCCGGGATCCGGGGACAACTTCCCCGGAGAACGCACAGCACGCCTCAGGCTGGTGCAACATCACGCTGGCATCTGCCGCCGCAGGCTCACACCGCATTGCGCACCTCTCACTACCCCCAGCCTGAGTGAGCCAGAGCCCCCAAAGCAGCTGCTCCTTTACCCCCATCCTGTCTGAGCGAAGAACAGACGCCCTCAGGTGACCTACATGCAGAGGCGGGGCCAAATCCAAAGCTGAACCCCGGGAGCTGTGCGAACAAAGAAGAGAAAGGGAAATCTCTCCCAGCAGCCTCACGAGCAGTGGATTAAATCTCCACAATCAACTTGATGTACCCTGCATCAGTGGAATACCTGAATAGACAACGAATCTTCCCAAATTGAGGAGGTGGACTTTGGGAGCAATGATATATATATATTTTTTTTTCCCTTTTTCTCTTTTTGTGAGTGTGTATGCATATGCTTCTGTGTGTGATATTGTCTGTATAGCTTTGCTTTTACCGTTTGTCCTAGGGTTCTCTCTGTGATGTTTTTTTGTTTTGTTTTGTTAGTATAGTTTTCAGCGCTTGTTATCATTGGTGGATTTGTTTTTTGGTATGGTTGTTCTCTTATTCTTTTTAATTACTTAAAAATTATTTTTAATAATTATTTTTTAATAACTTTTATTTTATTTTATCTTTTTCCTTCTTTCTTTCTTTTTTTTCTCCCTTTTATTCTGAGCCATGTGGATGAGAGGCCCTTGGTGGTCCAGCCAGGCATCAGAGCTCTGCCTCTGTGGTGGGAGAGCCAAGTTCAGGACATCGGTCCACCAGAGACCTCCCAGCTCCTTGTAATATCAAATTGCAAAAATCTCCCAAGATCTCCATCTCAATGCAAAAACCCAGCTCCACTCAACTACCAGCAAGCTACAGTGCTGGACACCCTATGCCAAACAACTAGCAAGACAGGAACACAGCCCCATCCATTAGCAGAGAGGCTGCCTAATATCATAATAAGGTCACACAGCACAAAACACATCACCAGACGTGGACCTGCCCACCAGAAAGACAAGATCCAGCCTCATCCACCAGAACACAGGCACTAGTCCCCTCCACCAGAAAGCTTACACAACCCAATGAACAAACCTTAGCCACTGGGGGCAGACACCAGAAACAACAGGAAATAATAACATGCAATCTGCAAAAAGGAGACCCCAAACACAGTAAGTTAAGCAAAATGAGAAGACAAAGAAACACACAGCAGATGAAGGAGCAAGGGAAAAACAGACCAGACCTAACAAATGAAGAGGAAATATGCAGTCTACCTGGAAAAGAATTCAGAATAATGATAGTAAAGATAATCCAAAATCCAGGAAATAGAATGGAGAAAATGCAAGAAACATTTAACAAGGACAGAGAAGAACTAAAGAGCAAACAAACAATCATGAAACACACAATAAATGAAATAAAAAATTCTCTAGAAGGGATCAATAGCAGAATAACTGAGGCAGAAGAACGGATAAGTGACCTGGAAGATAAAATAGTGGAAATAATTACTGCAGAGCAGAACAAAGAAAAAAGTATGAAAAGAAGTGAGGACAATCTCAGCAACCCCTGGGAGAACATTAAATGCACCAACATTCGAATTATAGGGGTCCCAGAAGAAGAAGAGCAAAAGAAAGGAACTGAGAAAATATTTGAAGAGATTATAGTTGAAAACTTCCCTAATATGGGAAAGGAAATAATCAATCAAGTCCAGGAAGCACAGAGAGTCCCATACAGGATAAATCCAAGGAGAAACATGCCAAGACACATGTTAATCAAAGTATCAAAAATTAAATACAAAGAAAATATACTAAAAGCAACAAGGGAAAAATAACAAATAACATACGAGGGAATCCCCATAAGGTTAACAGCTGAACTTTCAGCAGAAACTCTGCAAGCCAGAAGGGAATGGCAGGACATATTTAAATTGATGAAAGGAAAAACCTACAGCCAAGATTACACTATTCAGCAAGGATCTCATTCAGATTCGACAGACAAATTACACCTTTACAGACAAGCAAAAGCTAAGAGAATTCAGCAAAACAAAACCAGCTTTACAACAAATACAAAAGGAACTTCTCTAGGCAGGAAACACAAGAGAAGGAAAAGACCTACAATAACAAACCCAAAACAATTAAGAAAAAGGTAATAAGAGCATACAAATTGATAATTACCTTAAATGTAAATGGATTAAATGCTCCAACCAAAAGACATAGACTGGCTGAAAGGATACAAAAACAAGACCCACATAAATGCTGTCTACAAGAGACTCACTTCAGACCTAGGGACACATACAGGCTGAAAAGGAGGGGGTGGAAAAAGATATTCCAAGCAAATGGAAATCAAAAGAAAGCTGGAGTAGCAATTCTCATATCAGACAAAATAGACTTTAAAACAACGATTATTATAACAGAAAAAGAAAGACACTACATAATGATCAAGGGATCAATCCAAGAAGAAGATATAAAAATTGTAAATATTTATGCACCCAACATAGGAGCACCTCAATACATAAGGTAAATACTAACAGCCACAGAAGGGGAAATCAACAGTGACACAATCATAGTAGGGGAATTTAACACCCCACTTTCACCAATGGACAGATGATCCAAAATGAAACTAAATAAGGAAACACAAGCTCTAAATGATGCATTAACAAGATGGACTTAATTGATATTTATAGGACATTCCATCCAATAACAACAGAATACACTTTCTTCTCAAGTGCTCCTGGAACATTCTCCAGGATAGATCATATCTTGGGTCACAAATCAAGCCTTGGTAAATTTAAGAAAATTGAAATCATATCAAGTATCTTTTCAGACCACAACACTATGAGACTAGATATCATTTACAGGAAAAAAATCTGTAAAAAATACAAACACATGGAGGCTAAACAATACACTACTAAATAACCAAGAGAACACTGAAGAAATCAAAGAGGAAATCAAAAAATATCTAGAAACAAATGACAATGAAAACACAATGTCCCAAAACCTATGGGATGCAGCAAAAGCAGTTCTAAGAGGGAAGTTTATAGCAATACAATCCTACCTTAAGAAACAAGAAACATCTCAAATAAACAACCTAACCTTACACCTAAAGAAATTAGAGAAAGAAGAACAAAAAAACCCAAAGTTAGCAGAAGGAAAGAAATCATAAAGATCAGATCTGAAATAAATGAAAAAGAAATAAAGGAAACAATAACAAAGATCAATTAAACTAAATATGGGTTATTTGAGAAGATAAACAAAATTGATAAAGCATTAACCAGACTCATCAAGATAAAAAGGGAGAAGACTCAAATGAATAAAATTAGAAGTGAAAAAGGAGAAGTAACAACTGACACTGCAGATATAAAAAGGATGATGAGAGATTACTACAAGCAACTATATGAAAATAAAATGGTCACCTGGAAGAAATGGACAAATTCTTAGAAATGCACAACCTTCGAGACTAAACCAGGAAGAAATAGAAAATATGAAAAGATGAATCACAGCACTGAAATTGAAACTGTGTTTCAAAATCTTCCAACAAACAAAAGCCCAGGACCAGATGGCTTCACAGGCGAATTCTATCAAATATTTAGAGAAGAGCTAACACCTATCCTTCTCAAACTCTTCCAAAATATAGCAGAGGGAGGAACACTCCCAAACTCATTCTACAAGACCACCATCACCCTGGTACCAAAACCAGACAAAGATGTCACAAAGAAAGAAAACTACAGACCTATATCACTGATGAACATAGATGCAAAAATCCTCAACAAAATACTAGAAAGCAGAATCCAACAGAACAGTAAAAGGATTGCATACCATGATCAAGTGTGGTTCATCCCAGGAATGCAAGGATTCTTGAAAATCCATATGATCATCTCAATAGATGCAGAGAAAGCTTTCCAAAAAATTCAATACCAATTTAAGATAAAAACCCTGCAGAAAGTAGGCATAGAGGGAGTTTTCCTGAGCATAATAAAGGCCATATGTGACAAACCCACAGCCAACATCATCCTCAATGGTGAAAAACCATTTCCACTAAGATCAGGAACAGGACAAGGTTGCCCACTCTCACCGCTATTATTCCACATAGTTTTGGAAGTTTTAGCCACAGCAATCAGAGAAGAAAAGGAAATAAAAGGAATCCAAATTGGAAATGAAGAAATAAAACTGTCAGTCTTTGCAGATGACATGATTCTATACATAGAGAATCCTAAAGATGCTACCACAAAACTACAAGAGCTGATCAGTGATCTTGGTAAAGTAGCAGGATACAAAATTAATTCACAGAAATCTCTTACAATCCTGTATGCTAATGATGAAACATCATCTGAAAGTGAAATTAAGAAAACACTCCCATTTGCCATTGCAGCAAAAAGAATAAAATGTCTAGGAATAAACCTACCTAAGGAGACAAAAGATCTGTATGCAGAAAATTAGAAGACACTGATGAAAGAAATTAAAGATGATACAAATAGATGGAGAAATACCATGTTCTTGGATTGGAAGAATCAACATTGTGAAAATGATTGCACTACCCAAAGCAATGTACAGATTCAGTGCAATCCCTATGAAACTACCATTGGCATTTTTCACAGAACTAGAACAAAAAAGTTCACAATCTGTATGGAAACACAAAAGACCTCAAATAGCCAAAGCAATCTTGAGAACAAAAAATGGAGCTGGAGGAAACAGGCTCCCTGACTTCAGACTATACTACAAAGCTACAGTAAACAAGACAGTATGGTACTAGCACAAAAACAGAAAAATAGATTAATGGAACAGGATAAAAAGCCCAGAGATAAACCCACACCCATATGGTCACCTTATCTTTGATAAAGGAGGCATGAATATACAGTGGAGAAGAGATAACCACTTTAATAAGTGGTGCTGGGAAAACTGGAAAGCTACATGTAAAAAAATGAAATTAGAACGCTCCCTAACACCATACACAAAAGTAAACTCAAAATGGATTAAAGACCTAAATGTAAGGCCAGATACTATCAAAGTCTTGGAGGAAAACATAGGCAGAACACTCTATGACATAAAACACAGCAAGATCCTTTTTAACCCACCTCCTAGAGAAATGGAAATAAAAACAAAAATAAATAAATGGCATCTAATGAAACATAAAAGATTTTGCACAGCAAAGGAAACCATAAACAAGATGAAAAGACACCCATCAGAATGGGAGAAAATATTTACAAATGAAGCAACTGACAAAGGATTAATCTCCAAAACATGCAAGCAGCTCATGCAGCTCAATATCAAAAAAACAAATAACCCATTCCAAAAATGGGCAGAAGGCCTAAATAGACATTTCTCCAAAGAAGATATACAGATTGGCAACAAACACATGAAAGAATGCTCAACATCATTAATCATTAGAGAAATGCAAATCAAAACTATAATGAGATATCATCTCACACCGGTCAGAATGGCCATCATCAAAACGTCTACCAACAGTTAATGCTGGAGAGGGTGTGGAGAAAAGGGAACCCTCATACACTGTCGGTGAGAATGTAAATTGATACAGTCACTATGGAGAACAGTATGGAGGTTCCTTAAAAATCTAAAAATAGAACTACTATATGACCCAGCAATCCCACTACTGGGCATATACCCTGAGAAAACCAAAATTCAAAAAAGGGTCATGTACCACAATGTTCATTGCAGCTCTATTTACAATAGCCAGGACGTGGAAGCAACCTAAGTGTCCATCAAGAGATGAATGGATAAAGAAGCTGTGGCACATATATACAATGGAATATTACTAAGCAATAAAAAGAAACAAAATTGAGTTATTTGTAGTGAGGTTGTTGGACCTAGAGACTGTCATACAGAGTGAAGTAAGTCAGAAAGAGTAAAACAAATACTGTATGCTAACACATATATATGGAATCTAAAAAAAAAAAAAATAAGATCATGAAGAACCTAGGGCAAGATGGGAATAAAGACGCCATCCTACTAGAGAATGTGCTTGAGCACATGGGGAGGGGAAAGGGTAAGCTAGGACAAAGTGAGAGAGTGGTCGTTTATTTATGGACTTATATACTCTACCAAATGTAAAATAGATAGCTAGTGGGAAGCAGGCGCATAGCACAGGGAGATCAGCTTGGTGCTTTGTGACCACCTAGAGGGGTGGGATATGGAGAGTGGGAGGGAGGGAGACGCAAGTGGGAAGAGGTATGGGGATATATGTATATGAATAACTGATTCACTTTGTTATAAAGCAGAAACGAACACACCATTGTAAAGCAATTATACTCCAATAAAAATGGTGAAAAGAAAAAAACAGAAATGTAATGATAACTCAGAGAAAATTAAGCATGCTGGTTTTGAGCTATTCCATTAGCTAATTAAATGACCTTGGATAAGTAATTCCAAATTTAACGTTTTACAGTGATCTCCCAGGTCCTGCCTGATCTGGACCTGCAGTAATTCTATTTATAAACATTCCTTTTACTCTTGTCCTCCTCATTCACTGGGCTCTAGTCACAGTAGCTTCCTTACTCTTTCCTGAATATGCCAAGTGTACTCCAGCCTCAGCTTTGCAATTTCTTCTGCCTGGATCATTCTTACTTCAGGTATTTTCACTTCCTTCAGTTTTTTTTAATCTAATGAACCTATCATTGAGGATTTCCTTGCCAACTTAATGAAAAATTGAGTCCATTCGCAAGAACTCTCTCTCTCTTTTTCATCCTGCTTTAATTTTTCCCCAAGCTCTTCCTGAGCATCTTGATTGAATTTATATATATTTATTTGTTTATTTTCTTATCCTCTTTTCTGGAATATAAACTCTATGTGACACAGGCTGTGTGTGATTTGCTTATGGTATAATCTCTAGATCCTAGAACAATGCCCAGCATATAATAGATGCTCAATAAACACTTGCATAAAGCAATTAATTCAGCAACGACTTAATCAATGACCTTTTTGTACAAGCATACCAAAGACAGACTAGGGACACAGTGCCCAGTAAGATAGGCTTGGCACTTGTGGAGATATAGTCTTAGATACAAAATGCTTATAATGTGACAAATCTGTACATTATGTAACCTCTCTTTACTTGTGCTTTAATGAAGTGTTGAATTCAATAATCTCTAAGGTTTCTTTCATTTCAAAATTTCTATATTATTACTGTGCTAAGGTCAAGTTGGATTCCAAGTCCTTCCTAATCTACCTCCATTTCACTGTTCTAACGCCTCTCTCTCAAGCCTGTTTTATATCTTCTACTCCTGAAGTACACTCTCAAAATTATCAACTCTGAATTTGCGAAAAAATTTTTTCATATACTGAGTTCTCTTGCTCATCTCTGCCCATCTGTATCTTCTCTACTCTCAAAGGTGGTCCAAATCCTTCTTATCTGTGAAACTTGACTCCACTAAACCAGCTCACAGTAATTACAATGAGAACTTGTTGATTAGTTTAATCAACCTCATTCACAGTGAAAATGCAAATAAACTGAGTCCCAGAGACCTTGCTTCTTAGTCAAAAGCTCTAGTTAGTTGATGACAAATTTTGCTTGTATACCTGAGCTCCCAATTTAGAGATCTTCCTGGACCTGGAGATCATATATTCTTCTGTAGTGTTGCCTTAGTCTATTCAGGCTGCTATAACAGAATAACATAAATAGCTTGTAAATAATAAAAATGTATTTCTCACTGTTCTGGAGAATGGGAAGTTAAGATCAAGCTGCTGGCAGATGCAGTGTCTAGTGAGGCCCTGCTCCCTGGTTCATAGATGGCCATTTTCATGCTGTGTCCTCACATGGCAGAAAGGGCAAAAGATCTCTCTGTAGTCTCTTTTGTAAGGGTACTAATCCCATTCATGGGGTGCTCTGCCCTCATGACTTAATCAGTTCCCGAAGGCCCCACCTCCAAGTACCATCAAATTGGGGATTAAGTCTTAACATATGAATTTCAGAGGGATATAAACATTCAGTCTATAGCAGCTGCTAAATATCTTTTTTATTTATAATGCTAAGTGTACACAAATTAGCTGAAACATAACTTTATGGTGGAAGAACCAGGGCTTTTTGACATGATTACTCAGAGTTTTCAGAACTCTTTTTTTTTTTTCAATATATCTGATCCTTTAGTGAAATTTTTCTGAAAAAATGTATTATTTAATGGAATCTTGATTTACATCACAAATTATACTGTGATTTCTTCTAGAAAAACATTTACATACCCTAATATGAGTATTATGAATAGGTGTGTGTTTCATCTGTGTTTTTTCTAAACGCAAATGTGAGCACAAATAGAGATACTTCTTAGATCTTTGCATTTTTCACTTAGTACTTTTTGTAGATTTTTCCATATTAGTCCTTGTTCTTTCTAATGTTTGCAGAGTATTCCATTATATAAAATATAATAACTGAGCATATAGGTATCTCTTGATGGGCTCTTTAGGTATTTTCATTGTTTTCTTTTGCTACTCCTAGTAACAGTTTAATGAATATAATATATATTTATTTATAAATTTTATACACAAACCCACCATATAAATAGTTTTTCATAAATTTATGGGCCACTTACTCTTTTTTGTGAACTACATGTTCCTATCCTTGGTTGATTTTTGTATTGATTCAATCATCCTTTCCTTTTAAATTTGTATGGGCTCTTTGTAAATTGAACGTATTAGCTCTGTGTCAAGTGCTGTAAATATATTTTGCCAGTTGTCACTGGTATTCACTTCTTTGAGATTTAAGACAACTCATGAAATAAGACTCTGAACGCTATTCAAAATTAAGTGGACACCTGAGGCAATTATTCAGCAGAGTCTATCCAAGAAAAAAATGCTCAATTACTTTAATATTTCAAAAGGAAGTGTTAGTTTGGCTTATATTTTAGGAAATAAAATTACTGGCATAGCAAAATAATCTTTTATCTTGAGGGAAATGGCATAAATAATATTTAATAGCTTTTGCAACATAGTTCATATATAATTTAGACATTTTGTAGGTGTCACAAGGAACTTTTCCTCTTTTCAGTTCTTGGTCATATCTTCGAAGTAGTTGTTCTGGCCATATGGCCATGTATTGTGTCTCCTTTATGCCACAATGTCATTAATGTTTAACTTAAGGTAAAAGAAAATTGTATTTTGAGAATTAAATATTTAGGAAAGAATAATAGTGATAATTATATTGATAAAAATTCATTTAAGACATATAAATATAGACCAAATAGAGACAGAATCCTTGCTTCTCCCCCACATTAAAAGGTCTGCCTAATTTTCTTCACCTCTCTCTCTTCATTGTTTCTACCACTTACTTGAAAAATCTCAGTTCTTACTGAGGGATATTCAGTTGTATAGTCTACTATTCTAGTCATTATGTAGAAATTTTGACCCCCCTCTATCTTATATAATTGTTTTACTTCTGACAGACATTTTCATCATTGTTATTTCCATTTTCAAACTCTGTGGTTTGGATTCTGTCTAGTAAGCGTGTCAGCTTGCAGTTAGCACACTTGGTCTCAAGGTTTCACGTGAGCTCACCTGACACTTTTCTTCTTTTAAATCATGTTTTTTAAGTGGTACATTAGTTTCTATTTTAATTTCTCTCTACTTTTAGTTTAGCATAATTTTTCTTCTCATTTATTTGATGCATATAGAGATATCATTTAAAATGGTTTCTGGAAAATGTTATTTATAAACAGATGTTGCTCTAGACACAATGTAAAATCTTTTATCTGGAATTCAATAACATAAATAGTATTCAGTAGCTTGTACAAAAAAGTGGTATATAAATATATATCAAATAGAAGTGGAATTCTTTCCCTTTTATATTTGTTTATCTATCTTTCTATTTATCAATCAATCACGTATTTACCTATTATCTGTACATATAGATAAAAAACAAAATAATGGGCATACCTAAAGAGTATAGGTGTCTGTGTTTACATATATACTTATGTGTGTGTGCATGCATATATATATATATATATATATATATATATATATATATATATATGCATACATACATAGAGGGAAGGAGAAAGAGTTCTACTTCTATTTGGTATACTTTCTATCATCTGAAAGCATTCAAAACACACTATTAGAGAAACTGTGATGTTTTAAAATACAAAGTATCTGGAACAAATCTCAGATATTTTCTATGGTGAATTAGTGAAGCAAAAATGAAAACAAAAACAAAGCAACTCTGCATTACCTACAGCCAAGGTTTAAGCACTTCTCCTGGGGGACTAAGGAAAGAGTGAGAAGTCACATAGTATGTATATTTAGAGGGTGGGCTCTGAATGCCTGGTGAATGGGTTCACTGGCTGTTTTTCACTGGCAGTGACACAACTATTCTATGTCTCTTTCTACTTATTTATAAAATATAGCACGTAATAATCTCCATCCTATAGGGTGTTGTGAGTATGGATAAATTAATACATGTAAAGTTCACTGCAGAATGTTTGGCATGCAGTAAATGCTCAGTGAATATCTGGTTGTATTATTACTGTTATTATCCCATCTTAAGCCTGTCTAAAAGAGACTTTTTCCACACCTTCCTCATATACAGCAATCCTTCTGCTTTATTTGAAGTTTGGGAGCTAGTTGGCTTTTAGAGGAATGCAATCAGAGTGAGAGAGTGAGGAGGGGCATGCAGCTGGGGCATGGCATGTAGGATGGCAGCTGAAATGCTTGGGCATGATTGTTCCCATGAGACTAAAGCCTAGGGCACAGGGAAGGGTTGGCAATAAGGTGAGAATGGTAGGCTGGCATCAAACTGTGACCAGTGTAATTGTCATAGTGAAAACATTTAAAAGTCACTGAACCCCAGCTCTAGGACCAATTTCTACAATTTTGCCTTTGATAATGACTGTCTTTGTTCCTGGTCAGTCTCCTGATCAAATATTACAGATCTTAATTTTTTTTTCTCAATTTCAAGTGAAGAATGTGATAGATATCGTATAATGTTGTGAGAATTAAATGAAATTAGATATGAGAACTTAGTATAGTCCCTGGCTTAGAAATGATAGTTATTGTTGTTATCATTATAATTATTATTTTATACATTTCACCAGAGGACATATAAAGAGTCAAAACTACATATATTTGTATACAGAGAAGGCAAAGGAACAAGGCAATGAGAATGATTTTAAAAACTACAATAAAAGAAATATCAGATTTGTGCCATCATCTGGCTGGTTCACCTTATGCAGACAAAAATAATTTCAGAAATTTGCTATTGAAAGTTATATCAGGTATCAGTCTTTTTCCCAATAAATTTTATTCATAGAAGATTGTAAGTGTGGAAAATACCCACATGGGGATAACATAAGAAAGTTAAAAGGCACAGCATCCAAGTGAATAAGATATCACATCAGCATCCTTACCACTTCACAACCTGAAGGCAACTGCAGTGTAGCCAGCCCAAGAGCAAGCAGAGGCTGCCAAGGAGCCAGATGCTATTGCTGGAAAGAAAATTTTCTCAGCTCAGCATCTGGTCTCGCAATCCAGAAAGAATGAGGACAAGCAGAGCTTTGTAGAGGGGAACGCAGTGTCCTTACCTAAATGCTGTATGTATTATAAAAAGTAATATTTATAATATTTTTAAATGAATTAACAAACACAAACAGACTGGACCTTGAAGGCGATATTCCTCCTTGTCAGTGATCACATCCATGAAGACAGTTACCCATTATAAGGGTTACAATAACATATATTATATTTGAGTTTTTGGAGGAAAGTAAGGGTTATATATGACCATGAGTTCAGTATAACTTCCTGGAGATGAAGAGATCATAAATGGAAGCCTCTGCTCTTTGCATGCCTGTACCTGTAGTGAGATGTAGGACTTGCAGGCTTTCGAATTTTAGTATTTGCTTCTAACGTAAAATAGTCTCCATAGGGAAGAACATTTATCCATTGGATAACACTGAATAAATCAGAGATTAAATGGACAAGACAGGAGTTAATATTGACACCAGACAGAATAATGTGCTTGTTTATCTGAAATGATCATATAATCTTTATTTTTTGGAAGAGTATTTCTGTTGGACAAGGATAAAGTGTATACAAAAATAAATAAATATTTGAAAAACATACCCTGTATATCAGATAATTATATTTTGCCATGCAGAATTTACATCATCATATTCTACAGGAATACTTATGTGTAAATCTAGGAATCTGAGATTGATTATAATATGTGTCTTTCAATGAATAATCTTCAACATGCTTTTAAAATAAAAAATTCAGTATTTGGTAATGAAAGTATATGATTAAATATTCTAATAAGCTGTACCTGGCATTTGTTTATTTGAAATTCAGGAAGTTTTGTATTAGAAAATACAGTTTAATCAATCCTAGTTGGCCGATTATGTTTAAAGCATTAAGAAACTGCTGGAGTTGATTCAAAAATTAAAATGGGCTTTTTCTGTCCAGGAGTTTACTATATTTTGACATAATTACAAATATATACCACTTATAGTTTTCTACCTGTTTTATGAAGAGCAACAGCCCAGTACTAACAGGTTAAAGAAAAATTATGTTTTTAAATATAAATGTAGATCTGATACATTCCATATCTTCTAAGCAATAAGATTTATTTATTTGTTTGTTTATCCATTTACATCCAACAGAACCATTTTCTTTCAATGTGCCAACATCCTGATAATTAAAAATAATAATAGTATCAGTTTCTAATGGTAAAATAACAATTTCAAAGTGAAATAAAATTATTTATGCTGAAATCATATTTTTTCTACTTATAAAATCAAATATGTTCTGAGATTTATTGCTCCTTTTCTTTTAATTTAGTTGGTTTTAATTTATGTGGTTAGAGAAATAATATCAATGATACCAGATCCAAGTTCTAAATCCCCATTTAAACTATTTAATTTCTTGGTCAAGAGATGTAACACTAAATCTAGGAGGTAGTTTTGGAAATATGTGACATTGGTCATAAGATCCACTTGACAATCTAGTGTGAGTACTAAATTGTTACAACTGAAAATGAATCCCTTCTCCTCCACACACCCCAAAAATAAATAAATAAGCCAGTAGTGTCTTTACTTCAGTATTATAGATTATATGTGTGTGTTTTGTGCATGTGTGTGCTTACACAGTAGATGAAAATGAGGCAGAACTTAAATACTTCTGTAAAAGAAAGAAAACATTATTTAGCATGTGGAACATTCCCTGAATAGTTTGTTTTCTGTTAAATCAACAATTCTACTTGCAAACTCTCTAGGGTTTTCAAAGTCGATGAAGAGAGCCCAAATTAGATTACTGGAATCCACAGTCCTGTGGCTACCCATATATTCAAGCCCCTGCTTTTTATTGGATAGGAATTGCTCCAAGTTTTCCAGCTGCATAATCTCTGTACTTTGCATACAAACAAAATCTATTGATGTATAATAAGGATAGAGCTTGTAATCATGTTTTTTTTTTCCTGGGTTGCATCCAAAATAGGGTCAAAATAATCCTGTAACTCCCCCAGCATCAAGCATTGTGTATGCTGACATTTACAAAAAAGGTTTACTTAATGGAGAAAAAGAACAATAAATGAAAAAAAAACAAAGAAATAGGATATGAGGTATTTAAATTATATTGAATGATATATAGAGATGAAGAGAACGATGAAAAAATGGGCAGAAAAACATATACAGAATGAACAACCTTACTTATTGGCAAAGATATCATAGCATTGGCAAGAGAAGTAGCTGTGTGCTAACAGTGAAGGATGAGTTTCTAGCTGCAGTGCTGCAGTTAAGTGTTTGATAAATCATAGACTTCTCCAAGTCTTGATATCCTCATCAGTTCTGGAAGGAGCATTGTGACTGCAAGAGCCAGGAGATTCAATAGTGATTCTAAGCCCACCACTTCATGTAACAAACAGTCAAACTGTGGATGTTTGGTTAGTAATGCCTGTCATGGGCCTGTGGAAATGATGGCTTTTAGAAGTTTTCTGAGAATTTTCCATGTTTCCTGTCACTTCTTTAACTATTGTTTCTTTTGGCTGAAAATGCTTCTCTTACCCCTTTACCTCTTGCCATCACCCACTACTTACTAGTTTCACTTGAACCTTTTCAGGACCGAGGTTCCAAACTGATCACTGGTTAAATGACTAAGTTCCACATCTGGTGCTGCCTTTTATTGTTTGGTTATCATAGATGAGAAATTGCTACTTTAAGTCTCTGATATAAACAATCTCATGTAAAGCAACTAAAACTCTTTGGTGCTAGAAAAGTGATTTATTGTCTATTTAATAAGATGTAAAATTATTTGAGATCATATAATGCTTCCACAGTCACATAAAGTTAGTTATTTGATAACATTAAGCAATGGGTAATTCTAATATAATGTAGAGTTTTCATATAGGATTAAAAGTTATATTCAGGTTTTACTATAACTGATTATGTTCTTGGGAAGGTTACCTTAAACTATTATCTATTTATTTCAAGGCACCAGTAGTCCACATATCATGAAATGAGAAACTTATTAACAATCAATTTAGTTCAAACTTTTACACATGTAGGTAGCTTGCACATGTAGATGCTTAAAAAGCTGCTATTACAAACAGTTTAGTCAATCTTGTTACAAAAATTCTCTTCTAACAGACATAACAATGTACTGGTTCTAATGCATTTTAATTTATCACTTTAATCAACTTTGGTATGCATGTTGCCAATGTTTTCTCTTTAAACAAGAATATATGTTCTTTGGTGGAGTTAATGGTGGATGCTGGGTGGGCTCATGACAAGAAGTACTTCCCAGAACTTCTGCTGCTAGTGTCCTTGTCCCCAAAGTGAGCCACAGCCACCGCCTGCCACTTCAGGAGACCCTCCAACACTAGCAGGACTCAGCCTAGGTGGAGGTATAAGAAGTAATGTGGGGGTGCCTTCAAGATGGTGGAGGAGTAAGTTGTGGAGATCACCTTCCACCCCACAGATACATCAAACTACATCTACATGTGGAACAACTCCTACAGAACACCTACTGAACACTGGCAGAAGACCTCAGACTTCCCAAAAGGGTCTTGATGCTCTAG
This sequence comes from Monodon monoceros, assembly GCF_005190385.1. Lineage (NCBI taxonomy): Eukaryota > Metazoa > Chordata > Mammalia > Artiodactyla > Monodontidae > Monodon > Monodon monoceros. The sequence goes on from NW_021703785.1 coordinate 33,969,868, forward strand.
CCAGGGGTCAGGCCTGAGCCTCTGAGGTGGGAGAGCCGAGTTCAAGACATTGGACCACCAGAGACCTCCCAGCCTCACATAATATCAAATGGCAAAAGCTCTCCCAGAGATCTCCATCTCAACACTAAGACCCAGCTCCACTCAATGACCAGCAAACTACAGTGCTTAACACCCTATGCCAAACAACTAGTATGACAGGAACAAATTTGGACAAAACAAATTTTTTTTAAATTAATTAATTAATTTTTGGCTGCATTGGGTCCCCGTTTCTGCACTCAGGCTTTCTCTAGTTGTGGCGAGTGGAGGCTACTCTTTGTTATGGTGTGCGGGCATCCCATTGTAGTGGGTTCTCTTGTTGCAGAGCACGGGCTGTAGGCACATGGACTTCAACAGTTGTGGCACAGGGGCTCAGTACTCGTGGCGCACGGGCTTAGTTGCTCCATGGCATGTGGGATCTTCCTGGACAAGGACTCGAACCCATGTCCCCTGCATTGACAGGTGGACTCTCAACCACTGTGCCACCAGGGAAGTCCATTAAGAGAGAGGATGCCTAAAACCATAATAAGTTCACAGACACCCAAAAACACACCACTGGACGTGGTCCTGCCCACCAGAAACACAAGATCCAGCCTCATCCACCAGAACACAGGCACAAGTACCCTCCACCAGGAAGCGTACACAACACACTGAAACAACCTTACCCACTGGGAGCAGACACCAAAAACAATGGGAACTACAAACCTGCAGCTTGTAAAAAGGAGACCCCAACAATAGTAAGTTAAGCAAAATGAGAAGACAGGAAATACAAAGCAGATGATGGAGCAACGTGAAAACCCACCAGACCAAACAAATGAAGAGGAAATAAGCAGTCTGCCTGAAAAAGAATTCAGAGTAACGAGAGTAAAAATGATCCAAAATCTTAGAAATAGAATGGAGAAAGTACAAGAAACATTTATCAAGGACTAGAAACACTAAAGAGCAAACAATGATGAACAACAAAATAAATGAAATTAAAAATTCTCTAGAAGGAATCAATAGCAGAATAACAGAGGCAGAAGAACAGATAAGTGACCTGAAAGATAAAATAGTGGAAATAACTACCACAGAGCAGAATAAAGGAAAAAGAATGAAAAGAATTGAGGACAATATCAGAGACCTCTGGGACAACATTAAACGCACAAACATTTGAATTATAGGGGCCCCAGAAGATGAAGAGGAAAAAAAAAGGGACTGAGAAAATATTTGAAGAGATTATAGTTGAACGCTTCCCTAATATGGGAAAGGAAAAAGTCAATCAAGTCCAGGAAGCAAAGAGTCCCATCCAGGATAAATCCAAGAGAAACACAACAAGACACATATTAATCAAACTACCAAAAATTAAATACAAAGAAAAAATATTAAAAGCTGCAAGGAAAAAGCCACAAATAACATACAAGGGAATCCCAATAGGTTAACAACTAATCTTTCAGCAGAAACTCTGCAAGCCAGAAAGGAGTTGCAGGACATATTTAAAGTGATGAAAGGAAAAAAACCTACAACCAAGATTACTCTACCCAGCAAGGATCTAATTCAGATTCAATGGAGAAATTAAATCCTTTACAGACAAGCAAAGCTAAGAGACTTCAGCACCACCAAACCGGCTCTACAACAAATGCTAAAGGAAGTTCTCTAGGCAGGAAACACAAGAGAAGTAAAAGACCTACAATAAAAAACCCAAAACAATTAAGAAAATGGTAACAGGAAAATACATATTGATAATTACCTTAAATGTAAACAGATTAAAAGCTCCAAACAAAAGACATAGACTGGCAGAATGCATACATAAATAACAGCCATGTATAGGCTGTCTACAAAAGACCTACTTCAGACCTAGGGACACATACAGACTGCAAGTGAGTGGATGGAAAAAGATATTCCATGAAAATGGAAAACAAAAGAAAGCCAGAATAGCAATTCTCATATCAGACAAAATAGACTTTAAACTAAACTCTATTACAGGAGACAAATAAGGACATTACATAATGATCAAGGGATTAATCCAAGAAGAAGAGATAACAAATACAAATATTTATACACCCAACATAGGAGCACCTCAATACATAAGGCAAATGGTAACAGACATAAAAGGGAAAATCAACAGTAACACAATCATAGTAGGGGACTTTAATACCCCACTTTCACCAGTGGAGAGATCATCCAAAATGAAATGAAAAATGAAACACAGCTTTAAATGATACATTAAACAAGATGGACTTAATTGATATTTACAGGACATTCCATCCAAAAACAACAGAATGCTCTTTTCTCTCAAGTGCTGATAGAACATTCTCCAGGATAGATCATACCCTGGGACACAAATCAAGCCTCAGTAAATTTAAGAAAATTGAAATCATATCAAGTATCTTTTCTGACCACAATGCAATGAGACTAGATATCAATGACAGGAAAAAAATGAAAACACATGGAGGCTAAACAATACACTACTAAATAACCAAGAGATCACTGGAGAAATCAAAGAGGAAATCAAAAAATACCTAGAGACAAATGACAATGAAAACAGATGACCCAAAACCTATGGGAAGCAGCCAAAGCGGTTCTAAGAGGGAAGTTTATAGCAATAAAATCCTACCTCAAGAAACAAGAAACATCTCAAATAAACAACCTAAACTTAAATCTAGAGCAATTAGAGAAAGATGAAAAAAAAAACCCACCATTAGCAGAAGGAAAGAAATAAAGATCAGATTAGAAATAAAAGAAAAAGAACTGAAGGAAATGATAGCAAAGATCAAAAAGAATAAAAGCTGGTTCTTTGAGAAGATAAACAAAATTGATAAACCATTAGCCAGACTCATTAAGAATAAAAGGGAGAAGACTCCAATCAAGAGAATTAGAATGAAAAAGGAGAAGTAACAACTGACACTGCAGAAATACAAAGGATGATGAGAGATTACTACAAGCAACTATATGCCAATAAAATGGACAACTTGGAAGACATGGACAAATTCTTAGAAAAGCACAACCTCTGAGACTGAACCAGGAAGAAATAGAAAACATAAACAGACCAATCATAAGCACTGAAATTGAAACTGTGATTAAAAATCTTCCAACAAGCAAAAGCCCAGGACCAGATGGTTTCACAGGTGAATTCTATCAACCATTTAGAGAATAGCTAACACCTATCCTTCTCAAACTCTTCCAAAATATAGGAGAGGGAGAAACACTTGCAAACTCATTGTACAAAGTCACCATCAGCCTGATACCAAAACCAGACAAATATGTCACAAAAAAAGAAAATTACAGGCCAATATCACCGATGAACATAGATGAAAAAATCCTCAACAAATACTAGCAAACAGAATCCAACAGTACATCAAAGAATTATACACCATGATCAAGTAGGATTTATCCCAGGAATGTAAGGATTCTTCAATATATGCAAATCAATCAATGTAATAAACCATATTAACAGATGCAAGGAGAACAGCTATATGATCATCTCAGTAGATGCAGAAAAAGCTTTTGACAAAATTCAACACCCATTTATGATAAAAAGCCTACCAAATGTAAGTATAGATGTAACTTACCTGAACATAATAAAGGCCATATATGACAAACCCACAGCCAACATCATTCTCAAAAGTGAAAAATTGAAACCATTTTCACTAAGAACAGGACAAGGTTTCCCACTCTCACCACTATTATTCAACATAGTTTTGGAAGTTTTAGCCACAAAAATCAGAGAAGAAAAAGAAATAAGAGGAATCCATATCGGAAAAGAAGTGAAACTGTCACTGTTTGCACATGACATGATACTATACATAGAGAAACCTATCAATGCTACCAGAAAATTACTAGAACTAATCAATGAATTTGGTAAAGTAACAGGATACAAAATTAATGCACAGAAATCTCTTGCATTCCTATACACTAATGGTGACAAATCTGAAAGAGAAATTCAGGAAACACTCCCATTAACCACTGCAACAAAAAGAATAAGATACCTAGGAATAAACCTACCTAAGGAGAAGTAGGACGTGTATGAAGAAAACTATAAGACACTGATGAAAGAAATTAAATATGATGCAAACAGATAGAGAGATATACCATTTTCTTGAACTGGAAGAATCAACATTGTGAGAATGACTATACTACCCAAAGCTATCCACATGTTCAATGCAATACCTATCAAGCTACCAATGGCTTTTTTCAGAGAACTAGAACAAAAAATTTCACAATTTGTATGGAAACACAAAAGACTCCAAATAGCCAAAGCAATCTTGAGAAAGAAAAATGGAGCTGGAGGAATCAGGCTCTCTGACTTCAGACTATACTACAAAGCTACAGTAATCAAGACAGTATGGTACCGGCACAAAAACAGAAATATAGATCAATGGAACAAGATAGAAAGCCCAGAGATAAACCCACCCACCTATGGTCACCTTATCTTTGATAAAGGTGACAAGAATATACAATGGAGAAAAAACAGCCTCTTCCATAACTTGTGCTGGGAAAAGTGGACAGCTACATGTAAAAGAATGAAATTAGAACACTCCCTAACACCATACACAAAAATAAACTCAAAGTGGATTTAAGACCTAAATTTAAGGCCAGACTCTATAAAACTCCTTGGGTAAAACATAGGCAGAACACTCTATGACATAAATCACAGCAAGATCCTTTTTGACCCACCTCCTAGAAAACTGGAAATAAAAACAAAAATAAACAAATGGAATCTAATGAAACTTAAAAGCTTTTGCACAGCAAAGGAAACCATAAACATGACGAAAAGACACCCTTCAGAATGGGAGAAAATATTTGCAAATGAAGCAACTGACAAAGGATTAATCTCCAAAATTTACAAGCAGCTCATACAGCTCAATATCAAAAAAAACAAACAACCCAATCCAAAAATGGGCAGAAGACCAAACTAAACATTTCTCCAAAGAAGATATACAGATTGCCAACAAACACATGAAAGGATGCTGAACATCACTAATCATTAGAGAAATGCAAATCAAAACTACAATGCGGTACCACCTCAAACCAGTCAGAATGGCCATCATTAAAAAAATCTACAAACAGTAAATGCTGGAGAGGATGTGGAGAAAAGTGAACCCTCATACACTGTTGGTGGGAATATAAATTGATACAGCCACTATAGAGAATAGTACGGAGGTTCCTCAAAAAACTAAAACCTTAGTGTCCATTGACAAATGAATGGATAAAGAAGATGTGGCTCATATATACAATGGAATATTACTCAGCCATAAAAAGAAACGAAATTGAGTTATTTGTAATGAGGTGGATGGACATGGAGACTGTCATACAGGGTTAAGTAAGTCTGAAAGAGAAAAACAAACACTGTATGCTAATACATATATATGTAATCTTAAAAAATATATATATATATATATATATATTTTTTTTTTTTCTGAAGAACCTTGGGGCAGGACAGAAAAAAAGACACAGACATAGAGAATGGATTTGAGTACATGGGGAGGGGGAAGGGTAAGCTGGCACGAAGTGAGAGATTGGCATGGACATATATATGCTACCAAATGTAAAATAGATAGCTAGTGGGAAGTAGCTGCATAACACAGGGATATCACCTCAGGGCTTTGTGTCCACCTAGATGGGTGGGATAGGGAGGGTGGGAGGGAGATGCAAGAGGGAGGAGATAAGGGGATACATGTATATATATAGCTGATCCACTTTGTTATACAGTAGAAACTAACACACCATTTTAAAGCAATTATACTCCAATAAAGATGTTAAAAAAATAATATGGCAATCGATCAGAAAAAATATGCTTTCTGTGTGACTTTGAAACTTCGCCATTCCTGCTGCAGTTGTGTTGCTGTTACGGATGACTTTCACAACAGGAAATCAGGCCAATTTAAAGTCCAGGCACCAAGCAATTTGAGAACTACCAGCTTTATGCAGTAATATAATTATTCCCTCTGAGGCTCTTAATTGTATTCATCACACCATGATTTCTGCACAAATTAAGCATGCATTTACTGCTATATATAACTTGCTTTGCAGTTAACATTCTGGAAACAAATTTCAAGGAGATAGAATTTTGAACTTATTCGTCCCCTGAAATCACAAGTTCCAAATGTCCCATATACTTTAAGGTCACATTTTCTACCTTCTAGCCACTAAATAAACGAGATACAAAACTGTTTAAGAGAGAAGAAATATCTGGAATTGGATTTTTTAATTCTTATTTTCTTTACTCTGAAAATGTGTAGGACTTCAAATTCTAAATATTTCTTACATGTACATTGTTGTTCTGGATGGAATTCTTAGCAAAATCTAAGTTACATATAAACTCAGAATCAAAAACTGAATATGCTCATTATGAAGTTTTAATTACCCATGAAATAGATTGCACACATTTAGGATAAAAATAATCAAAAATGACCCAATGAATATACATAGATAATTTAGAACTAAATGGTATGTTTTACATGATATATTCAGAAAATAAGTTTATTTTCATATGTGTTTCTAAAAAAAATTTAAACCAGAAAAATTAAGCTTCCTTTTCATTATTTCATGTAAAAAATTGTAGCTATAGAACTGTTGGATTTCCATTGTATTTTCTGCTTATGGCTTTTATTACACTACTTTCCCTTACCCTGCTTTATGTTTATTCATATTAGAAACATCACTTTATAATATTTTATATAGCTTAGTTATTTTCTCTATTTTTTCCATATTGTAAGCTCCATGAGGGCAAGGGTTTCTCCCTTTCTCTCTCTCATCTATGTATCTAATCTATCTCTACTGCTGTAATGCTAATGCTCCCAGTAATGTCTACTGCAAGTGGGCATTCAATAAATATTTGGTAAATGAAATGCTAAGTAACCATTTCCTATGTTATTCCCAGCTCATTAGATAGATAGTAAACTCCTTGAAGAGAGGAGCTTCAGGGAGGGCCACGTAGTGATTTGTCTTCTCTCAGTTATTCATTCAAAAACCTTTGTTGAGCAGCAACCCTGGGCCAGACAGCAAACTAAAAGACATCTATGGTTTTGGCATTCTCAAAGTGCAGTGGTTCAATGCATGGGCTTTGCCCTGTTTTAGCATAAAATTATTAAAGTCTCTAATACTCTGTATGTTCATTTGTAAAAGGAGATTAAGTACAACTTTTATAAAATTATTAGAAATAGGATCCCTTGCACACTGGGTGGAAATACAAAATGGTGCCATCAGTATGGAAAACACTATGGAGGTTCCTCAAAATACTTAAGATAGAACTACCATATGATCCAGCAATCCCACCTCTGGGTATGAATGCAAGAGATTTGAAATCAGGATCTTGAAGAGATATTAGCATTCCCATGTTTCTTACAGCATTATTCACATTAGTTAAGATATGGAAATAATCTAAACGTCCATTGACAGACAAATGGATAAAGAAAATGTGGTATATACATACAAGAGAATCCTGTTCAGACTTAAAAAAAGAATGAAATTCTGCAATATGCCAACAACATGGGAGGACCTTGAGGACATTATGCTAAGTGAAATAAGCCCGACAAAGACAGATACTGTGTGATTCCACTTATATAAGATACCTAAAATAGTCAAATTCATAAAATCAAAGATTAGAATGGAGATTACCAGATGCTGGGGAGTTATTAGTCAATAGGCATAAAGTTTTGGTTAAGATGAATAAGCTCGAGAGATCCTTGGTACAGCATTGTATCTATAGTCAACAAGAATGTATCATACACTTAAAAGTTTTAAGTGCCTTGAACACAGGTTAGGTGTTTTACCACAATAAAGAAAGATATAAATCCTATGTTTACTTTTACATTTTTCTGAATTAATAAATAATTTTAGAAGCAAAAAATCTTAGGATATAATACAATACTGAATTTATGATACTGTAAACATAGGTCTGGCAGAAGGTAAGTACTTGGTAACTATTATTTCCGAAGGATTTTTAACTTCTATATTTTTTGACTTAACACCTTAAACATAGTAGGTAGTTAACAGATTTTTTTTTTTTTGCAGTACGCAGGTGTCTCACTGTTGTGGCCTCTCCCATTGCGGAGCACAGGCTCCGGACGCGCAGGCTCAGCGGCCATGGCTCACGGGCCTAGCCGCTCCGCAGCATGTGGGATCTTCCCGGACCGGGGCACGAACCCGTGTCCCCTGCATAGGCAGGCGGTCTCTCAACCACTGTGCCACCAGGGAAGCCTCCGGTAACAGATATTTTTGAAAGATTGATTTCCTTCCAGCTGCTACCATCCAGTCAGTTATCATTAGATCATGGAACTCTGGAAATGAAAGGAGATGTCTTAATTTTAATTACAGCTCTGAGAGCAGTTAGGAAAAATGGTCAGAGAAAATTGTCAGAAAAATTGTCAGAGGGGTGGCCTGAGCCATTGAGACAGAAGAGGCCCCTGGGAAGCAGGGGGGTGGGCAATGTGATGAGTAGAGATTTCTTCTAAGGGCATACAACTACAAACCCGTGAAAGATGTTTAAGAATTTTGCAAGATAGAAAATATCTCTGGGTATTTTCTGGGAGCTTAAAGAATTAAGTTAGAGGAAATCTGATGATGAATAAAACGAATTTTCTCATTAATGCAAGTGTAAAATGGTGGTAAAATATATGAAGTTATTTGGAAAATAATGTAGAAAAATAGGCAAGAGAAAGACTCAAAAGTACTGGGCAATTGGGTTGTAGGAGGTAACCAAATATAAAATATAAATATCTAATTGAATAATTAGGTCATTTACTAAGGAAGGGAATATAGAATGAGGAATAAGAATTCTTTGGGCACATTTCAAACACATATTTTAGACAAAAAATAATGTACCTAATTATTGGGCAATATATTAATTCTTCCTTCCTATTTTCTTGTTTAAATTTATTGTAAGTTTTCTTCCACCTGTAAATTTGATCTGCTCAGTGACCTACAGATTCAAAACTTAAGGCTAAAAAATATTAGATATTTGCTCTATTGTTATTCTTATAAAAATGAATATGTAAATTTAATTAATATTTGTACTAATTTATAGAGAATACCTATGCTGAGGTGGAAGAGTCAGGAAGTTCATATTATGAAAGTAACATCAAAACAACTAATGATGGAAACTAAATATTGTCATTTATAAAATGCCATTTTTATATCAATGTTTGAAAATTGATGATTAGAATAATTGATTCTTTAATTGCAATATTTGCTACCATATTATTGAGCTGAACATTAGATTGGCATTTTGCAAAACCTTTCATTTGCAGATTGTAAGCTTTTAAATTCTATGCTCCCATCTGTCAACTTCAAGTCCATCCAGCCTATATCCTTTTTAAGTGGTGTTAACACAATGTTGCATAACACATTATGGTGTTACATAATGATATGTATTATACAAATGTTAATTATGTATTTGACCTTGTTAATGACATGGCAATGTTACAATTTTGATTTACTTTTAAAAACTATAGATAAGACAAACTATGTAGAAGAGTATAGAAAAAAATCATTAATGCAGTAAGATCCAATACATAAGCATAAAAATATCCCTAACATGTTACTAATTTATTCAACATATTTTTAGGAGAAAGCAATAACATTCATGATACATTGTTATTTTTTAAATTGCATGCACTATCATTCTTATGTGCTAATTAAGGAAAAAACTAATATAATAACATGACATTATTTCAAGGTAAACCAAAAATAATTTTATATCGTTTACTAAGTAAGATTCAATCTCACATGTATTCCCTTTATATGAGAAATGATAGTAAGCACAATAGTTTGAAATTGATTATTATCAGAGTTTTGTCTTTTAATATTAAAATATGACAGCCAATAAGTTCTGCATACTTCTAGATTTATGCTGTCCACATGTCAATATAATAATTGACATATGATAAAGCAGAAAGAATCGGAGAGATAGAGGGATGGAGAGATAGATAGAGAACAAGAAAAGAGAACTAGGAACTGCTAGGAAGCAATTTTCCTGGAATAAAAAGGAATTAACTATAATAGATTCATTGGTATTTTACGTGTCATATTTTTTCAGTAAGATCACATTTTCAGAAAATCAAATTTGCATAGCATGGTAAAATTCAGGGCTACTAAAATCACTAAGCTCCAGCCTTCTTGAAAGACCAAAAAGATAAAGAGCAAACAAATAAAAAGGATATAAAAGAATCAGTTTTCTGCAACAGGAGAAACAGAATCAATACAAAAACAGCATTCTGTGGGAATATTGAGAAAGAAGAAATTACTGGCAGAGCATAAACTGCATACAAGAAGCATTTATTGTCATGAATATTCATGCCACCATATGCAAGGAAACTTGAGCAAGAGCTCCTTGAGGCTGGTATGTTGTAACAAGATGGGTTCTGAGAAGAAAACCTTAAGCAAAAACTAAATTTTCACTGAGGAAAGAGAAAAGTTAGGGAGGCAAGGATATATTTTTGCCAGGTGACACATATGTGTGTGGTGTCATCTAATAAAGGGACTTGTGATGGGACAGTTCATTGTGCTTTGGCATATTCCAGGTTCAACAGAGGAGGAGTTGCTGCTGGGAGTGCCAAGTGGAGCCCCAAGTGAGCTGATATCACTGTATTACATTCAGTGCCAGAACTGAAGCTGAAAACATATTTGTAGCAAATTTTTAAACAATTAATTCACTACATCTTCTTTTTGAAGATGACGTGCTTTGAATACTGCTATATATTTCAGTAAGCAGGCAGTTAAAAAAGAAATCCAGGTAAAAGGATTGTGAAGAATAACTATATAAACAAGTGGTATTTAAATCTAAATTTTTATATTATGACAATTTTTGAATTGGAAAATTGATTTCCTATTTTTCTTTATTATGTGGAAAAAATACCCCAGCTTATTTTTATATGATGTTTAGTTTTTTTGTGTGATCTGAAGAAATTCTTTTGTATTTTAAAATAACAGTTGCCTTTATTCTAATTTATATTAGTTTATAAAATTACTGAGTAATCTTTGGTTGTCTATGAAAAGGATAAAAGTTAAACTTTGTGGTTTTGAGAAGAGCAGTAAATGTGCATAAACCAGAACTTTTTTCAACTCTTCATTAAATTATACCTTTAGAAATAATGTCAATGTATCTTCGGAGTTTTATAACCTATAGAGATAAATTTTAATTAATTATAGAATACAGGCATGAATCATGAACTTAAAGATTGTTCATTCCAGAAAGAGAAAGTTTTCATATTAGGAACCAGCACTATATTAGGAGCTGAGAATAGAATCATAAATAAAATGCTGACCTTGCCTTTGGGAATCTCAAATCAGCTTAATAGCTAAACACAACACAATATACTTCTGCCTTCGCTATGTTAGATGAAACACATGTCTTAAAAAATTGGTGAAAACTCTTATTCATGACAGAGAGAGAGGTTCTGTGTGTATATAGGGTAGAAGTTTAAACCTTTTAAAAGAAAATAGTAACACCATAAAGGTGATGCATTACAAACACACTTTGATCTGATATATAGAAATCACATTAGAGGCATAACAGTGCAGATGTGAGAGTTGAAGTACCAAAGTACTACTAATTGAAATATGTGTGTGTGTGTGTGTGTGTGTGTGTGTAGTACAGCATTATATGTGGTTTTTACTCTGAATTTTAGATTTTGTACTGTAAAGATGTATAATTTTACTTTTTAATTTTTACAGGACACTTGAATCTCTACATTGGCAAGAATGCCAAGGAGTTAGAAGTTCCTTAATGCAGGCAAGAGGCACTAAATCTGGAAGCTTTAGCTTAAAGATGTTGTGCCCTACTCACAAAGGACCAAGAGTCTTATATGCAAGCAGTCCAAGCTCTTCTCCCTCTTTGATACTCAAATTATTGACTGGGTCATGAACTGGAGGATATTCTTCAGATTAAGTAGGATTGCTCTGAGTCTCTGGTGATACAATTATTTGTCTTGTCTTCAGGACCATTGGCCCAAACAGGTCAAAAAAGTGTTTAGTATTGGAATTGGAAAAAGAGGAAGAAAAGAAAATAAACAATGAAGAGAAAGCAAAGGGGTAGATGAGAGAATGTTAAAAAACAAACAAACAGGGCTTCCCTGGTGGCGCAGTGGTTGAGAGTCCGCCTGCCAATGCAGGGGACATGGGTTCGTGCCCTGGTCCGGGAGGATCCCACATGCCATGGAGCGGCTGGGCCCGTGAGCCATGGCTGCTGAGCCTGCGCGTCCGGAGCCTGTGCTCCGCAACGGGAGAGGCCACGTCAGTGAGAGGCCCGCATACCGCAAAAACAAACAAACAAACAAAAAACAGAAGATGGGAGATTGAGTCAAAATTCTCATGGCAGCCGGGTTTTGAATAAGCCTCAATAAGATCATAATTTAGGATAGTGATTATGGAAATGTGGATTTTAAAAGAAAATGAGATTTATGCCATGCACAGGGGCTGTTGTAGGCACATTAGTTCACTGCAACCTAAACTTGCAGAAAATCAAAAACAAACAATAAAAAATTATATATGTATACACTTTTATATATATACTTCCATATATATATATATATATATATATATACTTCCACATATGTTCTCCATAATGAAGGTATTTCCAATTGTACTACTTATTTTTGCTATCCAAATAGGTGTAAAATAATGGCAAGAGCACGAATCCTGGAATCTGAAAATTTGGGTTCTGAAGCTACGACTGTTCTGTAATGGGGTATATAACACTAATGAGGTTACTTAACCTCTCCAGGTCCTTTTTCTCAACAGGGAAATTTGTAACCGAAATTTTCCCTGAAATTTCTTTGTAAACTTGGAATCAGGATGTTCCCAGGCTTGTGTATACAGTGGTCTGTAAACTCTAAAATATTTTACAACTGCTTGGTATGGTGATGATAGTATGCTTTAGAAAGTGTTGATTTGCATCAGCCTAAAGGCGCCCTGTCCACCATAACTAACTGTAATTTTTACTTTTTGTGCATCAAAAGTAAAGAGCATCAGGCACTACACATTTTCTTTCTTTCTTTCTTTCTTTCTCTTTCTTTCTTTCTTTCTTTCTTTCTTTCTTTCTTTCTCTTTCTTCATTCCTTCCTATCTCTCTCTCTTTCTTTCTTTCTTTTTCTTTCTTTCTTCATTCCTTTCTCTCTCTCTCTCTCTCTCTCTCTCTCTTTCTTTCTTTCTTTCTTTTTTAATTCTTCTCAACAGCTTTCCACACATGGCAGAACTATATACGAGGGGGAAATCACCCCTTTGTGATCTCCAGCAATGTGTCTTCTGAAATGAATGGCTTAATTTTATAAAGGATTTACAAAATAATTCAAAATAAGTAGTGAAGAGAGAAACTCATTTAGTTATTCTTTGTCACATAATCACTCATGGAAGTGTGGTTTAGGTTACAGCCATATAAAATATCTAACTTTATTGAATGGTCTTAGAAAAAAAATATTTTTAAAGGTCTATTTTGTTCATGTCACTAAGTGATAAAAATCATCATGAATTAGACCCCAATCTTTTGTTACACCTAAAAGAGGAAAAGAATTCCGAGGGAGAAGTTCCTGAAAAAATTCAGATTTCCCTAAAACCATAAAAAGAAAAAGATTTTAACAGAAATTTAAGGATTTTTCAAAATGTCATTGATATTTCTCAAAATGATAATACAAAGGAGAAGCTTCCTTGTTTTGTTATTTCCATTTAAAATAAATAAGGGTTTCCCTGGTGGTGCAGTGGGTGAGAGTCCACCTGCCAATGCAGGTGACACGGGGTCATGCCCCGGTCCGGGAAGATACCACATGCCGTGGAGCGGCTGGGCCCGTGAGCCAGGGCCGCTGAGCCTGCGTGTCTGGAGCCTGTGCTCTGCAACAGGAGAGCCACAACAGTGAGAGGCCTGCGTACCACAAATAAATAAATAAATAAAATAATACTTGAAATGGGTTTACTCCTCATAGAGATTTGGGAGCAAGAAATTTTAAGGAAAGGGACATTTCCTGGGAGATTGAATTGATTTAAAAAAATTTTAAGAGTATTTAGGAAATTGTTATCCATAATTCTAAAGAAATTAAAACCTTTACCCTAGGTATATTAAGAAAAAGATTTAGAATTATATGGGGGAGTAAACAACTTCATGTACTGAGGTTACATTTATAATAGGAAAATTTGGCTAAGACACATATGTCTGTTACCATCTTTTTTTCAAAGCAATTTTAAGGACAGGGAAAAATGTTTTCAATTTTGTATATTAATAGAGGCAAAATATAAACTATTTGTAATATAAAAATATTTCTATATATAGTGTGAAAGATTAGAAAGATATACAATGTAATAACAAGGTTCTGTTTGAATGGTAGTATTGTGTACAATGAATATTTTAATTTTTTAATTTATACTTTTCCACACTTTAAAGAGTTCCTATATTTTACAAATCCAGTATTTTAAATTGAGTGCTTATTAAATGTCTAGCAATGCACTGGCAACTTCATTTAACATGGTGAAAGGGAACTAATTATATTTGGTAAGAAAATATACCTTTGTTAAATATTATACTAACAATTCTCTTTCGATGTAACTAAAATCTAGCTTGTGTTTCAGAAGTGTGTGTTGCTATTATGTTTTTTGCAATAATTGATCTGCATCCAGTTAGTTGTGACATAATCTAGTGCTTTTATAAATAATGATTGGTGGTGAGTATAAAGAATGACTTCCCACTTGCAGAAGTTCTCAAATGCAAAAGTTGCATTTTTATTATTATGAAATAACAGAATAATCCTCAAAATGTATAAAACTTTGGTATTACAGAAAGCAGCAGAGGTGAAATAAATATTTTAGGTTTTCTAAAAACCTATTTAATTGTGCACAATAATCTGAACCCAGCAAAACACATGTGTAAGGACCATTATGCATTTACCATACTTGCCTCATTAGACTCAGCATTCAAAAGAGATCAATGACTTGGCTGAATTGACAAAATATGCACTTTCCCTTTTGCTGATGTGTTACCTAAGACAGATAGGAAATATTGCTTTCTTTTTTTTTTTCATTCCTTTAAAGCATTTCAACTTTCATTTCTGTAAGTGTTATCACATTCAATGACTTCAACACACTCTCCATTTCACTAGCAATCTGTTAGTGATCTGTTCCTTTCATCTCTCCACAGATTTGTCCTAATGAAATCATTATGGCTGAACTGTTGTTTTTCATCTGCTTTTATTCCATCTTTCTATGATAATAATGATCTCATTTTATTTTCAGAAACACTGACACAACCACAGTTTTGAGTCGTTATTTTTGTTTCTTAAAAGAAAAGTAATTGATTCTCTAAATATTTTTGTTTTGTATATTTAAGGCAAATACAAGATTACATTTATTCTGAAAGGTGGTAGAATGGTGTGGTTAGTAGATGACTTTGCATTCAGAATGAACTGGGTTCAAATCTTCTCTCTGCTACTTAGAACTATGTGTTCTTAACATGTAGCTTAATTCATTAATCTTCAGCTAATTCATAGGCTTGCTGTGAGTATTAAATGAGACAATGCATAGAGAATAATTAGTTGAATCCCCAGTACGTAGATGTCAAGCTAAATGCTTTACAAGAATAGACCTGCTCTTATGACTCAAGGCCATTATCATAGATGCATGCATTTAAGTCATGCTCTAATACTGAGATACACATGCATTTTTATATGTCTTTACCTGTCAATATCAACTTATTTTTTTTAGATCTTCTGCCACAATACCTAATTAAGAGACTAAAGGATCTTCTAATCTGTTGCCATTGATCTTTAGTAAACTTAAAAACATACAATCACATTTACATAAAGGATACTTTAAATAAGTGTTATTACTATGTTGAATATGAGCTTGAGGATCTGGATTAAAGATGGAGGCATCAGGACATACAAAACTCTGTTCATGTAAATCTGATTTTTTCCCCTCAAATTTTCTTTTGCCTCTTTGTAAGCTTTCACTCCCACCCATCCCCACCCTACGTCTCTCCCTTTCCCCACACATTCACTCATAGGCTCCCTATCAAAATAGATTAGTTTGCATTTATAGAATTTTATACAAGTGGAATTATATAGTATGTACCATTTATCCGTCTCACCTCTATTGTATAATTATTTTGAGATTCATCCATGTATTATGATATAGCAATAGTTCATTTAATGGCTATATAGTATTCCTTTGTGAGATATAACCAAATTTGTTTATCCATTCAAGATTTAGGTTGTTTCCAGTTTTTGCCCATTGCAAATAAAGCTGCTATAAATGTTTGCAAACCAGTCTTTGTTTTAAAATTTGCTTTCTTTTCTTTTGAATAAAAAGAAATGGAGTGGGATGGCTAGGAATGGAAAGGCTGGATTACATGGCAATTTTAAAGAAACTATCAAACTGTTTCCACAGTGGTTATATAATTTTACATTCCCACTAGCCATGTATGAGAGTTTGTGTAGAATTGGTAATATTTCTTTCTTAAATGTTTGGTAGAATTTACCGGTAAAGCTTTCTGACCTTAAGAGTTTTCTCAGTATTCACGTGGGAAGGTTTTTAACTACGTATCAAATTCTTTAATAGTTAAAGGACTATTCAATTAATATATTTCTTCTTGAATGAGCTTTGGTAGTGTGTGTTTTTCAAGGATTTGTCCTTTACATATACGTTCATAGAGTTGTTGATGATACCCTCTTATTACCCTTTTAATAGCTGGGTCAGCTCTCTCATTTCTTATATTGGTAATTTGTGGCTTTTCTCTTCTTTTGAAGATCAATCTGACTAAAGGTTTATCAATTTAATTGATCTTCTAAAATAACCAGCTTTGATTTCATTGCTTTTTCCTGTTTTTCTGTTTTTAATTTTTGTTCTAAGCTTTATTTTTTGTCAGCTTATTTTAGATTTATTTTTTTATTTTAAATTTTTGTTTCTTAAAGTGGAATCAGATTACTGAATTGAGATATTCCTTTTCTAATATTAGCAGTTAGTGCTAAAACTTTGCCCATGGTGCTACTTTAGTAGCATCATCTCATCACACTACTTTTGATATATTTTTTTCTTTTCATTCAGTTCAAAATGCTGTTTAATTTCTTTTAAAAATGCCTTCTTTTGGGAGCTTCCCTGGTGGCGCAGTGGTTGAGAGTCTGCCTGCCGATGCAGGGCACACGGGTTCGTACCCTGGTCCAGGAGGATCCCGTGTGCCATGGAGCAGCTGGGCCCGTGAGCCATGGCCGCTGGGCCTGCGTGTCCGGAGCCTGTGCTCCGCAGCGGGAGAGGCCGCGGCAGTGAGAGGCCCACCTACTGCAAAAAAAAAAAAAAAAAGCCTTCTTTTACCAATGTATCATTTATAAGTGTTTTTTTTGTTTTTAGTGTCCACATATTTAGGGATTTTCAGATGTTTTTCTCCATTGTCTTCCAGCTTGCTCTATTCTGTTTTAATTTACATTGTTTATAATGAGTTATCTGCTGTCATCCTTATCTTTGCTGCTATTTGCATAACATGTATTTTTGTTTTCTGGTTGCTTTTAATATTTTCTGTTTTCACTGGTTTGGGGCAATTTTATTATGCTGTACTTTTTTTTTTTTAATGTTCCTTGTGCTTGGGGTTTGTTGAGTTTCTCAGATCTGTCTGTGTGATTATTTTATTTACTGGATTTTTGCAAATTGGAAAATTTTAGACATTATTTTTTCAAATATTTCTCTGTTCCTTTTCTCCCTTTTGGTATTGACAATTATATTTAGAGCAGACTGCGTAAAGTTGTTCCACATTTCACTGATGTCCTTTTCTTTATTATTATTTTTTTAAATTTTTTCTCTGTGTTTTAGTTTGGATAATTTCTATTGCTATGTACCCAAGTTCACTACCATTTTTATTGTGTTATGCCTAACCTGCCATTAGTCTTATCAATTGTATTTTTCAATCCAGACATTGCAGTTTTCTTCTCTAGAAGTTTGATTTGTGTCTTTTTAAACCTTCCATCTTAATTTTTGAACATATGGAGTTCATAATGACTGTTTTAATGCCCTTGTCTGTTAAGTTTATTATCTGTGTCTGTTCTGAGTTGATTATGACTGATTGATTTGTCTCCTTATTATGGTTTGTAGTTTCCTACTTCTTTGCGTTCCTTGTAATATTTGATTGGAAACCACACATTGTAAATTTTAACTTCTTAGGTGATCAATATTTTTGTATGCTGAATGTTTTTGTGTTCATATTAATATTCTTTAGCATTGTTCTGGGTCATAGTTCAGTTACGTGGAAACAGGTTGATCATTTTGGGTCTTGCTTTTAAGATTTGTTAGGTAGAACAAGAGCAGTGCTTAGTCTAAGGCTAATTGTTTCTCACTACTGAGACAAAATGATCTGGAATACCATCAATGCTTTGTGAATCAAGTTTCCCTATCAGATGGTGGGAAAAGACTGTTCCTAGACTTGTGTGACTGTTGTGAACTGTTCCTCTAATCTTTTTAGATGATTGTTTCCTTGGCCTGAAGCACTTTAGTTATACAAATGCACTGATTAATACTTAGTTGAATACACAAGGGGAACCCTCTGCAGTCACATTTCTATCTTCCTGCAGTGATTCTTCTCTCTGAATCTCTGTCCAGAAAACTCTAGACACCTTGATTTCCTCAGATCTCAACTCTGTTTTCTCAGTTCAGGCAGTGCACTGGCTCCTTCTGTGTTCCTCTTTCCTGCTCCTTAACATGGAAATTCTTTCAAAGAATTGATTGCTGGAGTAATCATAAGACTCAATGAGGTTTTTTCATGATTACAGATCATTTCATGATTACAGATCATTTTTCTGTTAGTGTTTTCAAAACAATTGTTTTATTTATTTTATCCTTCTTCTTCTTTTTTTTTTTTGTGGTGTTTCAGGTGGGAAGTTAAATCCAGTATCTATCACTCCATCTTCTAAGCCTGGTTTTGAATCTGTTTGTTTGCTCATTTGTTTGTTGCATTTGAAACCAGGACAAGTACAGTTGTATTACAGTTGTGGGTCATTCATATATGTTATAAATATTAGTATTTTCTAGAAACATTGCAAGCATTAGATTGTTTTCTGTGTTTTGAAGTATGGGCAGTACCTATATTTTAATTTTCTAATGGCCAATTTTTATAAATTGATAAATAAATGTAAAGTTAGATGTGGATATTATTAGGAAACATTAAATGACCCACAGAATATAAATAGAGCTGGAATTTTTAAAAATTAATTTTCTCAAATGTATCATAAACAAATCTGAACCTATAAATTTAAAGTATTAAACATTTAGAAAAAATGGAAACTTTAATCAAATTTTGTGATTCTTTTAAATACTTAAAGTGATATACAAATGTGAAAATAATTTACCAAATATTCTATTTCTATCCAGAAATTTGATATTAGCAACTGACAAAATAATTTTCAAGAAAACAGAAAATATCTGATACCAACTGAACTATTAATATTAGCCATTCTTGTTCTTTGATACAGGAAAAATGTTAGCTAGTCTTTGGAACTTAAGTTTAGAGACAGTGATGGGGAATCTGTAAATAGTGAACATAACCACAAACAGCAAAATAGTCCTTACACCTAATAAGAATTTTTTTTCATTAAACACAGATAATAACTGTAATTATAATATTTTAATATAAAGAAAAATATATTAGGGAATATATATGACTAATCTTCAAAAAAATAATGGCTTTTTCCCCCAAAAAGGAAATTTTTAGCCATTTCATTTATTTTTACTCTATTTGCTCATTCTTAAAAACAAGTACTCATCTGTATTTATTTAACAATATTATTTTAGAAGAGCACAGATGATGTTTGGTGCTCTAACTTTTTCAAGCCAAGAAGTAGTCTACTTAAAACTGGCTTCAGTTTTCTTTTCTGTTGTATATTTTTACTACATTTTCATGGTATGTTCTACTTAAAATACAAACACACAGATGGCAAGATACCGTTACCAGCCATAATGTTGAAGTATGTTTGTGTGTGTTGGTGGAAAATATCTATAAAATGAAGTACTTGTAGACGACAAACAAAATCCATTCCCTGTAGATATTTTATAATATAGCTACATATGGAGCACTTTAATGACCACAATAATATGCTTCTAAAATTAGGCTTGTTTACTTCAGTGAAAAATTATACAATCAGACCAAATCCAAAATTTGCCTCCAATTTTTCAGCAAGATCAAAGAAAAGATTTTGCTAAGTATAACCTAAGGAAATGAAAAGAAAAAAGGAAAGGGTTTAAAGTTGAAGTTATTTGACATAATCTGACATATATTTAAACTATTTGGTGTTGTTCATGTCTTTATGTAAATAAAGTGACTTTTAGGCAGACACATATTTTAAAAGGAATCCATTTTCTTTAACGTGATAACAATGAAACATTTTAAAACATCCACTGGCTTATTATGCTAATTTCTTTCCAATTCAACATTAATTATTGCCATACAAACAGAGCGAATTCTAATGGAGAAGCTATGTTTGTTCCTAAAACATAAAATTAATTAATTTAAGCATTTTTGGTTGCAAGATTGCAAACATCTGGATTGTTTCAAAATGATTTAACTTAAAGAAGAAAGAAGAGAGACAACCATACCATACAAAGGACATGGTTAACTTTCAGAGAAATCATCAGTATAAAATTTGGCCTCCAGATTTACAGTATTGGTAAATGATATATACAGAAATAATTGATTCAATAGCTGAGACAGAAACTAAACAGAAATGTAGTGGAAAATATAAGATTAATTTATTATTGGGGTAACAATGAAACATGAAGAAAAATCAAAGCAATCAGTTATATTTGCTAAAAATATTGCTATTATCAGTTTGCATTTAAACCTCTTATTGCTTGATGTGAGACCCATTAAAATTTTAATAGTGAACTTTTTATTTTTAATCCAAATATTTCTCTTTTTCTCAACAACAAACAACTTTAAATGAGTCATTGAGATTTTAACCATGATTTCAATTTCTTTGATTTTATCATTTATGCCTCTATGTTTAATGGTCAAGTTTCATCATAGAAATAGAAAATTATGTACCTCTTTATAATTAACTTTTTTCCTTGTTTATCTACTTTATCTCAGATTTTAGCTACATACAATACTTTGCATTTTAGCTTGTTTCCAGTAACAAAGAATAGTCAATATATAAATAACTAGATGTATTTTAGAACAAAAAATAAATACCTTGTTATTTTGATGGAGTCATTGGATAATTGCCTAATTGTGTCTGGAGGTAATCATTATATTTATTCAAGTGCATTTTATCCTTCTTTCCTTCGTGTTTTTTTATGGATTATATTAATCTTTAGAACTTGGAAAATGTATATATTAAACCTACTAATTGCTATTTCCCCACAGGTTTTTCTTTTTCTTAAACTCAATAACTGACTCTGTGGAAATTAGCTTGCAATTTGAATGATATATTGCTGTTGAATTACAATTCAATGATAAATGTTAATTGGTAACAAAAATCAAAGCCAAAAGTCATCAGTTTGCTTTTTGCTTAGTTTGGTTTATCTGTGACCTCTCAGAATCTGACAAGTAGATGGGACATATCATCTTTCTATTGCATTTCTTTTTTTTTTTTGTCTTATATTACTCCTCAGGCTCACCAACACAATCAAACCCTCAAAATATATTAATAGCCTTCCAAGTAAGTGAAATAGAAAGGCTTGGATATGAAATGATATGAAGGACACTGAGGAATTTCCCCCACAGCTCCTCAAATTCTACCTTTAGGCATTCATCGCTTTAGGTAAATCATTGCTTCTTCTCACCTCTCCTCACCAGAACTTTCCCAGGACTCCACTCAAAGGAATTGATTTCACTTTAGAGTGAATTCATTTATCATACCATTTTCTTTGTGATATAGGAAACCAAGAGAGCATAACAAGTTCAGATTGTTAAGAGGCAGAAAAAAGAATGTGCTGATAGCTGGAAAGAATAGGCTAAATTTGCTTTTTCATAATTTTGTGGAACTTTCTTAATATGACTTCAGTTTGGATTGGAATCATTTCCCACCTTGATGCTGTAAAACTGAGATTAACTTGTAGACACAATGGGGCTCTAAATAAAGGCAGATATACTCTGCAAGAGGGGAGTGAATCTCCTCTGGAGCTAGTAAACAGTCCTCACTTCTTTCTACCTTCTATAATTCTGAACCAAAAGGGAAAAACAGGCTGAATAAATTAATATGTTTATGTAACTTGTAGCATGTAAAATAACCTCAAATTAAATATCTTTCCTCATAATTACATGCATTTTCTCTTTTAAATAAACCTGTGCATCATTATTTCTATCATCATGATCATCCTCATTATTATTAATGAATTTTGCATCCATTTTTGGGACTAAACTCAGTGATGCGTTGGCCTCTGTACTGATCCATGGAGGCAGGTGGCCTGTCTGACAATGACTGTAACCCTCATAATACTCCCAGTCAATTGTGCAGGAAGTCATTCCCTCCCAATTTCTGCAATGAGCAACTTATTCCCTAAAGTGTGAGATTTGATTACATTTTCTCAGCATGCATTCAGACAAATGTTATTATTGGTCATAAAATTATCCAGCCCAGTGACCTATGGTGACAGTGAATTTCACAAGGTGACTGCCTGCTGAGTGAAGCATCTCCTTTCATTTCTTCTAAATATTTTATATTATGGAGCTTGAAAATAAAGGAAGAAACTTCAGATGTTTAAATACAGTGACTCTAGCATAGCAAGGTGGTGATATTTTAATATCTACATCTTTCATTTGCCTTCATTGAGTAGAGTTGTCAAATTTAGCAAATAAAAATACAAAATTCCCAGTTAAATTTGAATTTATGATAAAAAATGATTTTAGTAACAGTATGTTCCATGCAATATTTGGGACATATTTATACTAAAATACGAAATGTGTAGTTTATCTGAAATTCAAACTTAACAACTTCACTTAAGGTGTTCTGCAGTTTATTGGGTTTCATTTTAACATTTGCTTCACCAGATACCATTTGTATTTACTATAGGTTGTCTTTATGTAAATCACTGATTCAATTAACTGTTTAAAGTGTTGTATACAAAGAAATGTTATAATTTGTAATTTCCCTTTGAATAACTCAGAAATTAGATACGGTGGAATGCTTGCTAGAAATATTTTAAGTTCAAAACCCAAATCTATTTGTTAAAAAAAAAAGAGAATGGGCAAGAGCAAGTCAAATAAGATTTTTTTCTTTTAATAGATTCTTTCAGGCAGTCACTGAAACACTAGCTCTGAATTAAAATATCCACTTTCTTTTCCTCCCTTTTTGGAACTATTCTCATGCATGGCTTTGTATGTAAAATTCATAAATGATTGCATCACTGAATCCAGATTTAACTGTTGCCTGAATGAAATTGTCACCACAGGGAAATCCATGTAGCACTGGAAAGGTCATGAGAGCACCTGCCCAGATATCAGCACATTGTGATCCTTTGTGCTGCAACCTTGGTTAGTAGAGATTATCTGTGGAGAAAAACACTAATATTTACTCTCAGAGGAAGTTGCTGAACAAGACAGCTCACTTGGCGGGTACTCTGTTAGCAGTGGATAAACCAGTGTGCAAATATTTATTATCTCAACAGAAAAAGATGGGAATTTTCTACTTGAGCAAAATTCTGTAAGTGGGGCATTTGGAGTAATAGAATTCCATGCATACCTATGTGGGAGAAAATGTATTTCAATAACAGACCATAAACCTTTGGAAAAAAGCTAGAGGTCTTTCTATAGTGACTGCCAAGCTGTAGTAATTGCTTATGGCATTGTCAGCATAAAGTAAGAAAGTCACTATAGAACCTCTTTGGAACATGGCCAAGCAGATTCTCAAAATTCTCTAGAGAAATCCAGATGTCTCAGTGTAATTTTTGTCCGGTTTGTTCCCTATATCAACTTTAGCTATAAGTAAAGAAAACAGTAATTACTCTGAGCAGAGGATGTCAAGTACTTCATAAACATATAACATTGTATTTCCTAGTCCTGACTCAAAGTTAGACCCAAGGGAAGACACAGTTGGGTCTTTGATCACACCTTTTGCATGAGACTCAAGAATCTTACTTAGCTTTGAATCTATAGAATTCTATTTTATTTATTTTATTTAT
Source organism: Monodon monoceros (assembly GCF_005190385.1). Lineage (NCBI taxonomy): Eukaryota > Metazoa > Chordata > Mammalia > Artiodactyla > Monodontidae > Monodon > Monodon monoceros. The sequence goes on from NW_021703785.1 coordinate 33,993,958, forward strand.
TTATTTATTTTTTATTGTGGTACGCGGGCCTCCCACTGTTGTGTCCTCTCCCATTGAGGAGCACAGGCTCCGGATGCGCAGGCTCAGCGGCCATGGCTCACGGGCCCAGCCGCTCCGTGGCATGTGGGATCTTCCCAGACCGGGGCACGTACCCGTGTCCCCTGCATTGGCAGGCGGACTCTCAACTACTGCGCCACCAGGAAGCCCTAGAATTCTATTTTAGAACAAAAAAATTTATAAAAATGAACAATGTATCATGCACAGTGGTGGATGTTACAGCAAAGAGGTGAAAAGCAGACCAACACCACTGCTGTCAGTGTAGCTGATGTTATGAAGAGGCCCATGAGCATATGATGTTGTATAGACTGTGTGCAAAAGATTTTCAATAATCGTACTTCTTTTTGGTAGGAGGTCACAATCTAAAACCAGGGAGTGGAGAACTGGACACTCAAAAGAAGGCCTTAGAAATAGATAACTAAATACCTCAAAAGTTTCAGCACAAATGAGGAAGGCAAAAAATCTTTTTTGGTGTATTTTCTCCTTTTTTTAGGAAGTATAATCAATGATGATGGTTACTGTTTGTTAAGGGCATACTGCAGGCTTTGTGTACATTATCTTTTTATCCCTATCATTGTTAGAGATAATGCAGGTAGAGATGAAGTAGTGGATTGTTATTTCTAATTTACAAATGGGTATCTTGTTTGAGTTCACACATTAAGTTATAGGATCAAGAGCAAAAGTAAGACTGAAGTAAAAAAAAAAAAAAAAAAGAATCAAACTAAGTAAAAGACACATTCTTTCTTCCATACCTTGTAACCAGTGGGTCTGGACAGGGGACTGTTTTGCCCCTGAAAGCCGATTTGGCACTGTCTGGAGATACTTTTGGTTGCCACAACTGTGGGGAGGGGAGAGGAAGGATGTTAGGCATCTATTGGGTAGGGGACAGGAAGATGCTAAACATCCTATAGTGTGCAGGAAAGTCCCCACAACAAACAGCATCTGGCCCAGATGCCAAGGTTGAGCAACGCTGGTTTAAAAGAAGCCTTCTATTAAGCTGCTTTGATACCTGTGTCAGTTTTATCATTTAAAAAAGAAAATTCTCTGTTATACTCCACAATTATTTAGGTAATGACCACAGAGACCAAGAACTCAAATATTCCTGCTATTCTACCTACTAGATGTGTGAATTTGGGTAAATATTCCTAAAGTACAGGTTTGGTGCTATTGTGATTCAACCATTTTTATGACCCAGTTGCTTTCACCAAGGAAATGGGTGAATTATAACTAATAAAATTGTTGCAATTCTAATAGCCGTCATAATCAGGTCATACACACACACACACACACACACACACACACACACACACACACCTCATTATTTTCCCAAACTTTTAGGCTCCAGTACTATTCTAGTCACCTAGACTCAAAACCATATATATATTCATCCTGTCCCTCAGGCATGAACCTTATTGTCACCGGTCTTGTTTTAGAGACTTACTTGTGTGTTTTTCAAAAGGATCTTTTTTAGTCCAGTCTGGTCTATGCACACAAACTCTTGACTATGTCATTCTCTGGTTTAACAAACAAAAAAAGAGGCAAACGAAAAACAGTTTGTCTCTGAATTACTTTTATCTGCAAGTGACACAAAACAACACAACAGTGGCTAAAACAGTTCAGAGCTCTGTTTCATGAAGTTCTCAGGGATCCAGACTACTTCCAATTCACTATTTTGTTCTTATAGTATAGCCTTTGTCTCAAGGAAAAAGATGGATAGTCCAGATCCAGATTTCTGATCCATGTACAGGCAACAAGGAGAGGAAAGGACAAAGAAGGACATAGCTCTTTCTTTGAGAACACTTCTTGGAATTTGCACACAAAACCTTTGCCTTTCTATCATTGGAAGTAATGTAGTCATATGATGGCATCCAGCTACAAGGGAGGCTAGGAAACGTAGTTTTTATTTTGGGTAGCCACACAACAGGGGCTCAGTTGTTAAAGGAAGAAGAGGAGCATGGAGAAGGAAAGGTATGTACACAAACAAAAAAGTAATTCCCCTTTGACAAGACGTAAGTGTCAAATTATCAACATGACTATGGAGGCTTCTAAAATAAGCCTTGCCTTAGCTTTTCAGCCTCCTTTTCCACAATTTACAGGTTTTACTACTGCTAAACCTTCTTTAAATGCACCATTATTACTAGAGTTCCTTCTTTTCAGCCTTTCAATTTTGTTACTTCTTGTTTTCCAAAGTCAGGCTATCCATATTTAGAAGCTGAGCTTAGATTTTTACCATTACCCTCTATGTCTTCCTGTTAGTCCCTTACGGAAAGAATCTCTTCTCCTCTGTGTTCCTCTAGCTCTTGGTGTTCCTATCATAGTTCTTCCATCATTTGTCAGAGCATTTTCTATTCTCTTATCCCTTCTACTCACCTGTAAACTTTAAGAGAGGTTAGTCCTGTTCAGTGTTTTCATGCTTGAATAGTCCTTTCTGAAAGCACTATTTACATTAAATATGACTGAACTACAAAACCTGGTAAAAAAAAGTCTTTACTAAGTTTTGACTATGGTGAAGAGAAGTTGAATACTTTGGAACAAAATAGTACTAAACCTTATCTGGCGTTCCCTCAGTTAATCAACCTAATATCTCTTTCTCCTTTGCTTTCCTTCAGTTTGATCACATTCCAAAAAAGCATTTTCCATGTCATCTTCACAGTTTTATTTTTGCTCTCCATCAACAGCTTTGTAAAAACCGTATATTTTTTAAACTTTTCCTTCTCAATCAGTAAAGGTAAACATTTTCTTCAAATTTGAATTCTAAACTCAATTTCTGACTTCAAAGAAAGTTTAGCTTAACTAATGTGGTGACAGTCAAACCTCGATTAGGAACTGCCTCAGTTCAGGCTGCTATAACAAAATGTAATAGACCCAGTGGATTAAACAAGTATTTATTTATTTATTTATTTACACTCTAGGCTGCTTTTACTTTTTTTAAAAAAAATTAGGTTAATTGTTTTATTGCACTATAGTTGATTTACAATGTTGTATTAGTTTCTTCTGTACACCAAAGTGAGTCAGTTATACATACACATATATCCACTCTTTCTTAGATTCTATTCCCATGTAGGTCATTACAGAGTATTGAATAGAGTTCCCTGTGCTATTCAGTAGGTTCTTATTAGTTATCTATTCTATATATAATAGTGTGTATATGTTAATCCCAGTCTCAGTTTCCTTCTACATGTTTGTTTTCTATATTTGTGACTCAACTTCTGTTCTGTAAATAGTTTCATTTGTACCATTTGCACTTATTTCTCACAGTTCTGGAGGCTCAAAAGTATAACATCAAGGTGCCAGCAATTCTTTGCCTGGTGAGGGCTCTCTTCCTGATTTGCAGATGTCTGTCTTCTGGCAATATTGTTCAGTGGCCTAGAAAGAGTTCTCAGGTCTCTTCTTCTTTTTACAAGAGAATTAATTTTATCACAATGGTCTCATTCTCATCACCTAATCTAAATGTAATTGCCTTCCAAAGGCCCCAAGTCCAAATACCACTGTACTGGGGATTAGGACTTCATTTTATGAAGTGGGCAGGTGGGAGGCAGCAAAAGCATTCAGTTCATAGCAGAAATATATCAGTTAGAACTGAAAGTGACCTCATGTGCCATAACAAATTGGCATTTGAAAGTCAGGGGTTCAGAGCAAGAAGTTTTGGGGTAGGAAGGCAAATAGATCAAAAGACATAATATCTTGATTCATGGGGTATGAAAAGAGAATGAGTCCAAAGAAATTTGTTCTTAGATCACGCCTAAAATTTTTAAACAGACAGAGGTTTTATTAATATATGATAGAAAGTTTATAAAATGCAGTTTGTTATTATAAATTTACATTTTTTTAGAGCAGTGGTTTTTTTTCAAACTTGTTTTCATTGTTGCACCCTAAGGAGAAGTTTTCCTTATTTTTTTCCTAATCATTCTCACCATCAAGAAAGCTTAATATCACAGATATACTATATATCTATTCATGTACTGTAACCCTTTGGAGGGCCACAGATTATTATAATATCTTTCTTCTCCCAAGAACCACTTTCCTCTCCTAGGTGACAATATCACTTCACTAAAGAATGCTTGTTGTTAAATGAAATAATTAAATTAAATAACTCATAAATATAACACTGTTTAAATTTAAACATCTTAACTTGTCATTGAAAAACTTTCAATTTCTTCCCCCAAGCTGTTGCCTATAAGGTAATATTTAGGTGACATTAAGTTTGAAATTTTAAAACTGGGAGGAATCAAGTTGGTATAACTTTGAAATCATTTTCAGGGTGCCCCTTCCATACCACTATCACCTTTGGTGACACTACTCTAGTGAGACTTGCCTCCTGGATCCCCCTAGGCCCTAATGAGCCAGGTACTTTTTAATCTAAAGCAGTTTCTCTCTCTTCTTTTTTCATGCCACTGACTTTAGGCAGAAACCGCGTTAGTTTTTCTATGGAATGTCCCACATTCTGCATTTGTGACTATGGTACTTTGTGGTATATTTACCTCATTTCTCTATCTTCCAAATTTAATAAAATGAAAAATTAAATCCAGAGGCTTGGTGTTGCTTCAGGTTTAACTTGCTTTTTTTCCGCAAGAACAACCTAAGGTGTGTGCTACATGTTGCCTCACATCAGAAAGTACATAGTATCTGATTATCTCACTTTTAGTGATAATTAATCAAAGGGTGTACTGATTGAGAATGAAGAGATAATACTGTCATTATTTGCAGATGAAGGAGTGTCTACGTAAAACATCCAAAAGCATCAACAACATCTCTTGGAACAAAGAAATGCTTAGAGCAGGACACACGGTTAATGTTACAAAAGTCAATCACTTTCCTATAAACCAGCAATGAACAAGTACAACTAAAACCATAATGCCATTTACATTAGCTAATGTAACCCCCCAAAAAGAAATACTTAAGTATAAATCTAACATAATATGTACAAAATCTACAAAAGGAAAACTACAAAACTCTGATGAAAGAAAGCAAAGAAGAACTAAATAATTGGAGAGATATTTCATGTTCATGGATAGGAAGACTCAATAATATCAAGATGTCAGTTCTTTCCAACTTTATCTGTAGATTCAGTGCAATCTCAGTCAAAATCCCAGTAAGTTATTTTGTGGTTACTGAGAAACAGATCAATGGAACATAATAAAGAGCCCAGAAATAGACCCACATAAACATAGTTAACTGATCTCTGACAAAGGAGCAAAGGCAATACAATGGAACAAGGACAGTATCTTCAAAAAATGGTGCTGGAGTAACTGGACATCCACATGTAATCAAATGAATCTAGATACATTCCTTATACCTTTCATGAAACCTAATTCAAAATGGATCACAAATCTAAATGTAAAATGAAAAACTATAAAACTCCTAGAAGATTAAATGAGAGAAAATCTAGATGGCCTTGGATTTAATGATGACTTTTTAGGTACAATGCCAAAGACATAATCCAAGAAAGAAAGAATTGATAAGCTAGATCTCATTAGAATTAAAAGCTTATGTGCTGTGAAAGACACTGGCAAGAGAATAAAAATGTCACAATTTTAGAGAAAACATTTACAAATATATATCTGATAAATAACTGATATATAATATATACATAAGAACTCTTAAAACAATAACAAAAAAGTAAACAAGCAATTAAAAATTGGCTAAAGACTTTAACAAACATCTCAACAAACAGTATATATAGATGACAAACATATGAAATGATGTTCCACATCATTTGTCATCAGAAATGCAAATTAAAACAACAATGAGATACTGTTATATACCTATTAGAATGAGGAAATCTGGAACACTGATGACACTTAAATGATGATGAGGACATAGAATAACAGAAACTCTCATTCATTGATGGCAAGAATGCAAAGTGGTACAGCCACTTTGGAAGACAATTTGGCAGTTCTTATAAAACTAAATATATTCTTACCATATGATACGACAGTTATGCTCCTTGATATTGCCCAAAAGAGTTGAAAATTTATGTTCACATAAAACCTGCACATGGAGGATTATAGCAGCTTTATTCATAATTGCCAAAACTTGGAAGCAACCAAAATGTCCTTCAGTAGGTGAATGAATAAATAAACTATGATACATCCTGACAATAGAATATTATTTAACACCATAAAGAAATGAACTAACAAGTCATGAAAAGACATAGAGGAAACTTAAATGCCTATTACTAAGAGAAAAGACACTAATCTCAAAAGACTATACACTGTATGACTCCAATTATATGACATTCTGTGAAAGGCAAAATTATGAAGACAGTAAAAAGAATAGCAGTTGCCAGGGATTGGGGGAAGGGTAGGGATGAATAGGCAAAAAACAGATGTTTAGGGCAGTGAAACTACTATGATAATATAATGGCATATACTTATTATATATTGGGTCAAACTCATAGAACATACAACATGAAGAGTGAATCCTGATGTAAACTATGGACTTTGAGTGATGATGTATCACTGTAGGTTCATCAGTAATAAATATACCACTCTGGTGTGGGATGTTAATAATAAGGGCAGTTATGCATGTGTGGGAAAAGAGGGGATATGGGAAACCCCTGTATCTTCTACTCAATCATGGTATAAATCTGAAAGTTTTCTAAAAAGTAAAATCTATTAAAAATTTGCCAGTGAGTCACTAGGGGTAATAGTAGGTGGTGCCACTCCCACTTGTACCCCCTGATTCCTGGTCCCATGAGTCCTGGCTGTAGGAGAAACAACACCGTATATTGGACACTGACTCAGAGCACATACAGCCTTCTGGAGAACCTTGCCCTCATCCTGCAAAGTAGTGCCACCTAGCTGTCAGTCTAACTGAGTCTCCCAAAAGCCATTCTGCCATTCTATCAAGCCAGCTGCCTCATGATGGGGAACATGATAAAGTCACCAGCAAAACTCATTAACAATTTCCAGGGAGTAAAAATAGATTCTGGGTAATAAAGTCCAACCATTTTTTCCTTTGTGCTTAGTCTAGTCTCACTTGCTCATAGGGTACCATGTGAAGAAGCTTTGCACCTGGCACTTCAGACCTGAGTTCCTAAGTGTGGAATGGCTGCACCTACAACTCAATTCATGATTGTGTACAGAAGAGCCAGCAGTGTGCCATACTCAATTCAAGATGACGGTGGTGGGCCTTGTGCAGAGACGCTGCACGGGGACTGCGATCTGGAGTGTGAGCGGCGCAGCCACGCCTGCGCCTGGCCCATGAGAGCTCCAGCCCTCCCCGCTGAGGAGAACCCTAAAAAGCAGCCCCGCCCAAGGCCTGTGAAAGAGAGCAGCTGCTAAAGAGAGGCCTGTGAAAGGAGCTTGAGCTCCTCTGCCTCTCCATTCTTTGATGCAAGAATAAAGATTTCCTTTGCTTCTGAACCGAACTTGGTCTCCTTCTATTTGTGCAGGAGGACTCTTGTTGAGGACTGACTCTGGAAGGTAAGTAACAATAAGACCAGTGAATTCCATGAGCATGGGCCGATTGCCATGTTAATTCACTATGAAGTGAATTACTTGATCAGAAGAAATGCTGTGTGGAATACCATGCTGATGGATAAGACGTTCTTTAAGTCCACAGCGATAGTTTGTGCAGAAGCAGTGCAGTTAGGGGAGGAAAATTCATAACCATAGTAACTATCTATTCCAGTAAGAACAAACCGTTACCGAACCAAACTTGGGTCTGCTTGCACACATGCAGTAAAGCCAATATACCGCCACCAAGTTTTGGTGAAGGAAGGCACAGCTTTTATTGTAAGGTGCCAGACAAGGAGTCTGGGGCAGCTAATGCTCAAAAAACTCAAACTTCCTGATGGGTTTCAGAGAAAAAGCTTCTATTGACAAAACTGGGGGGAGGGGTGGGTTTCAGAGTGTGTAACCCTTCTCCAATTGGTTGGTGGAGAGGTAACTGGGTGGTGTTTCAAGAAACTCAGTCGTCAGCCTTCTAGTTCCATCCAGCCTGGGGTCCACGTGCTTGTGCTCAGCCTGAAGATACTATCCTCCACCTGGGTAGGGGCCTTTGTTCCTGTAAAAGAACTCAGAGGTAAGTATCAAATTGTTATATACATCCCCTGAAGAGAAACCAGGACCAGGCCCCACTGCTGCACTCATTTTTTTCTGCATTTCCTCATGCCTCTAATTACTAACTGAATCTGCCCTTTGAAACTCAGAAAAGATCTAGAAGGCTAAAACCTTTTTCCTACAAACAAGAAATAGGGGACACATGAAAGGCCTTTTTATTTGGAAGGGCCCCACAGGGTCCTGCATGGCTTCAAGATTACTGCTCTCTCCATGATGGAAGCAGTCCAGTGTAATCGACTGATCACCAAGTTGCTGGCTAATCACCCAGGTAAGTAGTGCCCTATCAGAGACTCAGTGCTGAGTTCTAATGTTGACAGATTAGGCACTCAGTGGTAGTTGTAGTTAAGTCAGCCTTGGGGAGTGGAAGTCATGTTGCTGAATCCATGCATAACCTCCATCCCTGACATTATGGCCACTTTGTTCATAGGACTATTCGGTGATGACAAGGGTCACTGGGGAAGGGTGCTGACTGGTATCTACACAATGGGTCATCTTTCCACCTTATTATTAAAGTCATTCAGGTCTTTTCTTTCTCTATCAGTTGATTGTGGGAAACTCCTTATGAGGCCATAGGCACAGGCTAGGAGAGAGAAGGTAGTTTAGCAGGAGTGGGGACCATGGGCATTTGGGCCACTTCATGTAATTTACTTGTGCCTTTAGGGACTGCTTGGGCCAGATTTCATTTATACCTCATTATTTGATGATTGACTGCTACTATGTACACCCAACTTTATGGCTTGGTGAGTCATATAACACCTAGTTCCTTATGGGTAGCTCACTTCATATGGTAACTTGTTGGCTCATGGGTAAGCATTCCACTAAGGCCCAGTGGTAAGCCAAAAGCTATTTCTCAAAAAGAAAGTAGCTACCTGCAGAAAAAATGACAGGACCCTTTTCCAAAATTTTAAGGCCCTCCTGAAGGGTACTGCCAGAGGCTCCAAATCTGCCACTGACACTTTAAGCACCATTGTATCTGCTGAATCTTATGGCTCAAGTACCAGGGCAGTTTGCACAATAGCCTGGAACTGTTTCAGAGCTCTCTCTTCTTCTGGACCTCACTCAAAACTAGCATCTATTTTGGGTGATTTGTTAAATGAGCAAGAATAACACAACCAAACAAGGAGTATGCTGCCTCCAAAATCCAAGGAGGTCTCCTTTAGGGCACATAATAGCATTCCAGTCACTTATGCAGTACTTGAGCTAAGAATTTGAGTCACCAGTGATTTTAGGAGCAACCAGCCAATCTTATTATATTCATTATTTTGCCAAAAATGTTTGAGAGTATCATATACATGGTCACCCAGATCCTTCCTTCTTATAAATGTTTGATTAGTAGTATACAGTGGTGATATTTTGTCACATTCTATTACCAGATCACAGTATGGACTATCAGTGCTCTCTTTACAACTGAAAATAAAGTCATTAGCATATTTAAATTTTATCAGGTTAGAGAGCCAATTCCAGAGCCAATTCGTGGCTTTCTATACAAAGAGAGATTTATTTATTTATTATAAGAAATTGGTTCCCACAGTTATAGAGGTTGATGAGTCCTAATATTTGCAGTTCGCAAACTGGAGAGCCAGGTGAACCAATGATGTAGTCCCAGTATAAGTTCTGGAAGGCTTGAGACCCTGGAAGAGCTGATGTTTCAGATAGAGTACAAAAGCAGGAAGAAAAACTGACGTGCCAGCTCCAAGGCGGTCAAGCAGGAGTTCCTCTTACTCGTAGGAGGTTCAGCTTTTTGTTCTATTCAAACTTTCAATTGTTTAATTGAGGCTCATCCACATTAGTGAGGGTAATCTACTTTATTCAGTCTAAATCTACTGATGTATATGTGTAGCTGATTCACTTTGTTATAAAGCAGAAACTAACACACACTTGTAAAGCAATTATACTCCAATAAAGATGTTAAAAAGAAAGTCAAATGTTAATATCATCTGGAAACATCTTCATAGACACACCCAGAATAATGGTGGAGCAAATGTCTGAGCACTCTGATCTAGTCAAATTGACACATAAAATTGCCCCTCATACTCCCAGCCTAAAATTCTCTACTATAAACCTTTTATTTATTGTTTGTAACTATTTTTGCTCATTGACTGTGCTAATTATTTCTTTAAAGTTTGCAAAATAAATACTTGTTTACTTCAACATTCCTTCTCTAAAGAGAATTTTCCTTTATCATCTAGAGCTATTAGGTAACTCTTAAATGCAGTTCACTCAGAAAAGATAAGATAGATGTTTTTGTACTTTCTACTTGGTGTCTTAGCATAAGGAGTTTGTTCCCAAGTTATGTTCAGTTGTTGTTGCCTTTTTTGTTTCCTTTCTGTCTTTTTTAAAAAGCATATATATAAACTCCTGGGTTTTATTAATCATTGTTTCCATCACTTGTAATCATCAGTTTTTAATGCTTTAATTGTCTCATCTTTGGCTAGAGTGAGCCCTTTATGTTGAATTCTGTATTTTTTTGTATAACCAATTGGTTTTTGAATGCTTTCCATGCTTTCTTGAGCAACAATATTTAGAAGTCTTGTATTCTTCCAGCCCCAGAACTAAAATCGGCCACTCCTCAAGTAGTTCTGGTTCCCTGGTATTTAGAGACAATAATTTGGGTGTTGATGATGTTTATTACTATAAGGTAGTCATTGCTTTCAAGGTTTTTTAATCCATATTTTTAAAAGGAAATAAGTTCATAGTGGTATTTATGGGTTGGCCAAAAAGTTCATTCAGGTTCCTCTATAAGATGTTACAGAAAAAACCCAAATGGACTTTTTGGCCAACCCAAATACTATTCGAGTTCAGTATGATTATATTATAAGTATGTGTAAGAACAAATAGTTGCAAAATATCTTAAAACTAATTCAATATTCATATTTTAGTAGTAATATAGGTGTTTATATTTAAGACTATTTCATATATGGTAGGATAATTCATCATTTGAAACTGAACTCAATGTTATTTCCTCCTACAAAAGTGCCCCATGATCCTTGAAGCTGGCTTTTAGCAAAGTGCACCCAAAAGCTATGGAGTCAGGCTGCTTGGGTAAACTTCTAAGTATGCTATCAATAAGAGATACAATCTTGGACAAACAACTCAAGTATCAGAGTCCCAGTTTCTTCAGATGGAAAACTATAAAGAATAATAGTATCTATCCATCTTACATAATTGAGGTAAGGACTAAATGAGATAATATACAGTAAAATATTGGAGCAGAGCCTGGCAAACAATAAACATTGGGTAAAGGTTAGTAATTCTTAAGTATGAAACATTCTAAACTGAATTATATTCTAACTAAAATTATTTATGTGCATTAAAATCATTTTTAGTATACTTTAAGCTTCCTGATGGCAAAGTCTACATTTAAATCATCAATATATTCTTGCCTATAATCCCAAATAAGTTATCTGAGTTCCTTTGCAGGATACCTTGCACACAGTGCATACTCAGTAGTACATGAATGGGATTCTGTGTGTCTGTGAATACATATGTATATTTATGTGGGAAACAAAACACAAGAAACAGAAAGACAGAGTTGGGGGAAGAAAAGGAGGGGAGAATACAAGGGAAAAGAAAAGAAGGAGGAAGAAAGGGAGAGAGGGAGAGAAAGATCAACTTTGAAGTTTGCTTGCCCCTTTCCTTGTTAAAAGTTCACTAGAGTGCTATCCAATATTTACATGGAGATTAATCCACATAAAAATGCAGAATTTCAAAGCCATTTTTTGTAATGTTTCTTCAGGTAGATTGGTAGAATGTTTAGCTTACCTGCTGTGCAAAGAAGGGCAAATTCTCAGACAGCTCTCACAGCTGACCTTGAGCAACAAAACTCACTAAGGATAGCTCATGCAGACGTGGTCATCAAGACAGCTCATCAAGACATTATCTTGATTCTGAAATTGACATTTATAAATTTTATGGAGATTTTTATACTATTGCCACATGTCTCTGAGCCCCCAAATATACACATTTTTCTATAATAGTAACTTATGGTGTATATCTTTCTGCAACTTTAATTTGCCAAAAAAAAAAAAAAGCTGTGAGATTAAATTATGTTGATACACGTATCATTAGTGATTCATTTCCATTTTCCATACTGTTTTTCATTATATAAATATGTCACAATTTGTCAATCTATTTATATTCTGTTTGTAGACATTTAGGGTATTACCACATTTTGATATTAAATGCAATGCTCCAAAGAACATTCTTATATAAGTTTCTTTGTATACAAGTGTTTCTCTAGTATTTATACCTAATAATTGCTGAGCCCTAAAGTACATAAATTTTAACCTTTACTAGCTATTTCTAGATTACTTTCCAAGGTTGTTTTTAAATCAATTTACAACTACAAACCAACAGTGCATAAAGTTTTCTATCATTCTTCAGATTTATCAACAACATATTGTCATACTTTTAAAAATTTACCAATCTGATGAATCTGAAATAGTATATTTATTGTGGTTAACTTGAATTTCCACAATTACTATAAGACTGAGATTTTTGTACCTTTTCATTACCATATCATGTGCTTTATTTATTTTTACTATTAGGATGTCTGTCTTATTTAAATTATTATTATTATATATTTTTTTTTTTTGCAGTACGCAGGCCTCTCACTGTTGTGGCCTCTCCCGTTGCGGAGCACAGGCTCCAGACGCGCAGGCTCAGTGCCCATGGCTCACGGGCCCAGCTGCTCCGCAGCATGTGGGATCTTCCCGGACTGGGTCACGAACCCGTGTCCCCTGCATTGGCAGACGGACTCTCAATCACTGCGCTACCAGGGAAGCCCTTATTTAAATTATTTATGGGAATTCTTCATAAATTCAGATACCAATCTTTTATTTTATGCGTTGTGAATATCTGCCTCTGATTTTTTTTTGTATGATTTTATCACTAAGAAGTTTTAATTTCAAAGCAATCAAGTTTATCCATCTTTTTAATTGTTTGTACATTTTATATCTTGTTTAAGAATTTCTTTATCTCCTGAGGTTATCAAGATATTCTCCTGTTATTTGTACAAAAGTTTTTAAAGCTTAGTTTCACATTTAGGTCTTATAGTCCACACGGAATTTATTTTTGCCTATGGCTTGAAACAAGATTCCTAAGTTATTTAGTTCACATGGATAACTAAGATAATTGACTAGTGCATTATTTTCCCACTGATCTGTAACACTAAGTCTTTGATTTGTCAGGTGTCCCTATGGGCAAACACAAAAACGATCATTGTCAAATCAGACTTACTTAAATCATAGATCTGACCCAGGATTAAGCTTTACAAATAATTCTAAAACCACCAATAATTCAGTAACTCAAGTGAAACAAGCAACGGATATGTAAATGGTTCTTGTGACCATGAGTATTTATGAGGTCTCTCAAAGGGGTTGGCAGTCATGTCACTTACAAAGATGAGCTGTATCAGTCATGGAACAGCTCCATTTTATACTCAAAAAGTTACACTTCCTAGGGATCCAAGGCTTCTAAATCCATAGATTCCAAATTTATTGCCCATAAGTCACCTAGACAGATTAAGAAATAACATTTCCTCCCTCATGAGCTAATATCTTTCCTGTGTTTGCCAGAAGATTGTTCATTAAGCTGTTTATGAGGAAATTTGATAAGATCACTTTCCTTCTTTCCTTTCTCGGAGCATCAGCCTCATGAGTTTGATGATGAATCTCAGCCCTTTTCTTTCTATCCTTTTCTAACCTGCTGTTAACTTTTCTTTCTATCAGGCCTAAGTGAATGGGGTTTCTGTAGCTCTATTATCTTCTGACAATCTGTCAATTCCTGTACCAAAATTAATAAGGACACAAGAAAGTGTATGTTTCCTAATTTATTCTTGGTGCATAGGTATTAAATTTATTTTTGTATATTGTTATTATATCCATTGGTTGAACTCTCATTAATTTCTTAATTTGTCTATTTTCTTTGATTATTTCATGAAGACAACCATTATTTATGAACAATGATATCTTCTTCCATCCTTTCCAATTATTTTACATTTTATATATTTTCCTTATTTTGTTGAGTTATCTAGGATTTATAGTGCATTGTTGAATAAAGCTCTTTCTTCTTGACTGTAAAGACAACCCTTACATTGTTTTACTCTAAGGAATATATGCATTTGTTTGTTAACTCCTTCTGTCAGATTAAGAAGATTCTTTTTACTCATAGTTTGTAATGAGGTATGAATATGTTTTAAATTATTTCAAATACATTTTCTGTATATTCTGAGGTAATTCTTTAATTTGGTAATGTAGCAGATTTCATTAATAGATTTTCAATTAGATATTCTGTTATATTTCTAGATAAGCCAAAATTGGTCATGTCATGTTATTTTGTTTGATAATTCTGTTTGCTAATATTTAAGTTAGATTTTTGTATTTATGTTTATGACAGATTTTATTAATTTACATAGTATCCTCTAATTTTGTATCAAGGGTATAGTAGTGTCATAAAACAAATAGGGGAGCAATTTTATACCTGCATTATATGAAAGAATGTGTTTAAATTTGACACTGTCTACAACTTAAACATTTGACAGCACTTGTAAGAAACCTTGGCTCTTAAGTGTATATATGAAGATAGTAGATTATTGATTCAACATTTTAAAATTTCATGAGTTAATTTTAGGAAGGTACAGTGTTCTGAAGTTTGTCCATTTTATGTAAGCTCAAAAATTTACTGATAGAAAGTCCTTCAGGGGATTTCTCTAATTATGAACACTTGTCACTGGTCATATTATTTATTTCTGAAATCTATTAACCTACTATGGTATATGAATTTCATTTTCACTTGATTCAAGGGGCATTCTTGAATTGTTTTGGCTGAATTCATCCCATAAATATGCTTGCTCATTTTGAAAATCTTATTTACCAATTTTTAGCCTGATTTATATACAAATAAATAAGAAATTTATATTAAAATACCACACCATCATTATGGCTTTAAAACCTTTCCTTAATAATATTCTTGAGTTTTGGTTTCGCTTCACATTTTATGAGGCTTTTTAGTAGGTGCACCAAAGTTCAGAATTGTTTTTGTTTCTTTGTTTTTATCGGGGTATAGTTGTTTTACAATGTTCTGTTAGTTTCTACGGTACAGTGAAGTGGAGTTCCCTGTGCTATACAGTGTGTTCTCATTAGTTATCTATTTTATACCTATTAGTGTATATATGTCAGTCTCAATCTCCCAATGCATACCACCTCCCCTTCCCCCCATAGTGTCCATACATTTGTTCTCTACATCTGTGTCTCTATTTCTGCCTTGCAAATTGGTTCACCTCTACTATTTTCTAGATTCCACATATATGGGTTAATATATGATATTTGCTTTTCTCTTTCTGACTTGCTTCACTCTGTATGACAGTCCATAGGTCCATCCACATCTCTACAAATGACCCAATTTCTTTCTTTTTCATGGCTGAGTAATATTCCATTGTATATATGTACAACATCTTCTTTATCCATTCGTCTGTCCATACACATTTAGGTTGCTTCCATGACTTGGAATAGTGCTGCAATAAATATTGCGGTGCATGTTCCTTTTTAAATTATGGTTTTCTCTGGGTATATGCCCAGTAGTGGGATTGCAGGGTCATATGGTAATTCTGTTTTTAGTTTTTTAAGGAATCTCCATATTGTTCTCCATAGTGGCTGTATCAGGTTACATTCCCACCAACAGTGCAAAGAGGGTTCCGTTTTATCCACACCCTCTCTGGGATTTATTCTTTGTAGATTTTCTGATGATACCCATTTTAACTGGTGTGAGCTGATACCTCATTGTAGATTTGATTTGCATTTCTCTACTAATTAGTGATGTTGAGCAGCTTTCCATGTACTTCTTGACCATTGGTATGTCTGCTGTGGAGAAATGTCTATTTAGGTCTTCTGCCCATTTTTGGATTGGGTTGTTTGTTTTTTTGATATTGAGTTGCAGGAGCTGCTTGTACATTTTGGAGATTAATACTTTGTCAGTTGCTTCCTTGGCAACTATTTTCTCCAATTCTGAGGGTTGTCTTTTCGTCTTGCTTATGTTTTCCTTTGCTATGCAAAAGCTTTGAAGTTTCATTAGGTCCCATTTGTTTATTTTTGTTTTTATTTCCACTACTTTAGGAGGTGGGTCAAAAAAGATCTTGCTGTGATTTATGTCAAAGAGTGTTCTTCCTAAGTTTTCCTCTAAGAGTTTTATAATGTCCAGTCTTACATTTAGGTCTTTAATCCATTTTGAGTCTCTTTTTGTGTATGGTGTTACGGAGTATTCTAATTTCACTTTTTTACATGTAGCTGCCCAGTTTTCCCAGCATCACTTGCTGAAGATACTGTCTTTTCTCCATTGTATATCCTTGCCTCCTTTTTCACAGATTAGTTGACCATAGGTGTGGGTTTATCTCTGGGCTTTCCAGCCTGTTCCATTGATCCATAGTTTTGTTTTTGTGCCAGTACCATATTGTCTTGATTATTGTAGTTTTGCAGTACAGTCTGAAGTCAGGGAGTCTGATTCCTCCAGCTCCGTTTTTCTTTCTCAAGATTGCTTTGGTTATTCAGGGTCGTTTTTGTCTCCATACAGATTTTAAGATTTTTTTTTTTGTTCTAGTTCTGTGAAAAATGACATTGGTAATTTGATAGGGAGTGCATTGAATCTGTAGATTGCTTTAGGTAGCATAGAAAATTTCACAATATTGATTCTTCCAGTCCAAGAACATGGTATATCTCTCCATCTGTTGGTGTCATCTTTGATTTCTTTCATGAGTGTCTTATAGTTTTCTGAGTACAGGTCTTTTGCCTCCTTAGGTAGGTTTATTCCTAGGTATTTTATTCTTTTTGTTGCAGTGGTGAAGGGGATTGTTTCCTTAATTTCTCTTTCTGATCTTTCATTATTAGTGTATAGGAATGCAAGAGATTTTTGTGCCTTAACTTTGTATCCTGCAACTTTACCAAATTCATAGATTAGCTCTAGTTGTTTTCTGGTGGCATCTTTAGGATTTTCTATGTATAGTATCTTGTCATCTGCAAAGAGTGACAGTTTTACTTCTTCTTTTCCAATTTGGATTCCTTTTATATCTTTTTCTTCTCTGATTGCAGTGGCTAGGGCTTCCAAAATTATGTTCAATAATAGTGGTGAGAATGGGCATCCTTGTCTTGTTCCTGATCTTAGAGGAAATGCTTTCAGTTTTTCAACATTGAGAATGATGTTGGCTATGGGTTTGTCATTTATGGCCTTTATTATGTTGAGGTAGGTTTCCTCTATGCCCACTTTCTGGAGAGTTTTTATCATAAATGGATGTTAAATTTTGTCAAAAGATTTTCTGCATCTATTGAGATGATAGCATAGGTTTTATTCTTCAATTTGTTAATGTGGTGTATCACATTGATTGATTTGCATATATTGAAGAATCCTTGCATCCCTAGGATAAATCCCACTTGATCATGGTGCATGATCCTTTTAACATGTTGTTGGATTCATTTGCTAGTATTTTGTTGAGGATTTTTGCATTTATATTCATCAGTGATATTCTTCTGCAATCTTCTTTTTTTGTAATATCCTTGTCTGGTTTTGGTATCAGGGTGATGGTGGCCTTGTAGAATGAATTTGTGTAGTTTCCTTCCTCTGCAATTTCGTGGAAGAGTTTGAGAAGGATGGGTGTTAGCTCTTCTCTAAATGTTTGATAGAATTCACCTGGAAGCTATCTGTTCCTGGACTTTCGTTTGCTGGAAGATTTTTAATCACAGTTTCAATTTCATTACTTGTGATTGGTTTGTTCATATTTTCTATCTCTTCCTGGTTCAGTCTTGGAAGGTTATACCTTTCTAAGAATTCATCCATTTCTTCCAGGTTGTCCATTTTATTTGCATGGTGTTGCTTATAATAGTCTCTTATGATTCTTTGTGTTTCTGTGGTGCCCATTGTAACTTCTCCTTTTTCGTTTCTAATTTTATTGATTTGAGACCTCTCACTCTTTTTCTTGATGAGTCTGGCTAATGGTTTATAAATTTTGCTTATCTCCTCAGAAGAACTAGCTTTTAGTTTTATTGATCTTTGCTACTGTTTTCTTTGTTTCTATGTCATTTATTTCTGCTCTGATGCTTATGCTTCCGTTCCTTCTACTCACTTTGGGTTTTGTTTGTTCTTTAGTTCCTTTAGGTGTACTGTTAGATGGTTTATTTGAGATTCTGTTTGTTTCCTGAGGTAGGATTGTATTGCTATAAACTTCCCTCTTAGAACTGCTTTTGCTGCATCCCATAGGGTTGGGGTTGTCGTGTTTTCATTGCCATTTGTCTCTAGATGTTTATTGATCTCCTCTTTGATTTCTTCAGTGATCTCTTGGTTATTTAGTATTTAGCATATTGTTTAGCTTCTGTGTGTTTGTGTTTTTTACAGTTTTTTTTTCCTGTAACTGATTTCTAATCTCATAGTGTTGTGGTCAGAGAAGACACTTGTTATGATTTCAGTTTTCTTAAATTTACCAAGGCTTGATGTGATCTGTCTTGAAGAATATTCCATGTGTAGAATAAAGTAGAATCTGCTGTTTTCGGATGGAATGTTCTATAAATATTAATTAAATCTATCTGGTCCATTGTGTCATTTAAAGCTGTGTTTCCTTATTAATTTTCTGTCTGGATAACCTGTCCATTGGTGTAAGTAAGGTGTTAAAGTCCCCCACTATTATTGTGTTACTGTCAATTTCCCCTTTTATAGCTGTTAGCAGTTGCTTTATGTATTGAGGTGCTCCTATTTTGGGTGCATATATATATTTATAATTGTTATATCTTCTTCTTGGATTGATCCCTTGATCATTATGTAGTGTTCTCCTTGTCTCTTGTAACATTCTTTATTTTAAAGTCTTTATCTGATATGTGTTTTACTACTCCACCTTTCTTTTTTTTCCATTTGCATGGAATATTGTTCCATCCCCTCACTTTCAGCCTGTATGTGTCCCGAGGTCTGAAGTGGGTCTTTTGTAGACAGCATATATATGGTCTTGTTTTTGAATCCATTCACTCGGTCTGTGTCTTTTGGTTGAAGCATTTAATCTATTCACATTTAAGGTAATTATCAATATGTGTGTTCCTATTACCATTTCTTAATTGTTTTGGATTTGTTTTTGTAGGTCCTTTTCTTCTCTTGTGTTTTCTGCTTAGAGAAGTTCCTTTACCATTTGTTTTAGAGCTGGTTTTGTGGTGCTGAATTCTCTTAGCTTTTTCTTGTCTGTAATGCTTTTGATTTCTCTGTAGAATCTGAATGAGATCCTTGCCTGGTAGAGTAATCTTGGTTGTAGGTGTTTCCCTTTCATCACTTTAAATATATACTGCCACCCCCTTCTAGTTTGCAGAGTTTCTGTTGAAAAATCACCTGATAACCTTATAGGTATCCCCTTGTATAATGTTTGTTGCTTTTCCCTTGCTGCTTTTAATATTTTTTCTTTGTATTTAATTTCTGATAGTTTGATTAATATGTGTCTGACATGTTTCTCCTTGGATTTATCCTGGAGATAATCCAGGACTCTCTGCACTTCCTGGACTTTATTAATTATTTCCTTTCCCATGTTAGGGAAGTTTTTGACTATAATCTCTTCAAATATTTTCTCAGACCCATTCTCTTTCTCTTCTTCTTCTGGGACCCCTATAATTTGAAAGTTGGTGCATTTAATGTTGTCCCAGAGGTCTCTGAGACTGTCCTCAATTCTTTTCATTCTTTTTCTTATTTTTTCTTTATTCTGCTCCATGGCTGTTATTTTCACCATTCTATCTTCCAGCTCACTTATCGGTTCTTCTGCCTCAGTTATTCTGCTATTGATTCCTTCTAGAGTATTGTTAATTTCAATTATTATGTTGTTTATCACTGTTGGTTTGCTTTTTAGTTCTTCTAGGTCCCTGTTAAATGTTTCTTGTATTTTCCCCATCCTATTTCTGAGTTTGGATCATCTTTACTATCATTACTCTGAATTCATTTTCAGGTAGACTGCCTATTTCCTCTTCATTTGTTTGGTCTGGTGGGTTTTTGCCTTGCTCCTTCATTTGCTGCATGTTTCTCTGTCTTCTCATTTTGTTTAACTTACTGTTTGGGGTCTCCTTTCCACAGGCTGCAGGGTCGTTGTTACTTTTTCTTCTGGTGTCTGCCTCCAGTGGGTGAGGCTGGTCCAGTGGCTTGTGTAGGATTCTGGGTGAGGGGGACTTATGCCTATGTTCTGGTGGGTGGAGCTGGATTTTGTCCCTCTGATGGGCAGGGCCACATCCGGTGATGTATTTTGGGGTGTCTGTGAGCTTAGCATGATCTTAGGCAGTCTGTCTGTTAAGGGGTAGGTTTGAGTTCCTGTCTTGCTAGTTGTTTGGCATGAGGCATCCAGCACTGGAGCTTGTATGGGTGGAGCTGGGTGTTAGTGTTGAGATGGAGATCTCTGGGAGATTTCTGACCTGTTAATATTTCATGGTGCTGGGAGTTCTCCTTGGTCCAACATCCTCAACTTGGCTCTCCCATTTTGGAGGCTCAGGCCTGAGCCCAAGCTGGAGCACAAAGACCCCACAAGCCGCACAGCATGGAAGAAAAGGAGAAAAAAAAAAAAAAGAAAATGAACAGAGAAAACCACAAGAAAATGGTAAAAGCAAAACTAAACAGACAAAATTACACAAAGAAACACACACACTCTCTCACAAAAAGAAAAGAAAAAAAGAAGAAAAAAGAGAAAATAAAAAAAGGAGAGAGTAACTAAACAAACCCCCAAACCAAAACTAACACTAAAAACTAAAGTAACAAAAAAAAACCCCAAAAACAAATCACAGAAAGCAACTAGAAAAAGGAAAGAAAGCATAAAGCAAACACACAAAAACAATCCACAAAGGTATAAAAACGAAAGAAAGATGAAAACAAAAGGAAAAACTACAAAACAGCAAAGAAGTAAAAATAGAAAAATATAGTTTAAAATAAGACAAAACAAAGGAAGACCAAAATCAAAACAAAAACAAACCAAGTACAAAACACAATATAATGAAAAATTACAGTAGAACTAGGAAAAAATAAAATAAAAAATATATTAAAAATAAAAGCATAAAAAAGAAAAGTAAATTAAAATAAAAAGAATAAAAAAAGAACAACAACAGAACAAGACTAAAGTAGTAATAATAATAATATTTTCTTGAGGCCTCAGCTGTAAATTTCCTTGCCCCCAGAGTGAGCCACTGCCAATCCCTGCCTACCCAGCAAGTTCTTCAATACTTCTAGGTAGGTCTCTGGACCCGCTGTGGGCACTGTGGGACTGGCTCAGACTCTGATCTGGCCTTACTCCAGGGGGTACTTGTCCCCAAAGTCTGCATTTGTTCCCAAGGTCCACAGCCTCAATTGTGGGAACACTCGTTATCTATTCAGATAGTCTGCAGATGCAGGGTCTACCAAGCCAGTTGCAGGGATTTAATCTGCTCTTGTGGCTGCACGGAGAGATTTCCCTTCCTCTTCTTTGGTTTCATGACTCCTGGAGTTCAGCTTTGGTTTTGGCCCTACCTTTGTGTGTGGGTCACCCTCAGGCAGTCACCCTCAGGCATGTGTTCCCCACCCAGGCAAAAGGGGGTGAAAGCAACAGCTGATTAAGGCTCAGTTGCTTACTCAGGCCATGGAGAAGGAGGGATAGAGCAGTCACAATTTGGATGTGTGGGGAGTGCCTGTGGCTGAGGCTGACAAGTTGCAACAGCCTTAAGCACTCTGTGCTTTCTTCTGGAGAAGTTGGCCCCAGATCACAGGAGCCTCGGAAGTGGTGGGCTGCACAGGCTCCTGGATGGGCACTGATCCTGTGTTTGCTCACAGGATCCTTTGTGGCAGCAGCAGCAGCCATCACCTCCTCCTCTGGGGACCGAGATAACAGCCACCACGCATGCCCACCTCTGGAGCTCTTGTAGGCCATGCCCTGCTATCTGTGAGTGCATGGAGCAAGAAGCTCCTATGGAGGGCCCACCCCTCTGCTTGCACACCCCGCAACATTGGTCTCTTGCTTCTCCAGCAGGTCCAGACTTTTCCCCAGACTCCCTCCTGGCTAGCTGTAGTGCATTAGCCCCCTCAGGCTGTCTTCATGCAGCCAACCCCAGTCCTCTCCCTCAGTTCTGACCTCTGAAGCCTGAACCTCAGCACCCAGCCCCCACCCACCCCTGCGGGTGAGTATACAAGCCTCTCAGGCTGGTGAGTTCTGGTCGGCACCAATCCTCTGTGTGGGAATCTTTCTGCTTTGCCCTGCACACCCCTCATGCTGTCCTCTCCTCTGGGGCTTTGAAGCTCCCCCCCATTCCAGCCAGTGAGGAGCTTTCTAGTGTGTGTAAACCTTTCCCCCTTCATAGCTCCCTCCCAGAGGCACAGGTCCCACCCCAATTCCTTTGTCTCTCTCTCACTCTCTCTTTTTTTTTTCTTTTTACTTTTGCCCTACCCAATTACTTGGAGATTTTTCTAACTTTTTGGAAGTCTGAGGTCTTCTGCCAGCATTCAGGAGGTGTTCTGTAGGAGTTGTTCCACATGTAGATATATTTTTGATATATTTGTGGGGAGGAAGTTGATCTCACGTCTTATTCCTCTGCCATCTTAAAGGTCTTCCTCCAGAATTGTTTTTAAATACACAGTGAATTCCCCATTTTATCAGTATGAAGTAACTGTCTTCATTTCTAACAGTAATTTATACCTTAACATATATTTAGTTTGATGCTTGCCTGTATATCTCATTTGCCTGATTACATTTTCACATCCTTCTTTCTATTTCTTTGTGTTGTGGGAGTGTCCTTATGTATCATTTGTGTCTGTTATAACTATTATATTTATTTCTGCTCCTCATCTGAAATTTTTTCATTTTTCATTAACTGAGTTAATTTTTTTAAATAATCATTGTATGTAGGCTTTTGAATGCAATTTAAGCCCAAATTTCCTTCTTTATATGGGTCAAAGGCTATTAAATGCATGCTGATAAATGTTTAACAATAAGGTCTCAAAAAAAAAAGAAAAAAGAGAAGAAAAGAAATTGCCTCAATTTGTAGTATTTGCCAAATGCTGTAATGTAAATTCACTCTCATGACTGATTTCAAACTGCTATCATTAAAATGATGTATACTACTGACTCATAGCCTGTATGGACCAGTATATGTTTTGTCCACAACCATCTACCTAGTACTTAGTACGGTATTGAACATAGAGTAAGCAATTGGTAAAAAAATTTGTTGAACAATAGAAAAAAATTGTGGGATGATGTGAGAAGCAAGATAAAAGTGTAAAAGTACTTACAGGTAGACTTATTCCCTTGCATATCATCAAATTCCATTCCAAAGAAGAGAAGTGTCATTTTAAAAATGCCAGTTACAAAGTATCTAAAAATTAGTTTAAAAATTATTATGTATTTAATATCCACTTCCTCCCAGGAGCTTGTGCTATAATTCTAACAATAACAAGCATAAACTTTACCATCAGATTGGTATGCTATCATTTAATCCCTTTTTAAATTCTATGTACTAAGTCAATGAGCTACATTATCTCTCTAAGTCTCAATTTTAATATCCATAAAATAGGTTTTTTAACACCTACTCCATATATTTGTGACAGGGAGTAAGTGGATAGAAATGTAACTCTACACATCTTACTTAGCATATTACTAAGTAAGAAGCCAGCTCCCTTTGCTTATCATTGCCAACCAGTTTGTGAGTGTGTTGGAGCCAACTTTAAGCATAATATAGAAGGCATTCGTTCAATCCTCATTAAGTTTTGAACATGTGCAAAGTACTGTGAGGCTGCTGTGATTTGGTTCCAGGAATAGTGTATCAGTTGTCTAACTGCATAATAATTCTGTGTAAACACTATGTCAACACTTAGTGGCTCAAAACAATAAAATTTATCTGAATCACAAAATTACAGTTCAGTAATTTAAGTTGGACTATCCTGGTCTTGGCAGTGCTCACTCATATAAGTTGGGGTCCATTGGCTGCTACTTGGGAGCTGATGCATTTGGGAGTAGGCATGCTGTAGAACAGAGTTCTTGGCTCTGCTCACACATCCCTCTGTCAGGCTACATAGGCATGTTTTTATGGAGGTAGCAGGAATCTGGTATACTCAAACTACTCTATTGGCTACTGCCCCATTGGTCAAAGTTAAGTCACATGTCCAAGTCCAGAGTCAATATGGGAGGACACTAATGAAAGGCTTAAATGCAAGTAAGTGAACAATTGTGGCCATCAATGCTATCTGTATCCTGAAAGAAGGATTCAAAAATAAAGTTTTATGTATGACCTTTAGAAATTCAAACATCCTTAATATATGGGACATATGTGCAGATAACTAAAACACAAAGGAATAAAAAGAATGTAAAAAGAAAGGAAAGATCACTTCACCCACAAATAGTCAAGAAAAACTTCAACAGGAATTGCAGCTTGATGTGAAAAGTCGAAGAAGGGAAGAAACACTCATTGGAGGAAAATAATAAATTAACAAATCATGAAGCAAGAAAGAATATGGTATTTGGAGAGGGAGTGGGAAGCCTGGCTAAAGCAGATTTGTGTTGGAGTATGTAAAAAATATGGCTTCTATAAATGCTTTGGATTACGATACCTATTAATGCCTTATATCTGACCACAATTTACTGCTTTTTCTTTCAAGATAAATATAAATATGTAAGAAATACTTCAAGTACCTATGATATTTATAGAAGGTAATAAAATAAACAAAAAATAACATTTGTGAATGGACCTGTAATGTGTAAACACATTAATAAATGCTTCAGATAATTATAAGGGAAAGAGTATCATAAAATTAATGCTATAAAATCTCAAATATAGTGTATTTAAATTTTGAAATGTACCTAGATGCTCTATTTTCAGAGCATACTGAAGATTTGTTATCATATGTATGGTATCAAAATCAGGATAAATTAGATCAAGATTAATTTTTAAGTATCAACATAAAGGTACATTAAGGACACATGATGTCTAGCTGTTTACCTTGACTATTTTACTTTATTTTAAAATATAGATACAATATTAGAAAATTTGTTCAAATAATTTCTTATTTTATTTTAGTGCATTCTTTAGAATAATTTTATACTTTTTTCAGAAGTTCCATGAGACTGGTAAAATTTTCATCTAACAGATATTTTTCCTATCACTCAGTTAGGTAATTTTTGTCTAATGGAGACACAGGAGGAGTGGGGTATCAAAATGCATTATGCCATTTGTTTCCAGATTCATTCAGATTTTCCTATGTTCTCACAAGTATAGAATTTATATACTTTACTTTTAAGTACACTCTAATGTAAGTTAGAGATTGTCTTAAGGCTCAGGGTTTAATTTAAGCAAAACTATCAATCCCATTCTCCAATGAGACCCAAAGTTTGGGTCCCATTGGCAGACCCAAATGTTGTAGTATTTCACTATAGTAGTAAATTTTATTTAGTCTTTGTTTTATGTTAATTAATTTCACTCTTTAACATACAAATTATCTTCTCCTGTGCTATGTGTTCACATAAAGAATCACTGGTAAAGTAATACATTTCTACCTGTAAGGTGATCACATTTTTATTAGGTCAGTGCTCTAGGGCAAAAGGAAGCAATATGAAGTTTTGGGAAATTAAGTTCAAAACTATGTAATAATAAAATTCAATTGGAAGTGCCACATCATTTATGTTAATATGAATCATTAAGATAAGCTTCATACTGAAATATTAAATTATTGTTTTTCTTTATATCACTTTATTAGATCTACTTAAAATAGTATATGCATATTCTTGTGTGCATTTAGGGCACCCTAAATATATTCTCACAAAGCTAGGAACACTAGACAGAGATAAAGCATTATGATCAGGGATGACATTTCAGGATCAGTAAATAAATTCTATCAAACACCAAGCATTTATTCTTGAGTTACTTCAAGTACCCTTGACCTTGACTCTACACAGCTTCTTACATTTACTTGCATCTGTGACTTAAGCCACAGTTTGCTCTAACTAATACGTAGGAGTATTTTAAAGTTAGCCTTTTGCAGCATATTTCCTCCCTTCAATTTTATTTTTTGTTGTGAACAAATTAGTCCTGTTTTAAATAACCTTTGGAATCAGTTCTCAAGCTTTTGATCTGAGGACCTCTTTATACATTTAAAATTTATCAAGGACCTCGAAGAACTTTTGTTTATGTGGTTTACATATATTTATGTAAACCACATAACATATTTATATATATATATTTACCATAATAGAAACTAAAACTGCAATTTAAAAATACATATTTATTATTTTAAAGAGAAATAAACCCACTCGAGGTTAATATAAATAACATACTTTAATGGGCAATAATATTTCTAAAAAAGTTAGTGAGAAAAATAGCATTCTTTGGTAAATCCTTTTTAAAATCTGTCTTAATACAAGACAACTGGAATTTGGCCTGTCCGTTGCTTTCAACATATTGAGTTCTCTCTTTTTCTCTCTTTTTCTTGGGGGGGAGGGTTGAAGTATATGAAGAGAATCCTACCTCACACTGATATATGTATATATATATACCAATTCACATTCCCACCAGCAGTGCAAGAGTGTTCCCTTTTCTCCACACCCTCTCCAGCATTTATTGCTTCTAGATTTGTTGATGATGGCCATTCTGACTGGTGTGAGATGATATCTTATTGTAGTTTTGATTTGCATTTCTCTAATGATTAATGATGTTGAGCATTCTTTCATGTGTTTGTTGGCAGTCTGTATATCTTCTTTGGAGAAATGTCTATTTAGGTCTTCTTCCTATTTTTGGATTGGGTTGATTTTTTTTTGTTATTGAGCTGCATGAGCTGCTTGTAAATTTTGGAGATTAATCCTTTGTCAGTTGCTTCATTTGCAAATATTTTCTCCCATTCTGAGGGTTGTCTTTTCGTCTTCTTTATGGTTTCCTTTGCTGCGCAAAAGCTTTTAAGTTTCATTAGGTCCCATTTGTTTATTTTTGTTTTTCTTTCCATTTCTCTAGGAGGTGAGTCAAAAAAAATCTTGCTGTGATTTATGTCATAGAGTGTTCTGCCTATGTTTTCCTCTAAGAGTTTGATAGTTTCTGGCCTTACATTTAGGTCTTTAATCCACTTTGAACTTAATTTTGTGTATGGTGTTAGGGAGTCATATAATCTCATACTTTTATATGTACCTGTCCAGTTTTCCCAGCACCACTTATTGAAGAGGCTGTCCTTTCTCCACTGTACATTCCTTCCTCCTTTATCAAAGATAAGGTGACCATATGTGCATGGGTTTATCTCTGGGCTTTCTATCTCTATCCTGTTCCATTGATCTGTATTTCTGCTTTTGTGCCAGTACCATACTGTCTTGACTATTGTAGCTTTGTATTATAGTCTGAAGTCAGGGAGCCTGATTCCTCCAGCTCCATTTTTCGTTCTCAAGATTGCTTTGGCTATTCGGGGTCTTTTGTGTTTCCATACAAATTGTGAAATTTTTTGTTCTAGTTCTGTGAAAAATGCCAGTGGTAGTTTGATAGGGATTGCATTGAATCTGTAGATTGCTTTGGGTAGTAGAGTCATTTTCACAATGTTGATTCTTCCAATCCAAGAACATGGTATATCTCTCCATCTATTTGTATCATCTTTAATTTCTTTCATCAGTGTCTTCTAATTTTCTGCATACAGGTCTTTTGTCTCCTTAGGTAGGTTTATACCTAGATATTTTATTCTTTTTGTTGCAATGGTAAATGGGAGTGTTTTCTTGATTTCACTTTCAGATTTTTCATCATTAGTGTATAGGAATGCAAGTGATTTCTGCACATTAATTTTGTATCCTGCAACTTTACCAAATTCATTGATTAGCTCTAGTAGTTTTCTGGTAGCATCTTTAGGATTCTCTATGTATAGTATCATGTCATCTGCAAACAGTGACAGCTTACTTCTTCTTTTCTGATTTGGATTCCTTTTATTTCCTTTTCTACTCTTATTGCTGTGGCTAGAACTTCCAAAACTATGTTGAATAAGAGTGGTGAGAGTGGGCAACCTCGTCTTGTTCCTGATCTTAGTGGAAATGCTTTCAGTTTTTCACCATTGAGGATGATGTTGGCTGTGGGTTTGTCATATATGGCCTTTATTATGTTGAGGAAAGTTCCCTCTATGCCTACTTTCTGCAGGGTTTTTATCATAAATGGGTGTTGAATTTTGTCAAAAGCTTTCTCTGCATCTACTGAGATGATCATATGTTTTTTCTCCCTCAATTTGTTAATATGGTTCATCACATTGATTGATTTGCGTATATTGAAGAATCCTTGCATTCCTGGAATAAACCCCACTTGATCATGGTGTATGATCCGTTTAATGTGCTGTTGGATTCTGTTTGCTAGTATTTTGTTGAGGATTTTTGCATCTATGTTCATCAGTGATATTGGCCTGTAGTTTTCTTTCTTTGTGACATCCTTGTCTGGTTTTGGTATCAAGGTCATAGTGGCCTCGTAGAATGAATTTGGGAGTGTTCCACCGTCTGCTATATTTTCGAAGAGTTTGAGAAGGATAGGTGTTAACTCTTCTCTAAATGGTTGATAGAATTTGCCTGTGAAGCCATCTGGTCCTGGGATTTCGTTTGTTTGTAGATTTTTAATCACAGTTTCAATTTCAGTGCTTGTGATCTGTCTGTTCATATTTTCTATTTCTTCCTGATTCAGTCTTGGCAGGTTGTGCATTTCTAAGAATGTGTCCATTTCTTCCAGGTTGTCCATTTTATTGGCATAGTGTTTCTTGTAGTAATCTCTCATGATCTTTTGTATTTCTACAGTGTCAGTTGTTACTTCTCCTTTTTCATTTCTAATTCTATTGATTTGAGTCTTCTCCCTTTTTTTCTAGATGAGTCTGGCTAATGGTTTATCTATTTTGTTTACCTTCTCAAAGAACCAGCTTTTAGTTTTATTGATCTTTGCTATCATTTTCTTCATGTCTTTTTCATTTATTTCTGATCTGATTTTTATGATTTCTTTCCTTCTGCTAACTTTGGGGTTTTTTTGTTCTTCTTTCTCTAATTGCTTTAGGTGCAAGATTAGGTTGTTTATTCGAGATGTTTCCTGTTTCTTAAGGTAGGACTGTATTGCTATAAACTTCCCTCTTAGAACTGCTTTTGCTGCATCCCATAGGTTTTGGGTGGTCGTGTCTCCATTGTCATTTGTTTTAAGGTATTTTTTTATTTCCTCTTTGATTTCTTCAGTGATCACTTCGTTATTAAGTAGTGTATTGTTTAGCCTCCATGTGTTTGTACATTTTACAGATCTTTTCCTGTAATTGATATCTAGTCTCATAGCATTGTGGTCAGAAAAGATACTTGATACAATTTCAATTTTCTTAAATTTACCAATGCTTGATTTGTGACCCAAGATATGATCTGTCCTGGAGAATGTTCCATGAGCACTTGAGAAAATTATGTATTCTGTTGTTTTTGGATGGAGTGTCCTATAAATATCAATTAAGTCCATCTTGTTTAATATATCATTTAAAGCTTGTGTTTCCTTATTTAGTTTCATTTTGGATGATCTGTCCATTGGTGAAAGTGGGGTGTTGAAGTCCCCTGCTATGAATGTGTTACTGTCCATTTCCCCTTTTATGGCTGTTAGTATGTGCCTTATGTATTGAGGTGCTCCTATGTTGGGTGCATAAATATTTACAATTGTTATATCTTCTTCTTGGATCGATCCCTTGATCATTATGTAGTGTCCTTCTTTGTCTCTTCTAACAGTCTTTATGTTAAAGTCTGTTTTGTCTGATATAAGAATTACTACTCCAGCTTTCTTTTGGTTTCCATTTGCATGGAATATCTTTTTCCATCAGCTTACTTTCAGTCTGTATGTGTCTCTAGGTCTGAAGTGGGTCTCTTGTAGACAGCAAATATATAGGTCTTGTTTTTGTATCCATTCAGCCAACCTGTGCCTTTTGGTGGGAGCATTTAGTCCATTTACATTTAAGGTAATTATCGATATGTATGTTCCTATAAACATTTTCTTAATTGTTTTGGGTTTGTTATTGTAGGTCTTTTCCTTCTCTTGTGTTTTTTGCCTAGAGAAGACCCTTTCACATTTGTTGTAAAGCTGGTTGGGTGGTGCTGAACTCTCTCAGCTTTTGCTTGTTTGAAAAGGTTTTAATTTCTCCATCAAATCTGAATGAGATCCTTGCTGGATAGAGTACGCTTGGTTGTAGGTTTTTCTCCTTCATCACTTTAAATATGTCTTGCCAGTCCCTTCTGGCTTGCAGACTTTCTGCTGAAAGATCAGCTGCTAACCTTATGGGGATACCCTTGTGTGTTATTTGTTGTTTTTCCCTTGCTGCTTTTAATATGCTTTCTTTGTATTTAATTTTTGATTAATATGTGTCTTGGCATATTTTTCCTTCGATTTATCCTGTATGGGACTCTCTGTGCTTCCTGGACTTGATTAACTATTTCCTTTCCCATATTAGGGAAGTTTTCAACTATAATCTGTTCAAATATTTTCTCAGTCCCTTTCTTTTTCTCTTCTTCTTCTGGAACCCCTATAATTCGAATGTTGGTGCATTTAATGTTGTCCCTGAGGTCTCTGAGACTGTCCTTAGTTCTTTTCATTCTTTTTTCTTTATTCTGCTCTGCAGTAGTTATTTCCACTATTTTATCTTCCAGGTCACTTATCCATACTTCTACCTCAGTTATTCTGGTATTGATCCCATCTAGAGTATTTTTAATTTCATTTATTGTGTTGTTCATCATTGCTTGTTTCATCTTTAGTTCTTATAGGTCCTTGTTAAGTGTTTCTTGCATTTTGTCTATTCTATTTCCAAGATTTTGGATCATCTTTACTATCATTATTCTGAATTCTTTTTCAGGTAGACTGCTTATTTCCTCTTCATTTGTTAGGTCTGGTGGGTTTTTATCTTGCTCCTTCATCTGCTGTTTTTTTTTTTTTCTTCTCATTTTGCTTATCTTACTGTGTTTGTGGTCTCCTTTTTGCAGGCTTCAGGTTCATAGTTCCCTTTGTTTTTGGTGTCTGTCCCCAGTGGCTAAGGTTGGTTCAGTGGGTTGTGTAGGTTTCCTGGTGGAGGGGACTAGTGCCTGTGTTCTGGAGGATGAGACTGGATCTTGTATTTCTGGTGGGCAGGTCCATGTCTGGTGGTGTGTTTTGTGGTGTCTGTGGACTTACTATGATTTTAGGCAGCCTCTCTGCTAATGGGTGGGGTTGTGTTCCTGTCTTGCTAGTTGTTTGTCATAGGATGTCCAGTGCTGTAGCTTGGTGGTCGTTGACTGAAGCTGGGTGCTGGTGTTGAGATGGAGATCTCTGGGAGGTTTTCGCTGTTTGATATTATGTGAAGCTGGGATGTCTCTTGTGGACCAGTGTCCTGAAGTTGCCTCTCCCACCTCAAAGGCACAGTACTGACTCCTGGCTACAGCACCAAGAACATTTCATCCACATGGCTCAGAATAAAAGGGAGAAAAAGTATAAAGAAAGAATTAGTAGAAGTAGAAAGAAAGAAAGAAAGAAAGAAGGGAAGGAGGGAGGGAGGGTGGGAGTGAAGAAGGAAGGAAGGAAGGAAGGAGGGAAGGAAGGGAAAGTAGAAAGAAAGAAGATAAATGAAATAAAATAAAGTAAGTTAAAATATAATAAAGTTATTAAAATAAAAAATAATTATAAAAAAAGAAAAAAATTAAAAAAAACAAAAAACACATAGAAAAAGACAGAACTCTAGGACAAATGGTGGAAGCAAAGCTATATAGACAAAATCTCACACAAAAGCATACACATACACACTCACAAAAAGAGGAAAAGGGGAAAAAATCATAAATCTTGCTCTCAAAGTCCACCTCCTCAATTTGGGATGATTTGTTGTCTATTCATGTATTCCACAGATGCAGGGTACATCTAGTTGATTGTGGAGCTTTAATCTGCTGCTTCTGAGGCTGCTGGGAGAGATTTCCCTTTCTCTTCTTTGTTCTCACAGCTCCCAGGGGCTCAGCTTTGGATATGGCCCCGCCTCTGCATGTAGGTCGCCTGAGGGCTTCTGTTCTTCACTCAGACAGGACGGGGTTAAAGGAGCCGCTGATTCGGGGGCTCTGGCTCACTCAGGCTGGGGGGAGGGAGGGGCATGGAGTGCAGGGCGAGCCTGCGGTGGCAGAGGCCAGTGTGACGTTGCACCAGCCTGAGGTGCGCCGTGCGTTCTTCCAGGGGAGTTGTCCCTGGATCCAGGGACCCTGGCAGTGGCGGGCTGCACAGGCTCCCTGGAACGGGGGTGTGGAGAGTGACCTGTGCTCACACACAGACTTCTTCATGGCGGCAGCAGCAGCCGCCTTAGCGTCTCACGCCCGTCTCTGTGGTCCACGCTTTTAGCCACGGCTCGCACCCACCTCTGGAGCTCCTTTAAGCAGCGCTCTTTATCCCCTCTCATCGCGCACCAGGAAACAAAGAGGAAAGAAGAAGTCTGTTGCCTCTTTGGCAGCTCCAGACTTTTCCCCCGGACTCCCTCCTGGCTGGCCGTGGTGCACTAACACCCTGCATGCTGTGTTCACGCCGCCAACCCCAGTCCTGTCCTGGCGCTCCGACAGAAACCGGAGCCTCAACTCCCAGCCCCGCCCACCCCGGCGGATGAGCAGACAAGCCTCTCGAGCTGGTGAGTGCTGGTCGGCATCAATCCTCTGTGCGGGAATCTCTCCACTTTGCCCTCCGCACCCGTGTTGCTGTGCTCTCCTCTGCGGCGGCTCCGAAGCTTTCCCCCTCTGCCACCCGCAGTCTCCGCCCACGAAGGGGCTTCCTAGTGTGTGGAAACATTTCCTCCTTCACAGCTCCCTCCCACTGGTGCAGGTCCCATCCTTATCCTTTTGTCTCTGTTTATTATTTTTTCTTTTGCCCTACTCAGGTACGTGGGGGGTTTCTTGCCTTTTGGGAGGTCTGAGTTCTTCTGCCAGTGTTCAGTAGGTGTTCTTTATGAGTTGTTCCACGTGTAGATGTATTTCTGGTGTATCTGTGGGGAGGAAGGTGATCTCCGCGTCTTACTCTTCTGCCATCTTCCTGGAAGCTCTCCCCAACTTGTTTAATTTCAAGTAACATGATATATATATATGGGGAAAGGTGACTTATTTTGTCTTTTCTGAAAATTGTAGGTATTCTTCTTTGACACTGCACCAAACTACACCAAACTCATAAATGGTAATTTATTAAAAGTTGGTTGTGATCTGGAATCTGAAACATATTAATGAACTTTATATACTTACATTGAAGTCTATGGGTCTGTTTTGTACTTTGAACAGATATTTGCTCAAGCATAATTTGTAAACTATGCATTGGTGTTTTGGAAAATATTGGTTTATAGAGTTATGCATACCTTCCAAATGTTGAAACATTTGGAACATTCAACATTTCCAAATGTTGAAACATCTTATAATATAATGTAGAGAAATACTATTTATTAATAACAACAGTAATCTCATCACAGTTCTGAATCTGTTACGCTCTAGATGACAGGTACAAGTTTCTCAAATTTCTATTTTCACTTAAAAACTTGAACTTTTTCATAGGCAATAAATACTATCATTTGTTTTCCATGAATAGCAGACTCTTTTTGTTCATTGTCAAAAAACTATTAAATACCCAAGTCTGAATACCTATAGATTCCTTCTCAGTTCCTCTTTCAATTAACAATAGTGTTCTATAATAAAAGTGGCTAGTTAGGCTAATAACTCAAACAATTAAACAGCTACTTTTTCCCTCAAAACAATAATCATACTTTGGATTGCAGCAAAAGTATTTTAAAGGTACTTCTCATTTTATCACACAGAGTATTAGAAAGATGTAATTCAAGAGGATTTAATAAAATTAAGAATATTTACTACTCTATTAAGAAATTATTAGGTACAACTGGATTTTTCTTTCCTGCAAGTTTGTGGCAGTGAAGAAAATAGTAAGTACTATTAGAGTTTGGTGTCATTGCCTTGATTCATACTAAGGAGCCAGCAACTGAATCCACCATTGTTTTAGCATCATCTGCACAAATATCAACATGGAGAAAAGGCAAATAACATTATAATATTATTATGAAAACAGTTTTGTCCTCCAAGACTGCCTGAAATGGTCTCATATGTGTCTTCCTCCCCCTCTCAGGGGTACCAGGAAGTCCACAGACCATTCTTTGAGAAATGTTGATCTATAATAGAAAATCATTTACTTGGGGGCACAGATTCAATTATTAATTAAATGCTATCCCAAATTCAAATAATCTGCATAGTAATGTCTTCAAATGTGAAAACTGTATGAATCAATAGCATTTTCTATCGCAACTTTAAAAATTTTAATTGTCAACATTGAGTAAATATACATTATGAAATAAAGAATTAAAAAATAGCACAACCAAACTATTCCAACAAACTATCCATAAGTTTGCAAACACTGAATATTCAAAAATCATAAAAACTTAAGAAAAAAGAAAAATAAAATCTAATTTTCCATCTCAGCAAGTGTGTTTTCATAAATTTGGAAAATCTTCTTGGGTCTCTATTTTTTAATTCTATTATATAACAATATGATACAATAGAAAAAGCGTGACTTAAGTGCCAGGCATATATATATATATATACATATGTAATATAAATATTATATGTATCATATATATAATTATAGATATAAACAGAGTTCTCAGTCACATCATTGAAGAATTTTAATTCCAGTTGAATCAGATTTTTCCTTGAAGTGTGGGTTGAAACTCACATTGGAAAATAACAGTATTTCAGTTGACTTTTCCTCCTTCAAATTATCTTTTAAGCCTAAGAATTTTTTTCAATATTCAAATTTGGTGAGAGTTTATATTTTTTTAGTTATCTCTTTCACTTATGATTTCAAAACTTTTGTCATATTCCTATTATCTTTTATCTAGGATGGTAGTATTTATTCTTCTTAGGAAGCTTCACCATTCTCATGTCATTTTATTAATAATTTTGTGGCTCTTTTATCAAATTATTTTACATGTTATCATTGATGGGGTGTTTTCATAAATTCCATTAATGATTAAAACATTATTTATTGAGTACCCAGGATATGTCAGCACAGTGTAGTGACCAGGAGATCAAGTGGCACACAATTCAGCCATGGTCTCCCTTTTCACAGAATTTATAGTCTAGCATCAGAGATAACCAAGCAACAGGTAATTCTTTGTGGTGAGAAGAGGTAAAGCCAAATTCTCTTCCACTTGAGTTTGGGCTACATGAGTACTCATTTCCAGACAATAAAATAAAGTACAATTGACCTTTGAATAATGTGGGGGTTAGGTCCTCCGATCCTCTGCACAATTGAAAATCTGTGTATAACTTCACAGTTTGGCCCTCCAAGTGTGTTGTACCACATCTGTGGATTCAACCAACCTTAGATTATGTAGTCCTGTACTATGTAGGGCAAAGTAAGTCAGAATGAGAGACAAATACCATATGATATCACTTATATGTGGAAGCTAAACTATGACACAAATGAATTTATCTATGAGACAGAAACAGACTCATAGACATAGAGACCAGGCTTGTGGTTGCCAGGGAGAGTTGGATTGGGAGTTTGGGACTAGCAGATATAAACTATTATGTATAGAATGGATAAACAACAAAGTCCTACTGTATAGCACAGGGAACTATATTCAATATTCTGTGGTAAACCATAATGGAGAAGAATATTAAAATCTATCTATCTACCTATCTACCTACCTATCTATCTATCTATCTATCTATCTATCTATCTATCTATCTATATCTGAATAACTTTGTTGTACACCAGAAACTAACACAACATTGTAAACCTTCAATTAAAACAAAACAAAATAAAACATAAAAAAGTTCTGCACATAGGTGGAGCTGTGCAGTTCAAATTCCTGTTGTTCAAGGGTCAACTGTAGAAGTGATGGTATGAGACTTTGGAGAGTTGATGATAAAAGGCCCAGCAGCTTCATTCTTGCTTTCTTTCTGTGTTTGCTACTCTAGGGAAGATAATGGCTATGCCAAGAGAACGTTCAAGCAACTCAAGAGATCCATGTAGCAAGGACCTGAAGCCTTCTGCCAATAGCTATGTGAGTAAGCCATTTTGGAAGCAGATCCTCCAGCCTCAGCTGCTTTGAGCCAAAACTTAAGTAGACTACTCCTAAATTCCTGACCCATAGTGACTGTGAGATGATAAAAGTTTCCTGTTTTAAGACGCTGAAATTTGAAGTTTTTTTGTTTTGCACCAATAGACAACTAATACATTATCATAGAGTGGATAAGTTCTGTTGGAGAGGTAAGCATAGGATGCAATGAAAGCTTGGAAGTACAGTCTGATAATGTTTCTGACTGTAAGTAATGTTTAAGCTGAGACCTGCTGAAAGGACAGAAATTATACCATATGACTGATTTTTCCCTTTTTCCTCAAGCTCCTATATGGACCAGTTTATCCTGTCTCTAAAATTTTGATATGTTTTATCACAGATTTTTGCATTAATTTTGATTTTTGAAAATATGTCATTAAAATATTATTAGTCTGAAGTTTTTTTTGGAATTCCATTAAGATTTGTACCTGGGCAAGTGCTTTACTTGCCTCATTCCAGTCTCAGCAGCCCTGCTGGGAGCAGAGTAATATTTCAGGCAATGGAAAATACATGTGCAAAAACTGGGAGATAACATGGAATTTGTAATATTCTAATAAAGAGTTATAACTACATATTTCAAAGGATTCCCTAAGTACTGGTGACATTCTGTTACCCTGAGGAATAGCTGGAATTATTGTGATATAGATGATATAAATTTCTCTATTAATCCTAGGCTTGCTACTTCTAAATTTATGATCTTCAACAAGTCTCCTAAGCAATTTAAGCCTCAGTTTTCTGCAAGGTGGGAACCATAATGCCCATGTCATAGGTTAATAAAGTTGAAGTAGGATAATGAACATGATCCCACCTAGATAATTAGAGCTAGGTCAACATTTAATTGATGATAGTTCATTTAGCAGGTCTTGGCTTGACTCTTTTGGCTATTATAATTGAGAGCTGGGTACAAAATCTTTGTGTTGGAAAACAGTTTCATTCTTCCATTATAGATTTTTCTAAACATGGTCTATATATTTTTGCCTATACAGACAGTATTATAAAGCTATCTTGTGCTTATTTCTATTTTAATATCTCACATAGTATTTTTAAAAACTTAAGCAATAATATGAGTGATAAAAAGTTAACACTGGTTTGTGCTTCTTGCATGTCAAGCACTGTGCTCAGCACATTAAAGACACCCCTTTTCATTCTCACAAGAGAAATGCTATTATTATCCCCATTACACAGCTGTGAAAACTGAGATCCTGAGAGTTTAGTAAACCACCCAGGATTATGCCGCTGGCACATGATAGAACTTGGATTTCCATTAAGGCATTCTGGAGGGTCCACTCTGGGCCACTGCCTCTCAACATGTAGCTACACACCCACTATTTCATCTGATTTAGAAAGCTGTTAATAGACAGACACTGATTTCATCTTGAAATGTCTATTTTAATTTACTTTTTAAAGTCAGTTCTTTCACCATCTTAAATTTTCCTTTGTAATTCTATGTTAACTAATGTTTTGAAAATCTTTTTGGAAGTAAACTTATTGTAGAGGCTTCAAAATTTCTAAATGTATGAAATTTACTGGTGTTCATTTAGCATCATTATTCATCTACCTCAAAGAAATTGCTTAGATGTGCAAGACATGTTTGCAAGTTTTAAGGTAAGATAAGTACCCTTTGGAAATTTGCAAAAAAAAAAAAATGGATCATAGAGGACAGCACACTGGCTGGTGAATCACTTGTTCAGCTATTCTTTGTGGTAGGAGTTATTCTGTAACTGTAGCATCTGGACATTCTTCTTAAAAGTAATTTTAGTAAACTTTTCTTTATTATAAGATCAAAGATAATTTAGATTCACATATTTTAAGATAAGACTCTTTTGTATCATTTTTGCTTTCCTTTGGCCCAGTTCTATTTTATAAATAAATATAAATAAATTTTTACATATTTCCGTAGATACATCTTTTCTTTATTGAAAATTTAAAAATTATAATCTTGTATTGAGAGTTTCTTCTTAAGTTAACAAAAGTGCATTAATTTTTCATTATTTATCATACAATAATTTACATATATTGCACTGAAATGCTGTCAAAGGAATATATCTTCAGTTTACAACATCATTGACTATTGACCTAGGCTGTATTCAGCTGGCGACCTAAGGTTGATGGGCTCCACACATTGCTACCAGAATGATTATGAATATGTGAACGTAAAGAAATTTTACAGAAATAGGCATTTCCTCATGATCAAGAGTACTTGCTGTTATCATTGCTACAAATATTTGGGGGAACTTTCTTGATCAAAGTAAATATTAACTCTTATTTGTTATGAAGTTGCTTTTTCTTATGCTTGGATTTATATTATATCTAATAAATCTTAAACTCTTCAATGGTCTCCATAAAAGTCATGTTTTCTTTTTCTTATTTATTTTTATTTTCAATTGCTATCTGCAGGCAATTTTATTAATCAGGCTGTTGCAAAGTTTTCTATATTTCCATAAAAATTTAAGATTTTATGTCTGTAACTAACTTTCTTAACAGATCCTATCAATTTTTTTTTTCAATACATTGCATTTTCCCTAGAGCAGTAATGCCCTTTTGTGGAGTGGTAGCTAATACTGTACTATGCAGAATGAGAAGAACTGATTAATTGCTTTTAGAATAGTAAATGAAGCCTTTTAATTTAATGAATATTTCAACAGAATCAATTCACTTTGTCTCTCTAAGGCAAAATTCCATAGGGAGAATTTCTTTGGGGTGACCTAGAGAGCAAATTGGAACCTCTGTGAGGTTGGCATACAACCATATGTTTTCACAAGCACTTAGATTATTTGTATAATTCTAATAGATTACCCCTAACCTAAAATGCATTCAATTTCAAGAGTTTATATTTACAAATTATCCTTGGGTATTGTGATTTGTGAGTCTAGGGCATGAGCTCTCTATATCTGAGATCTGTCTGTTCTAAGTATATTGCTGAACTTGAATTGCTTAAAAGGCAGGGGAGTGTAATGGATAGGATGGTAGACTAAGAGCACATTTATGTGTGATAAAGGGAATGAACTGCAGCTTAAATCCTGGGAGCTTGACACAGTACAACTCATTTATGTGACATAGCTATTTGAATTTTTGAACTAGCTTGCTCTTATAATCGCAGTCTTAGATTTTAAGCCAAGCATCAAGGCATTTTTTTTCTACTTGCTTAAACATTTACTTATTCCTTTAACTTAGTCTGCCATGCCTCACTTTCTACTCATTTGAAAATGTAGTAACCACTTTGATTATTAAATACCTTTCTATGAACACCTATTTTTCTCTGATGGAAAATTGCATAATGACAACTGTTGATAATTATTTTATTTAATTTGAATAAAATATAATCGTGTTTTCATGAATGTATGTACATAAATATATATTCAGGAAAATTTTAAGACATTATAGATTACCCTCAGAGGTAAGGTCAGTATTTATTAAAAGCAGATGCAAAATTGGTCTTTCTGATGCTCTTGGAAATTTAGTTTTGCTGATTTTTACAGAAACTCCAGACACACGCCTCATAATTGCTTAATACAAACGTACTGAGAGTAAAGTAGAACAATGTAAAAATTGTAATATAATGGATGCTAGCATTCTACTACTCAAAAATAAGCCTTTTTTATTTCCACAGCATGTTAAAATAGATTGTAATTTCTTCATTTGAATATATTTATTTTAATATTTGCTTATGATTATATCTCTCCTTTGACTGGTTTGAAATTAACTGATACTTCTATTCTTCAATCCAATAAAGTGTTCTAAATATATTCATTACATTCAAATCAATGGAGATTTATAAAATGTAGTGAAGTACTTAAATTAAGAGGACTAGCCGACAGGGCATAAAGTTGAATGATAAAGCACAGTAGAAAAAGCAATTACAAAAACCGCCTTCAGAAATCCTGCTTAAAAAAAAACAAATCAAACTGCAAAGATGTGAAAACTAGAAAGGAAGACTTTATAAACATCTAATAAGCTATTTGATTCTTTGTACATTGGTATCAACAAAATTGGGAGATAATAAGATCTTATTCCTAATATTTAGATATACAAAAATTAGAACTTCAGAAAATATTTTCTTGAGGATAAGTAACAATATTTTTCAATTTTTTGGACCCAGAACCCATATTTAGAAGTAATTTTATAATACATTTCAGTTTACTGTATTAAAAAACTTTCCTATATTTGAAGCTTGAATGGGGTATTAGAACCTGTATGTTTGGGTTTCCTTTATCTTCACTCTTTCTCCCAAATAATCTTTGGGAGGTTTCCCAGACTGTCAGTTCAGAACACCTGAAAAAATTTGCTGAATAGATGTAGAAAAAATGAAAAGATCCAGTTAACATTGTTTCCAAATCGTTTACTTTCAATGTAGCAATATGATGACATTATGAAATGTTTATTCTCCACTGAGTGGCTTTACATTTAACTTCATCTCAAAATCTCTCTATAGTCTTTCACTACACATTCAAACACTCATTTTACAAGAGTCATCATTATCCATGAACTGTTCTAAGCTGGACAACTCATATTTTCTCTTTGGAAGGTAATTTGAACAGCTTGGAACAGAAGATTTATGGAGGACATGAATATACCAAGATACTGAAGAAGGCTAATGCACCACATTTATGTAGTCTGAAGTTTATAGCTGTCCTCATTGAACAGCTGGCTGGAACTAAGTTGAAAGAGTT
Source organism: Monodon monoceros (assembly GCF_005190385.1). Lineage (NCBI taxonomy): Eukaryota > Metazoa > Chordata > Mammalia > Artiodactyla > Monodontidae > Monodon > Monodon monoceros. The sequence continues at coordinate 34,034,810 of NW_021703785.1, forward strand.
TTTGTGATTGCTGTGAAAATGTGTTTGACCCTTTAGGGTCAATCCCAAAACTGGCTGGGAAGCATCATTCTATGCCACTGTTTCTTATATTTAATAACACAGAACTCATTTAAAAATGAATAGCTTCTGCAGTGTCGACTCTCTTAGTTTGTTTGGGCTGCTATAATAAAATGCCACAAATTGGGTAGTTTATGAATAGCAAGGCCTTCTCTCTCTCTCATTTATTGGTCTGTGTAGCCAAAGGTGTTTTAATTTTGTTGATATTTTCAAATAAACAGCTTTGGGTTTTATTAATTCTCTTTACTGCTTATCTCTTTATTGTTTTTTATTGCTGATCGCTTTTCTATTTAATTGATTTCCACTGTTTATATTTTTCTTTCCTCATACTTACTTTAGTCTTAAATTGCTCTTCTTTTTCTAGACTCCTGAGGCGTAAGCATAGATTTGTGGTTTTAGACTATTTTCTTTCTAGTAAAAACATTTAAGGTTGTAAATTACTCTCTAAGAATTTCTTCAGCTTAATACCACAAATTTTGATATGTTCTGGGTTTTTATACCATTCAAGATTTTGTCTAATTTTCCTTGACCTTTTTTATTTGACTCATGAGTTGTTTAGAAGGTCTTGATTAATTTGTAAATATTTAGAGCCCTTTTCAAATTGTTTCTGATCTCAAAATTAATTATGCTTTGCTCAAAGAACATATTCCACATTATTTCTATCTTTTAAAATTTATTAAAGCTTATTGATGGACTAAAATATGATCTATATTGATTAATATCCCATTTGCACTTAAAAATAATGTATATCTGCATGATATATATATACATAAATTGCATATTTATGTGGCAATTAGGTGAAGGTGTATTGTGTATTCCTGTGGAATTTTTTGGCATAGTTTTTCTAATAATTACTGAGCCAAATATGTTAAAATTTCCAACTCTAATTATATGTCTCCCTCAATTTCCATCAGTTTTTTAATGTATTTTAAAGCTCAGATGTAAGGTATATCTATGTTTATAATTATCATATCTTTGGGATATGTAGAAATTGTATCATGATTAAGTGTTCTGCCTCTAATAATATTCTTTGTATTTAAGATTTATTTTTTTGATATTCATTTAACCAGTCCACAGTTTTTATGCTTTTCTTCTTTGTTTGGTATTTTCCCCATTTTTACATTCAACTTACTTAAATATGTATACACACTTAAGAAGTGTGTATCTTGTAGACAGTGTATTATGTTCTTGTTTATTTTAAACCTCATCTCAGCCTTTTGAATGGAATGTCTAGTCCATTTACATTTAATGCAATCAATGATAGTGTTGTATTTATGTCTGACATTTTGATATTTGTTTTCCCTTTTGCCTTCAGTTTTGTTTTTTTTAATTGCTGCTCTGTTTCTTCTTTCTTTATTTTGTGTTAATCAAAAAATATAACACACTTTTTAAATTCCTTATCGGCATTCTAGTTGATAGAATGTGACTCAGATTCTGTTATCCTTTTCAAAGGAGTCTCAGGTTTTTGTTCTGGCAGGCTTTGACTTCCTACTCAAACTGTATACTCTAATTTTCTTGTATAGAAAATATATTTTTGTGATTGTTTTGGGGATTAAAATATGCTTTTTTAATTTGTTGCAATTTCCTTGCAGTTAATTTTGAATTACTTCTGCTAAAATGTTGGAAATGTGCTTGCAATGATATATTTCCATTTATACTCTTATTCTATTGCTAATATCTTCATAAATGTTATAGGCATAACAATATACTGCTATAATTTTTGCTTTAAACAATAACGTGGTTTTAAGGAAAAGACAAAAGTATGTTTGTGTTTTCTCACATACCATTTCCAACATTTAAGTCCTTTTTATTCACATTCATCTTGCCATCTAGGGTCATTTTTGCCAGCTTGGAGAACTTACTTTAGCAATTCCTATAACACTCTAGGAGACTGTAGGTCTGCTAATGATTAATTCTTTCAGTTTTTTGTTTATATAAATATGTCTTTATATCATTTTCATTATTTTAAAAAATAAACGTGCTGGATAAAGAAGTTTTTTTGGCAGATTTTATATATTTTTCTTTCAGTATATAGGATATCATGTTATAATTGTTTGTAATAAGAATCAGCCATTAAAAAAAAAAAGAATCAGCCATTAATCATATTGTTTTCTCCTGTATGTAAAGTGTTTTCCTCCATATATGAAGTGTTTATCTCTAGATGCTTTCAAGATGTTCCTATCATTGGTTTTCAGCTGTACCCAGGAGTGGTTTTCTTTGTTTTTATTCTGTTTAGGGTTTAATTATTTAGGAAAATTTTTGTCCTTATTTTTTCAATTTTTTTCTCTCTTTTCTGTCTTGTTTCATTCTGAGATTCAAAGTTCACTTGCTTTTTGTTTTTTTCTTTAATTACCTGATATTTTCACATGGGTCTCTCAAATTCATTTTAGTATCCTTAAATCTTTTCCCTCTGTTCTCCAGGTTAAAAAAATTCTTTTGATCTATCTTAAAATACTAATTCCTTCTATTGTTTCCAATCTCTGTTGAAACAATCTAATAAGTATTTTATTTCAGTTATTGAACTGATCAGCTTTAGCATTCCCAATTTTTATAGTTTCTATATCTCTGTTTACATCCTTTGTATCTCCCCTCACTATGGCCTTTTTTTCCCCTTAAATTATTTGAATATTCTTGTAAAAGCTGTTTTGAAGTCTTGATTTGTTATGTCCAATATCTGTGATGACTGACTTGGAATCAGTTTCTGTAGGCTGCTTTTTACCCTGAATACAGGTCTTGCTTCCATTTCTTTGGATCACTGTAAAATATTGGTGGTAGAGTGGACAATATAGATAAAGTGTAATAGTGACTCAGAGGCTGCTATCCTTTTCAAAGGATTCTCAACTTTTTGTTCTGGCAGGCTTTGACTTCCTAGACTCAAACTGTAGACTCTATTTTTCTTCCACAGTATATTGTAGGTGACATCGGCTCAGTTCTTGCCTTCTGCTTGTTTTAGTCTATTGTATTTTCATCCTGGCACTTTAGAATTTTCCTGTGTACCTGCAGAGTGTGGTGTTCAGCCAAGTATTTAGGTACAGTTTATATACATCTTTGGGGCTTTCCCTTTCTTTTGTCTGTTTGTTTCTATGCAATGCCTCATAAATTCCTAGCTACTTGTCTTCTTGGTCTGTCTTCTCATACCTCAAAGAGTGAGCATTTATCTTCCTGCTGCCCAAGCTCTGCAGAGACTGGAAATGTACTCACTTAAAAAACAAATAAAAGACAACAACAAACTCAAAAATCTCACTCAGTGAAGTTTTGTCTTGCAGGAATGCATTCTTCTCTGGTCCCTAACTATGGAAGAAGGCCTATAGTTGATAGAGAAAATATTTCAAGCCTGTAGTTACACAGCAAGGTGATCTCTTTATTAAATGTAAGGTTAGCTAAATACCATTTTCAGACATTTAAGATCTCAGAAAAATGTCCTTCCTATGCACCCTAAATTAGAAAGCTACTGGAAGAAGTGCTCCCCCCAAATGAGGAAGTAAATCAGGAAAAACAGTAAAAAGAGGATCTATTTCAAGAAAGTGGCAGAATAACTGCCAGGGTAATAATGAAGGAAGTATCTATACTGTATGCTGTGCATCAAAAATGGTAAAGGGGGCTCATCTCTAAGAAAGAAATATGATGGACTACTTGAGGCATATGAAGGAACTGAGAAGATTTAGGCTATTAAGGAAAGTTTTACTGTAAATTAGGTTTAAAATCTACCCAAAATACAGTTTCAGAGAAAACAGAATATTGCAGACAAAATATATTTGCAATAATCATTGCAAATATAAGGCTCATCTGTGAATACAGGGTTATAGTTGTATTCCCAATAAATGATGGTTTCATCAAACATTTATATAATGATAATTGAAAAGACTGTGGAAGGATAGGACTGCCAAATATAATATAGGATGACCTGTTAAATCTGAATTTCAGGTAAACAACATTTTTATATATTAAAAGTAAACAAGATTTAAGATATTTTTAGATTTACAGAATTCTCACACAAATTCTATTAAATAGGTTTCATTTTTCTCCTTTAGCAGATTGGAAAACAGAATCAAAGAATTTAAGTATCTTGTAGTTAAGTAATCTACAGGAGTCAAAGGTCTAGCCAGAGACAGATAGCTATATTCTAAAGTGCCTAACTTTACTTTTTTCTGGTAGGCTATGTTGTTCCCTCTGTTCTATTAAAGATTGTTGCTTTTGATTTAATTGCACTACTCTAATCACTTTTGAGTGAAAGTTTATATCACTGCATATCTCCTTCTGTTCAGTGTCAATTTTGTTAATTTCAGTGCATTCAGTATTTAATGAAAGTTTATCCTATGAAATTTTAAACAAAAATAAAAGAATATTTTAATGAAAAATATATATACTGAAATGTATATTTAATGTTCAATATCTGGTAAGAGCATTACTATCAATTCAAGTACCCTAAGGAAGTACAGAGTTCTGGGCCAATCTCTGGAATTACGTTTGTTTTGAATCTAACATGATTCTAAAAGCAGTTTCTTAAAGATGATTTTTTTTCTTATCTTCATTGAAATTTCCAAAGCTTTTAGCTGGCATAGAAGAGAATGTAGGAAGGTTAACTGCAAACACATTTATCATTTTTAAAACAAAATCACATACTGCAAAAGACACATGGTGAAGTACCAGCTCCTACATACCATGAGATTATCCATTCCAGGATGATAACCAAAAATGAATCAGTGTTGTATGTTTGGTTAACATCTGCCTTTTAAGTATTAGGAAATACTTCTCTCAACCACTCTTATTTACTTCATCTTTTCAGATGGGAAAACATTTTTCTCTGAATTGATGACTACTTATTTTTCAGCTAAAGTAAATACAGGTCTATATCTCTTCATTTTTGTAAGAAGCTGACACATTCTGTCACAACATCGCTTGAGTAAATGGGAAAGTGACAGCTTCCTGGAAAAATTTTAAAGAGATAAACATCTATTTTTGTTTAAACAGCCAGTAAAAAATCAGAAGCTTTCCAGATTGAAAGGGTAAAGAATGCACAAGTGTTGCAAATTGGTAAATGAATGCACTCTGGAAAAGTTCTGATGTTTGCCTGTATGTTTTTAACCACAGCTCAGTATTTTCTGGGATTAAAGAATAAGTTTTCAAAGAATAAATTCTATCAAGATGATAGAATTATCAACAATTTTGATTAACAGAATTTTAAAAAATCAAACAACAATACTCATAGAAACAATTTCTTCTAAATTGAAATATCAAATATTTGCTTTTTCCTGCATTTAAAGAGTATTCCAGTTTTAGTCAAATACTATTACTAAAAGTCATATTATTTGGTTTAAAAATAAATCTCCTAAAATTATTTTTACTTTGTTTTACATATCACATTTAAAATAACATATTTAAAAAATTTTTTTTCTTTATAGCTATTTTACAATTATATAAACATTACTACTTTCATCTGGCTTATTTCTCTTAAAATCTGTTCACACAGTATGTTAAATTATTGTTCAAATAACAATGTTACTTGCAAAATTTGTATTTTTCTCCTGCTTGCCATTAAGCCTTTAAACATAGAATCATATAATTCATTACTAATATATGTAAAATAGGGTAAGTGAACACCTTATGTTAAATTTAGTCTAAAGAATTTAGTAAATAAGAGAGGTTGTGCTAATTATTGAGACATAGGAATGTGAATGTCAGAGGTAGGTATTTAATGTATCTTTTTAAATTTTATGGCTCTCATATTTATAATTCCTATTGATATTAACCCCTTTTATATCACTGTATAATGTTCTTCAGAATTTCCTGGAGCAAATAAACTGATGTTTAATCTTGTGTATTCTATGTTGTTCCAGTAACACTCAGTAAGCCCAGCACTGAAACAACCATAATGTATTGTAGTCCTGCATTTTTGTCTCATCTCTTTCCACACCTCCCCAGCCAAACCGCTTCACAGTCCTTTGAAGATGAGAATGACAGGGTACTTTAATTTGCTCTTCAGTTACAAATCAGAGGTCAAGGGTACTAAATTTCACTTGTAGAGACTGCTACTGATTAAGTAGAATCATAGACTGATAACTGATAAATTCTATGATTAATACAGTGATTGGCAAATAAGCAAACAATAGGGTTCAAACTATTCCTACAGTTCAGTGAAAAATTGACTTTTTGTAGAAGATAATTGAAGAAGAGTCACAGATTATGAAATGCAGTTACTTTACCTTGTTTTATTGAACTATCAGGCAAATTTGAAATGCTTTATTCCTGTCTTAAAAAAAACACAACAAAGAAATAAAGAAACCTCTAAAACATTCACAAACTTCCTTTGAATCTTATTGTTCAGAAACTTTGGGAACATATGTTGTAAAGGTTTATGTGTGAGAAAAAAAATTTATTAGTTTACATGTATATAAGCATCTAAACATGAACTTCATCTTGGACTTTGTCACATGCCTCTGCTCTGATAGTCTTTCTGATTTACATACACAGGGAGAACTTGTGCATGCATTAAGATGTTCAGGAAAAAGCAGAAATGGGACAGCTAAAATACTATTGACTCTATATGATGACCAGAATCTCCAACATTCGGACCTTAGTATTGATCTACTCTAAAGCAATAAGTGAGAAAGGTGGGCTGGGATTTAAATAAACAGTGTATTCATTTCACATTGATGTCTCTTGATTAACAGTAGAAGACATCACTCCTGAAAGCATTTGCAGTGTGAGTAATTCCATTAACAAAGAAGCCACTTTATTATCAACATACTGTAGATTCATTTTAATGTGTCATTTGCACTTCAAAGTCACATAACTTTTATTATGGTAAATCAATTAAAACTATTTCTCATGATAATTTATCTTCTGCGGAGTTTATCATCTCAGAGAATGCAATATTTCCCAATTTAACTTCCAAGACAAAAGTGATGTAATTTGAATGCCTTTTACTGAGCTTATTAAGCATAAAGATCACAGAAATTTCAAACCCTGAAAGATAACTGTTTCATCTATGTGATAAAATGGAAGCCACATTTCTTGTAGTGTATTATAGGTGGTGGAGACAGTATGCTAATTAGTAATATAACCTCATTTACTGATTTTCTACGTCTCCCATTTTAATATATAATCTAGTAAAAGCAGATAGTTTCTCTGATATTAGTTTTAAAGAGAACGTAAAGGTTTATATAAAAAGCATTTTATCGAAGATTTGCAAATGAACGGAATTTCAGGATGATGTAGTCACCTGTTTTGTTAGTTTTAATGACTTTGTAACAATGTGCTTCAAAGATTTACATCCATTTCTTATCTTTGAAAACTGCCAATATTTTTCAACCTTTGTTGAATATTTCTAGAATAAGCAGCTTTAATATCCATTTGCAGCCTGAAAATGTTTGCATGGAAATGAGAAATTTTATGCTTTTCTAAATTGAGTATTTAAATTTAGAGGATATTTTCAAACATTTGCCATATATATATATGTATATATATATTTATATGTATATATATATATATATATATTTGCTTTATTGTCCAATTGAATTTAACTGAAAACTTCTGTCAGTAGAGATAGAAGAGAAAATACGTGTAATTACTTTATGTGTGGCAGTCAGAATATGTAATATAAGTACCATATAAAGAAGAGAAGTATAGGGGAGTTTACTTAATAATGCATTATTAAGTTTTGGTTTATTTCATGATAAAATTAAGCACCTTCAATGAAATTGTTTTCTGAGATTATATTTCTTAGAAAACCTCATTAGAGATGTATGCAATATTCATTTTATTATCAATATCTTTAGGTTTTCAATTTCTAAATACTGAGAAATGTGTGTGTAGCAAATGCTTTTTCTATCCATTCATTTAATTTTTGCAAGGAAGTTGTTTCTAGTGTATAGAGGAGGAGTAGGACTTGGAAAGAATTAAGTTACTATACACTATCAGAAACAGTACCCTTGATTTCAGCATTAGTAATGTGAAAATTACAATCTAATATCAAAGAGAATTATGCTAGTAAAAACGGCCAGAGAGTAAATCAAGTTAATTGTAATAGACTTACTTCCTCCCACCATCATAGCAGTGCCTAAAGGATTTCCTGATGACATCTGGGTCTTGGCAGGATAGTTAAGGCATTGGCTGGTGTTGTTGAAAATAATGAGGATCGAAGCTGGAGAGACTTAGTCTAAAACCCTGTGTATGTCATTTATCTGTATTACTTTAGACATTTTACAATATCCCATACCTGTTTTGTTGGTGGTGATAGTGGTAGTAATGGCCGTGGTGGTGATAGTGAAGATGATATCAATAACAGTTATTGGAAGGATAGTGTATGTAAAGCATTTTGAATCCAGTAGCATGCAAATTAAAGATAATACTGCCAGCTGTGGCTCTGATCCCTTTATCTAGTCTATACCACTAACCTAGAGGCTGGAAATGAGAAATTTTATGCTTTTCTATATTGAGTCTAAATATTCTAAATAGGTACCCACACTTTTAGATACCTCCACTATATTATGTGTATATTTGTTGTTGTATAAAGTATATATATGAACTTCTATAGTAATATATGATATTTCTAGGAAAGCACTCTCATATGTGTGAATTGATAAGATGTCTTCCTAATAATAATGGCTTAATATTATCAATAATTAATATCTCAAGGGAAAATATACACTTCGGGCAAGGCTATTAATGCATGTGGTAGATCTACTCTTTAGTTGGTATTCCTGATAATTCTGAATTATTTTGAACAACTTGTTAGATACGGTTATGTAACAAATGCTTTTGCTCAGAATGAGACAGATAAAGAGAGCACTGAACAGTAAACTGTCAAACCTTCTGTGATCCTGTTGCCCTCCTATGCTTAAATCATTGGGACTACCATCAACCCATATCATGTAGAAATCTTGATTAACCCATCTGTCCATTGTGCTTGGGTTAGTTCAGTTAAAACTGGATGATTAAGTAGCAAATCCATTTAATTGTGGAAATATCTTTGAAATATTCTGTCGTACACCAAACCCATGAGGATAGTTCCTTTAACTCTTCTGCCTTGTGGAAATCTGGCTCTTCTCTCAAACCTTCCATTATAAATGCAACAACTGACATGAAATAAGACTTGAGAAAGGTTGCCAGGTCAATTAGTCCACTAAAAGTTTAACACCTAAATGGGTTCATAATTTTTTAAAAAAAAATTTAAAAAACAGAAATCTTAACATATTCTTTATATATCTGTGTAGTTTGTCTTACATAGTTCCTGTGGTGTTTTAATTCTGATTTGGAACTAAAGCATCAGTTGCTGCTATTGAACCGCTATGATTCAGTTTTCTCCCTCCAGATACCAGAACACCTTACAGGAATTTCTCTCTCTGGGAAAATGATCTTACTCCTTCAATATTAAACATGGTCAAGAGTCTTAGGATTTCAGCTTTCTGTGTTCAGTTCTATCCATTCCCACTGTAACTATGTTCTAGAGAGTTTCCCAACCAGAGGATGTCTAAGTTAGAATTAGCTACTATTTGGAACCTTAAAAGCATCCCTTTCTCCCTTTGAGATCCACATCCAATGCTTTGACAAGTTTTACTTTAAAATCAAGGAAAAACAAAGAATCTTTTACCTCCAGTTCCACATCCATCCAGGACTGTGTGAAGACTCATTAAAGCACCAAAATCATGCAACCCATTCTTCCAGCGGGTTCTCCACCTCCCTCCTCAAGAGATTCTATTCTGTAAACTCAGTGGTTGCTTTTTGGTTTTGTTATTGTTCTAAGGAAGATCTTGTAAATGATTTTGAGATGCCAAATCTATTCTATCTGAAGGTGAGGTGAAGGATCAGTGGTCATTCTAAGACACTCTTCAAATACCCTCCCTGAGGGAAAAATGCCTCCAGTAAGCACAAAGTTATATTTAGCATATCCTTAATAATCAAGGGCAAATGCAATTTCTCAAGGGAATAGGATTCCAAATCAAAATAAATAATAAAAAATATTTTTCAACACTTCTAAACATTTTGGTATTATCAGTTTCTTTCCCCTTTATTGTGAATATAGAAAATAATTTTAAAATTCTTGAAAATAATTGTTCCCTTTCTTATTGACATATACCTAAGTTCTTGTTATCATCCTACAAAAATGATTCTTTGGAATGTCAACATTGGTTTCTCTTTCTTAGGAAATAAAACTGCACATCTTAATAACATTAAGGACCAAGAGAATGCCTTTATTTATATGACTTTAATATTCAACTGTCTTCATTAATTATTGATATGATATTGGTATGACTATTACAGGAAACACAATTATATTTATAGGTTACAGATAATGTTATCATTTATTTTAGGAACTTCCTGAAAATCCATTTATCTTACAATAGAACAAGTCCTCATCAAGGATCCTTACCAGATCAATAGATTGTTCAAAGGAATTCAGAGACAATGCTTCAAGAGTTCTTCAAAACACTTCATCAAAACCCCCTTACTTCATTCTATGTGCAATTCTACCATCATCTAAAAAATATTTCCCAATCTTGATCAAACCCCGAGTTAAAAAATTGACCTTATACTAGACTGTAACTATCCTACCTTTATCTTGCCACTTTCAAAAAGGCACTAAAACTCTAAGCTAGTGATTTCTTCTAGTCTAAGAAGCAATGACCTCAGCTTTGCTTTATTGACAAATTATTTGATAGGTTTTGCTTGTTTGTTTTTTAGGGATTTGTATATTTCACCTGCTCATCTGTCATCTGTTTAATTTGTGATATTTCAAAAACAAGACTATACATAATGTGCCTGTACATTCTAAAGAATAGTATTAATAATTAAATGTGCTTTTGCTTCCTGGTTATTTATGGTAGGATGTGGCAGCCCAATGTTCCTGCTGAAAACAATTAGAAAAAATCACTATTAATTACAAAAACTTTAAAAGCATCACAGAGAAATGAGGCTGAGAACTAGTTGGACTAACACTCCACAGAAGGGAGATTCATTCCAAAGTGAGGACATAGTTACCTCTTCTGGTTTAAAATAAAAATTAAGCATGACCTGGTCCAGGTGGAATCTCTTTAGGGGAAAGCAAAACCAACAGATTTTTTTAGTGGTCACATGGGGCTAAAGTGACAAACTAGAGAACCGAGTGTACTCAAAGGTCTGGTCCTTTCCTCCACAAGACATTCACTGTATTCTAAGGCTATGCTGAGGGTTAAAATGCTAGGTAGAAAGAAAACTTCTGAAAATTAGAGCAAAAATCTTATAAAGTTCACTGGTGTTTAAAAAACAGAGATCCATGGTGAGGGATAGAGTTGGGGTGGGTGAAGAACTTCAACAAAAAAGATTACAGTCCTAGAAGGAGAGTTGAATGGACTGAGGTTCTTCATTAATATGATGAAAAACATTTTTTTTTAACCAAACATAAACTTTTTTTTTTGTAGTTAAATGCAGTGGAGTTTTTTACACCCCTTTCCTCCTTTTACACAGAATATAAAGCTCACTGGCCTGGGAGTAGCCTCTATCTTGCAACTTTTGGCTAGTGAAAAGGATTCAGAGAAAATAATACAACTATCAATCACAAAAAGGAGGGATGACAAAGGAAAATAATTAAGCTGTGGCTTCAATCATGCATTCCTGTGCAAGGTGCCCTTGCCACACTTTCCTTGGCGGAACTTCCTGATTCTGGGTGTAGATGGAGACTTAGAATCTAGGCTTGCTCTTTAACAGAAGGCTTTTGTTGAGGAAAAAGGAAATCAGTAGAGATTTTGCATTCTCTCTGGCTTGCAGAGGTAAAACTGGATGGGTATGAAATATGTGGTGTGTCTATACATCAAGACATTTGTGTTTTGAAGCTGCGTGGTGCTGAAGAATGAAGAGCTCAGCTAAAAACTTCTGAAAGATAGAAGAGTCTCATTGTTACAAACACCTGCTGCTCATCACATGACAGGCCAATAAATCAAGAGATGAGATTTTGAGGCAAGTAATAGCAATTTTATTCAGGAAAGTCAGCAGACTGAGGAGATATTGGACTAGTGTCCCCAAAACCCATCTTACCCAGAGTTAGAATTCAGGCTTCTTTTATACTAAAAAGGGAGGTAATGTGGCTGGTTGTTGCAGACTACTTTGTGCCTGCCAGACCCCTGAGGGGATGTGATAATCCTTTGTTCTTTCAGCTACCCATCTATCTGGTCACAGAGTTCCTGAAAACCTCCAACAAGATAAATGTTATCTTCTGTTCTGCAACTATTTATCTCTATAGGAATGGAGGTCAAGCCCGGGAGACAGACCCTTGAGAAAGGGCTGTAATGTATATTTCAGGATATAGACAACATTTTTTTTACAACGATGCAGAGCCAGCATGACTAGGCACATGCAATAGAGTACAAAGTTTAGAGCTAAAGGAATAAATCCAATGTGGAGTCAGGTTTGGTCTTCTCTGTTACATTATTGCCTTTCCAGGCTGCAGGAACAAAGAATAGTCATGCTCTAGAAACAAGCATAAACTGATAATTGACTACCAAAACTGTCAATCCAGTCCCAAACCAACAAATGTTTTGACTAGATTGAGGATATCAATTAAGATTTTAAAAAGTCTTAACCTAAAGCGATAAGAATGGACTAGACATTTCTTTGATGATTTTAGTCTATTGTCTGAGTTAAGTGGGAGGTTGAATTGGAGACTCTTTAAAATAGCTCAATAGCTCAAATAGAAAAGGAAAAAAATTACCTGTATGGATAGTCATTGGAGATATTTGCTGGCTCACCCTTGGGTATAGGTGACTTTCTTAGAAAAATTCTATAATTATTAAATAAGTAAAAGCATAGTTAAATAGCTTTACCAAAAGTTTCCATTTATCACTTTTTTCTACCGCAATTTTTTGTTTATACATGTGAAATTTCAATGTGAGACTCTGAAATTTTACTTTCTGCTTGTATGTTTCCTTTTGAATTTCCTTATTCCTTTATTTTTTCCTGGATGATAATATCTTCACTTAACCCTCATTCTTTTTTTTTAACATATTTATTGTGGTATAGTTGCTTTACAATGGTGTGTTAGTTTGTGCTATAACAAAGTGAATCAGCTATACATATATTCCCATTTCTCCTCCCTCTTGCATCTCCCTCCCACCCTCCCTATCCCACCCCTCTAGGTGGACACAAAGCATCGTGCTGATCTCCCTGTGCCATGTGGCTGCTTCCCATAACTATCTATTTTACATTTGGTAGTGTATATATGTCCATGCCACTCTCTCACTTCCTCCCAGCTTACCCTTCCCCCACCCCATGTCCTCAAGTCCATTCTCTACATCTGCGTCTTTATTCCTGTCCTGCCTCTAGGTTCATCAGAACCATTTTTTTTTCTTTTTGTTAGATTCCATATATATAAGTGTTAGCATATGGAATTTGTTTTTCTCTTTCTGACTTATTTCACTCTGTATGACAGACTCTAGGTCCATCCACCTAACTACAAAAAACTCAATTTCATTTCTTTTTATGGCTGAGTAATATTCCATTGCAATATATGTGCCACGTCTTCTTTATCCATTCATCTGTCGATGGACACTTAGGTTGCTTCCATGTCCTGGCTATTGTAAATAGAGCTGCAGTGAGCATTGTGGTACATGACTCTTTTTGAATTATGGTTTTCTCAGGGTATATGCCCAGTAGTGGGATTGCTGGGTCATATGGTAGTTCTATTTTTAGTTTTTTAAGAAACCTCCATACTGTTCTCCATAGTGGCTGTGTCAATTAAGCCTCATTCTTAAACAATATTTTTACTGGGTATAAAATTCCAAGTTGATAATTATCTCTAACTTCTTTACAGGTATGAATTCTCTTTCTTCTCTTATTGTTGCTGATAAGATTTCAGCAATGTGTATAATCTCCATTCCTTTCAGGTATTTTGCTTTTTATTCTCTCTACTTTTAAGATATTCTATTTTTCTTCAGTGTCTTCACTATACTTTATCTAGGCATGGGTTTCTTTTTATGTTTCCTGCTTTAGAATGACTGGGCCTTCCAGGGTTGATATATTTTAACAATAATGGAAAGTTATAATCCATTGTCTCTGGATACTTCTATTTTCCTTCTTCTTTGTATTAGATGGTTTGGAATTTTTTATGGACCTTTTGATGTGTTGGTAAATGTTTAACAATTGTTTTTTCAAAATAAAAACCCTGATTGTAGCATTTGCAAATTTTCACAGTGTGAATACCCTCCTTATGGTCAGTTTCAAGCTATCACGGTGATGTTCTTAAATTCAGAGCTGGAAAAAGATATGCACAATCAGCTTTCATAAGTGAATCAGAGTTGGTCTTAGCACACCATTGTGTGAACTTAGTTATTCTCTCTTACTCTGTCTTCCATGTTACATATTTTACATTTATTCCTCTAGGTTTCTAACATTCTCCTTAGGTGTGATTAATCTGCTTGCTGATGCAAACCTAGAGTCTTACATTTCAATTAAAAAATTATCCATTTTGTGGTTATGTTGAATGGTTTTTAAATGTGCTGGTTTTCTGCTCTTATTTTCAAGACTTTATAATATTTATTTCAACTCTCTATATATGTATATGTTATATGTAACTGATATATACATTTATAAAATTTTATTTTTTGTCTAATGATTTCAGTAATAATGTATGTCTGCTTATGCTGATTTTGACTCTGAGAGCCTTATTTTCTCTCATGTTTTGTGATTTTTGACTGTGAACAGATCATTTCCCTAGAAACATTATTTTTGGAAACTTGAGTTGATGTTAAATTTCCCCAGAAGGATATACATTTGCTTATACCAGTCACATTTCTAAATTCTCTCTCAAGGTTTTAGACACATATAGCTATTATAATTTCATAAAACAAATATGTATGAAAGCCAGCTGTGGCTACAGATTTTCCAGAGATTTGTCCCTTTCCACCTTGCAATGAATTTTATTTATATTTAATTATCTTACTACTCTTTCAGGATTTTATTTGTTTCAATGTGGAAAGTAACATGAGATATCTAATCTCTCAAACTAGATTTCAAAACCTAAAGCCAGGATTTGTATCCAACGAAAATCTAAAGAACAAAATACAGCAGACTACATCAACACACACACACAAAAAATGCACTTTTAATCTCATTCAATGCATTTAAAATTTTATCCCCTAATCCTTTTTTAAGGAGCATTTTCAATTTCTCTATAATAATTCAAATTTAGCAAAATATCAGATTGTTAAATTAAACTCAACTTGCCTAATTAAATTGCCTCAGCTGATTTGTTTTACACACAAAAGTTTCTCCAAGTATGCAATGTAACAAGCCAGTCAAATTCCTGTTAGCTACAGATAACTGCATTTAACATGTATTAACCACATCAAAATAACTTCTGAAATGGAATTTTACTTTTTTAAAGTATTTAAGAAGCACCTGTTTTGGGGTTCTTTCTCTGGCATCTAAATTTTATTTCTCTGTTCTCTACAGTTTGTGGTAAACCAGGGTATTTCTCTACTTAATAAAAATAATTGTCTTCATCAATAGATTTAGATATAAGACAGTTAAACTTGAACAATCACATTTAATATAATATTTTTATTGTGCTTCCAAAATCATCTACCAACACACTGGTAATTTTCTTCTTTGGATATAGGCTATAGGAATCAGGAGTGAGATGTTTGTCATTAGTAATATATACCAGACATTTTCAAGTCTCTGCCCTGTGGCCACCTGGTTAGGATTGCATTTCCTTGTCTCCTTCCATGGGTGGAGAATTTTTTATAGTTTTGATGAATGAATTTTGATCAGGCATAATGTGTGTCACTTCTGAGACAGAGTTTTCATTCCCTGGCATGAGAAACTCACCTCCCAAGTACTTTTTTATTCTTGCCACGGCAACAAGCAAAGAATGAAATAATAACTGCTTTGTCAGACTGAGTCATAGAATGATACAGCGTTAGAATGAAATAAGCCTTTATTTTTGGTGTTTCTTTGGGATGGCAGCATATCCTGGCTGATACAGTGGCCATCATAGAGGTAGAAATCAAATTGCAAATCAAACAAATGGTTTTAACATTTTTGTTTGTGGTAGGCAGAACACTATCCCTCCCCCCACCCCAAATGCTCACATCCAATTCCCTGCAACTTTTGAACCTGGAAGCTAAAACTTTTAGGTTACATGGCAAATGGGAATTAACATAGCAGATGCAATTAATTTTGCTAATCAGCTAACCTTAGAAAAATAGAGTACCCTGAATTACCAAAGTGGGCCCAGTGCATTCTTAAAAGTGGAATTCTTAAAAGTGGAAGAGTAAAGCAGAAGAAGAGAATCAGAGAGAGACATTACCACAGGAGAGTGTTCAGGGAAATGCAGTGTTGGATTTGAAGATGGAGGAAAGGTACTACCTCCAAGGAATGGCTGGTAGAAGCTGGAAAAGGCAGGAAATGGAATCTCCCCTACAGCCTCCAGAAAGGAAAGCAGCTCTGTGGAGTTTAAGCCCTTGATACATGAGATAAGACTTCTGACCTCCAGAAAGGTAAGATAACACATTTAAATTGGTGTCGTTTTAAGCCACTTAGTTTGTGGTAATTTGTGTATGTCTTTTTTTTTTTAATTCCCAGCTTTATTGATGTATAATTGACATATAATATTGTGTAAGTTTAAGGTGAATAACATGATTTGTTACAAGTATATATTACAAAATGGTTAAAGTTAGTGGTGATTTGTTACAGAGAAAACTAATTCAGGGTACCTGTCAGTGTATTATGTGAAATGTTTACTCTCAATATTTATTACATTTCATCAGTATTGTCTAGAAATGTATTAATAAACATTGAGAAACTCTGATACCAGATTTAAAACACTTTGCTAGAAATTCAAGGTGCGATAATCAGACAGAAATACTACTCACGCTTATTGAATACATAATAACATAGAATTTCCTGCATATTAACTCTATTATTAAACATAAAAGCAAGTTCATTGGATATAGTACTTTATATAAAAGAATGAAAGTACAGTCCTGAAAATGTCATTTAATTTTGAAAATTTTGTTGATATAGAGGAAGATTTACTGGAACAAATCTGAGGATGTTGGGCAGAAAAATCTTTCAGTCACACTAAATTTCAATTGCACAATTGACCTATTTGTATAACTGTCACTCCCCTAAGTTTTATTCTATGTTCAAGCCAGGTTCTCCCAATAAGTGATGCTCCTTTGTGCCTCTGGGTCTTTACATGTACTGTTCCTTCTGTGTGATGTGCTCTTCCCTGTGCTTTTCACTTGGCAAACTCTTATGCGTTCTTCTTTTTCATTTCCCCTCAGATTTTACTGTGTCAGAGAAGCTTCTCTTATCCTCTTATGAGCCTAAGTTATCTAGTTGTGTTTATGCTCCCACTGTTTACAGTGCTTATTACTATCACATTTTAAACACACATTAAAATGAAAAATTTCATGAGCACATAATAGAAAACAGATGCAAAAATAAGTGTGAGACAGAAACAGGTATTTAGAACATTAAAAGGAAATATCAGAACAAGTTCATAACTAAGTCAAATATAAATAACATATAACTTTTTAAAGTATCATAACATAGTATAAAATATATTTGTATGATGAAAGTGGGATAATTAGATATCAGAACTCCCTTGAGAGAATGGTTGCCATTCTCTGATGCTGAGAGCATCCCCCATACCCAGGGAGAAGGAAGGAAGTTACTGTCTCCCTACCTCAAGAATAGTGAGAAATTGTGTGCCTATACTGTGGCTGAATGAGCATGTAGATGCTAAGTTTGGCTAGAGTACATTTCTATCAAATGATGAGTCAAAGGATGTGAATGTTTCCCATGGATCAGGAGAGTTGCTCTGGAGCCCTTGCAGGTTCTTCCCATAGTGACAGATATTTATTGTCTTTTGTCTTTACATCACACTCACTTGACTATAGGATCCTATAGATATTGTATATTTATACCTCCCACACGTGGCTGGCACATTGTGAATATGTAGTAAATTGGACACTGAATGATGAATGAATATATGAGAAGTTGAGAGATAGATTTAGATTCAGAAAAATAATGATAGATTTAGATTCAGAAAAATAACAACCTAAAATAAGCTAATCCAAAAACAATGGTTTAAAAAAAGGCAAGTTTAGGGACTTCCCTGGTGGCACAGTGGTTAAGAATCCACTTGCCATTGCAGGGGACATGGGTTCGATCCCTGGTCCAGGAAGATCCCACATGCCTCAAGGCAACTAAGCCTGTGCGCCACAACTATTGAGCCTGTGCTCTGGAGCCCATGTGCCACAACTACTGAGCCCACGTGCAGCAACTACTGAAACCCACATGTCTAGAGCCCGTGCTCCACAACAAGAGAGACCACTGCAACGAGAAGCCCAAGCACCACAGCAAAGAGTAGTCTCTGCTTGCCACAACTAGAGAAAGCCCTTGTGTAGCAATGAAGACTCAATGCAGCCAAAAACAAATTTTAAAAAAATAAAAAAATAGGCAAGATTATTTGCAAAGCAATAATAGATAATACTTTTTTCTCTAATTTTCTTAATATTTGCCTTATGTAGATAAGATATATTATTAGCTCTATCTTACAGATTAGGTAATCAGCTCAACAAGAAAGAACTAAATACATTGCCAGTAAGAACAGAATTTGCTTTTCAAAATCTTTGCCTTTTCCTCTCTTATTACACCATGCTGATTTTAAATATCCATTGAATTAAAATGGTAAAGATGTCACTATTTTGTGTACATGGTAACACTAGGTGAATTTTTTTTGAAAGTTGGCATTTTTCCATAATTATTATTATAATCAACTGATATGTTATCATCTGTTGGTTGAAAGTTGAAACCAGTGATCAAAAAACTGAGAACTTAATTTACCAGTCATCACAAAAATACACATGAATGATAAAATATCCCATTTCATGTATTGTTTCACATTGTTTTCATTAGCAACATTGCTAATTTAATAACCACAACTTGACCATGCAGCTTTTTTATAGAATCCACTTTCATTACTAGTCACAGTTTTGCCAAGTAAGCTTCAGGGGGAAGTAATTAAATTTAATAGAAGCCACCTTCATTTTGAATCTGCTGTCAATTTAAAGCCATGGGGAAAGGTAATTACATTTAATAGACACCATAGTTTCTAGACGAAGATGTACAGTATGTGACATTAATCATTAGCCCAACAGTCTGAAAAGTAAAATCTTACTTAGAACAAACTCCCTACAAGTAAACTAGACCCTCCTTTTTCCTTTCAACTTAACAGAAGTAAAAAATGATGCTTATTTGGTTCTTAAATATGTTATTGAAATTTTATTCAGATGATTCAGTTCATTGATTTCAAGAAATGAAATGTAGGTAGATGGCATTTATGAATCCCACTGCAGTATTATTAACTCTTAAGGAAATAGATATTGATAATACTCTTTATTAAATATTCCATAGGCTCAATAACATCTCTCTTTTTCTAATTTCTGAGGCTGGTACAATAAACTACTGCTTTTAGAATTCATTCTTATATTAGTTTTTTTTATGCTGTGGTTTATGTAAATTAAAAATGCTTACTGAGTTTCAGTATATGAGTCTTAAATCAGTGAATAATTATAATAAATTTGAAAGCAGAACATTCCTTTTTGGTAAACACATCTACAAGCCTGACTGCATTTCACTAGGTTCATTTTATAGGTTCATTATGCCATTTGGCTCACATTGAAGTCACCTTAGATTTAATTTTTATTTTCTTCTTCATGGTGTATGAATAATTTTTGGCTTCTGTTTAGACATTTGATTTTAGAAATAGTTTTGAATCAGATTTAGATAATGAGCTCACATACAGTTCCCATAAGATCAAAATGAATTTCCCGAGGGTTTATGAAATTAAAAGTGCATATAGAATTGGTAAAATTTACAACACTATTTTAAGAATATAGGATTATTACCCTTCAGTGATGTTTCTGTTCAAAACTTTTTTACTTGTATATATTCTGGCTAGCATAGT
This sequence comes from Monodon monoceros, assembly GCF_005190385.1. Taxonomy (NCBI): domain Eukaryota; kingdom Metazoa; phylum Chordata; class Mammalia; order Artiodactyla; family Monodontidae; genus Monodon; species Monodon monoceros. The sequence goes on from NW_021703785.1 coordinate 34,054,818, forward strand.
CATATACAGAGAGAGGCAAGGAGGAGAGAGACAAGGAAAGAAGCAGAGTGTGGATAAGAATGGTTTTTAGGATTGGAGACAACCAAAAATTTGTTAATCAAAAATGAAATTAATGCCATTAGCATTTTGCCACTTTAATGAATAGTAATAATGATAAATCTATATCAGTGACACAAATAAGACACAAAAGCATTCTTTTGTGAAGCTAAAGCACTATGGAAAGCATTTTGTAAGGAAATTTTAAGAAATTATGCATTTACTATTTGTGATAAGAAATGAAAGCACAATGCTGTCTTTGTTTGTCTGTTTACATCATTACTTTCCAGTGATACTTTAGCTAGCAATCTTTTAAGAAATACCAATGTTGAGTCTGTTGATTTTTCAAGTACATATTCAGCCTCTATTGGTTCATTTTCTTTAATAATATCATTCACAGTTCTCAAAGGATACCTTCGTCTTTCTTCTCTAAGACTGTAAGTATTTCTTAGTTTGTTGGCAGCAGATTTCACTGGATTTTTTTTTAAAAGATTCATCATCATGTTTAGTGAAGTAAAAAGTCAAAAGAGTTAAAATTAATCACATCAGGTACATTGGCTGTGAGCCTAGTGACATCGCTCACATTTTTAAAGACAATTTGTTTAATATTTTCAAAATTTTTAAATTTGCAGTAATTATTTACAGTTTATCTGAAAAAGTAAAACCTAAACAATTGAAAACAAATTCTATGGCTTTCTTTTTTAATTTAAACATTGTTTACTTTACATGTTTACAGCAGCCCAAAGAATGTTTAGAATTCATACATTTTTAATATTAGTAAAATTTTCTATTCAGCAACCTTTCTAAAAGTCATATCAAGTAGTCTATTTATTTAAGTTTAAAGAATTTTACACCACTAACACTTTTATAGTCCTTACAACTCTTCAGTATTAAAAAAAAAAAGCCTTGTATAAATCAAGAATTTTGAAGGGTACTGAAAAATATAATTGCATACTTTTATCAAATAAATCCATATCAACCACAAAAGAAGTAATCAGAGTGCACCTATTTTACACAGACTGTTCCAATGCTCAAGTATTAAAAAATAATACTCTTCGGTCAAATAATAGATAATTTAGAACTACCTTTTAAAACTTTGTCTTAACTTTTTTTTTTTGGTTTTGTTTTTCTCAAATACTGTATGTGAAGAAATGCCATAAAAGCTACTAGATAACCACAAAGAAATTTGTAAATCCCATGCACTTTTGAAATCCCTTTGATTTAAAATAAAGATGACAAAACAGACTAGTTCCACTAAAATTACACTATGGTGATTTCAGAATAATATAGTAATATTTTCAGAATAGTATTTTTGATAATTATTTGTGAGTATTGATGGAAGTTGCTTAAAAACCAACATAAGACATCATCATATAATAAAGAGCGATGTTACTTCTAGTACATTGTGTAGAGCCACATTACACCTAATGACAGTACATCCAAGAACATATGTTTCTAAGTTATAGAGTATATTGGGGTGGGATAGTAGAAAAGTATAAATTTACTAATGTGTATATCACAGTAATAAACAAACATTTATTGTTAAACATTTCCTGTTATTGCTTCATTATTCCCCCATAGAAACTTCCATGTTAAATATTTTCTGCTTCTCTAAGAAGTCTGCTTACCATCATGAAACTCTATTAAGTTCCATTAGTTAGTATGTGGCTTCAGCGGATACAACAAAGAGCTCCAAGAACATAATGTCAAACAAGACAGTGGCTTATTTCTCTGTTAAGTAATAATACAGAGAGGAAGATGGGAAATTCCTGGCAAATAGTAGATTTTGCTCCACAAAATTGCCCAGAGACTCAGGTTCTACTCATATTGTCACCACACCATTCTTTTGAGCAGCAATGCCCATCAGAAATACAATGCAAGCCATAAACAAAAGGAAATACATTTTAACATTTTCTAGTAACCATATTTTTTAAAAGTAGAGAGATAAAATTAATAGGGTATTTTATTTATCCCAGTATATTTAAGATATTATAATTTAACATGTAATAAAAACCAATTATTAATGAGATACTTAACTATTTTTTCATCCAATATCTTCAAAACTGGTTATATATTTTATCCTTACAGCTCATGTCAATTTGGACTAGACATTCAACTTGGACTAATGTCTGCCATATTGGCCTGTGCAGCTACAGAGTGCTGTACTTATCTGAGGGGTGGAAATCAGCTCATTACCACTGTATTTAGTGTCATCCTGAGACCTGGGCAAGAGGGACAACTTCCTTGGGTTCTATGCTTCAGAGCGTTCTGCTCTGGACCTCATCACTCTGTGCTTCTCAGCATACAGAGGCAAACCGAAGAACAGGGGTATATGCTGGCCTGAAATCTGTGCTCCTACTTTAAGACTACAGTCAGAGTACCAGGGACCTCAGAATTCCCTGTCTCCAAATCCCTTGCCTCCAGGTCATGACTGTACTTCTGAAGGTTGAGATGACATCAGTGTGGGCACCCATGAACCCAAAGGATGCCCATTTGCTTGGAGTATAGATGGAGCTTGGACTTGGGATCTGAAGTACCCATGCTTGTTTACAGCTGATCTCACTGTGCAGAATAGAACGTGAGGCTGGAATAGAGTGGTAATCAGTCATGGGCCTTGGGCTAGATGCCAGGTTTTCTAGTATTCCCAAGTTCTCACACAGAACTTAGATGATTCTGAAAATTCTAGATTTAAACCTGGTTTTCCAGGTTGTTAGGAAGGTGAAATCATCAAGTTAGAAGGATAGAGCACACTTTATATAACTGTTATCTTGACATGTATCTTTTAAATATTTATACATGTGGTATATGAATCTCCATGTACACTCTTACCTCAGTCCTTACAAATGTGAAGTGTTTGACCACATCTGCATTCAGCATGTAAGAGAAGGAGAGGAAAAGAAGGAAATGTATCCTTGATCATGTTAAGTGTAATATTCAGAAATTTCAGTCATAATACTTACAACACATGATAAGAGCTTAATTACGTAGATGTACTTAACTGTGAAAGAACCTAGGAAATATAGTGTTGAGCTGAGAATCCATGTGCCCAGTTAAATATTTGTAAATGTATTACTAAGTGTGTAAAAAGGAAAATGAATACAGGGGGACAATAAGAGGTATCAGACACAGCTCACCATGCACTTTACCTAGCACTGGGTGAACTGAGGTGGAAAAGGTATATTCCAGGGCCTCAAAGTTTAGAGTCCAATGTAGAATGACACAACTAAGTAAGCCATTATATCACTGTGTGATGAATTTTGTAATAGGGTTAACCTAACTCAAGCCGCTTCAAGGGGCCAATAAGAGTGGGAGCCAATGTGTTCTTTTGGCAGAGGGAAAAACTTGTCTAACCATGTAATGACATACAAATGTACTCAGTGAGTACTTGATGGATGAGTTAGCTCTGATTAGACCCATTAACAAGCATTCCATCCCTCTTTGCTTTTACATTGAATCATTTAATCCTAGATTCTCAGAACATGTAGAAAATTTAAGGTATATCTATTCAACTTCTTAACCAAAACATAATTCTTCTATATAATGTGTTATATGTCCATTGAATTCCTCAAGTTCTTTTAAAAATACATTCTTTTATTGATTATTCTAATCCCTTAGTGCATTTAATATATTCTTCTAATAGAGACACATGATACTGTGATATACTTAGCTCTCTGCATGTCTGTTTCCCTGGCTAGAGTGTGGACATCTTGAGGCCAGAGCTATATCATATTCGTCTTTATTTTCCCAACATATATGCCCATAGATAACATACAGCAAATACTGACTGACTAAAATGTTTAGACAGTTTATAAAGGATTGTTTTATCACATCTGCAAGTGTGAAGGATCTGACATGTTATCCTGTCTTCAAGCTAACAAATTAGCTTAGAGGAGCAGCAGACTGTTTTACAAGAGAAGAAAACTCAGAAAACAATCTTAGCAACACCAGTTCCTCTAATTCTCCAGGGAGCAACATGATGAGGGCTTGATATCTCCAGGGGTGGAAACAGGAGAGGAACCCCAAACTTATGAAACTCAAAGCTTGTATAGGGTGGCTAGCTTATCGGATCCTCTGACCCTCAGGAGAGTGAAAGGGAGAGCATTGCTCTGGAATGTAAAGGGGGAAGAGAACATCTTTCCAGCTTTCCTTCACCACCCTGGAATGTAAAAAATGGGCCTGGGCGCATGGATGCTTTAAATCCCTCCAGAGCAATACACAATCTCTGACTTTCAATCATCCTCTAACCCAGGTGCCAATGTTCTTTGCTCAGAAAGTTTTGACTATGCAGAAATGTGAAAAATATTAGTTCCCCAACCTAGTCTTTAAAGGTTCTTAATTTCATTTTTTGAACTTTCATAAAGCGTTTTGTGTTTGCTTTCTGAAGCTCTAGAAATTACATCAATTCATCATATATATTGGGCTATTAATTCATTAGAAAATATGTTCATGTTTTCCCACTTCCAGCTTCAAGATCTCCAGTTCCTTCCTCTACTTTCCAATTAAAGTGGTATCCAGACTTCTCCCTATTTTTGTAGTACTCCTTCTTATTATTGAGTTGTCCATATACATTTTTTAAAAAAGTAATTAGCCCATATCTAAATACATTTAACTTTAAGTTGCCCTCGAAAATGAATTTATTAAATCCCATAATATGGACAAGACATGGTATTAAAACCGGTTCAGAATGTTGTGGCAACTGGTTTAGCTGTGTGAAACGTATCTAGTTAGACTCTTTTCAGCCTGTATACTTATAACCTTTCTTTGACAGAGAGAGCTGTTACACATTTATTCCTTTTTATTTCATTTCTAAATTTATTTCCATTCTTACAAGAATGTTGAGCTCATGATCATCTTTTTTTTTTTATCTTATTATCTTACATACTTACTATTCTTCCCAATCTTAAGTTTTGAGCTAAGTAGTTTACAATATAGCACAGATGGAGCATGCAAATAAATCAGTCATACATTGCATAGCGATAAATGCTATTAATACATAGAAAAGGGGTTTCCCTATCAGACTGCAAGGTCACGGGTGGCTTCCTAGAAAGAGTGATGCTTGAGTAGAAGTTAGAAGGTGAATTAGGATTTAACATTAGGACACAGACACAATCCAGTTAAGTTCTATGGCACTGTATCACAAGGACTGCCTTTCCTCCAGTTTCCAATAGCATGTTTCTCATTTTCATCTGAGGTTCATCAGCATGGCCTTTACCATCCACATTTCTACCATCATTCCATTCATTATTAGTTAGGAATTTTCTAAGAAGACCAAGGCTTTCTCTATAGTTCTCCTTTTCTCTTGCTGAACCCTCATCAGAATCAACCATTGTGGTTCATTCAAGTCAATGTAGCCTTTCCCAATACACATCTCAAAACTCTTCCAGCTTCTACCCATTATAGCTTCAACATTTTTAGGTATTTGTTATAGCAACACCTCCACTTCTCAGTGTCAATTTCTTATAGTCCATTCAAGCTACAATAACAAAATATCATTGACTGGGTGGCTTAAAAACAATACATTTATTTCTCATAGTTCTAGAGATTGGGAAGTACAGACCAAGGTGCCAGCAGATTCAGTGTCTGGTGAGAGCCTGCTTCTTGGTTCATAGGTGTCTGTTTTTTCACTGGGTCCTCATAGGGTGGAAGAGGTGAGGGACCTCTCTGGAGTCTCCTTTCTAAGGCACTACTCCCATTCATGAGGGCTCTGCCCTTATGAGCGACCTACTCACCTCCCAAAGGTCCTACCTCGAAATACCACCATACTGGCGACTAGATTACAACATACAAATTTGAGGGGAACACAAGCATTGTCTATAGCAATGAAAAATTAGAGTAGTTTTGTATTTAAACAAAGAAGTTTTTTCATCAATTTTTACTTTTTTTTCTTTAAAAACTTCCTAACAATAACAGAGTACAGAAGGTACAATATTACAATTATGTTGTATAGTTGTTGCCAGTTATGGAATTAGTAAATAATGCATTTTAAAATATGAATGTATTATTGCATTATGATATTATAATCTTCTAAATTTTTTTTGTTTGTTTTTGTTTTTGTTTTTGTGGTACGCGGGCCTCTAACTGTTGTGGCCTCTCCCATCGCGGAGCCCAGCCTCCGGACGCAAATGCTCAGCCGCCGTGGCTCACGCGCCCAGCCGCTCCACGGCATGTAGGATCTTCCCGGACCAGGACACAAACCCATGTCCCCTGCATCGGCAGGCGGACTCTCAACCAATGCGCCACCAGGGAAGCCCTAATCTTCTAAATTTTTATGTTTGGGTCAAGAGGTCATCACAGGAACCATGGTTTAAAAATACAACTATTATTCAAGACAGACTCTAAACCGTATCAAGGAAGGTATAGTTATTACCACACACTGATACTGTAAAACCCCTCACTTTAGTAGCGTTTCCAGTATATTGGTATCCCTTCCTTTATCAATGTTCTTCAGTGGATCGAATACTCCATACAAAGAGTATCATTTCTTTACTATATGCCAGTTTTAAAACTGAGTTGAACTGAAATACTCAGAGATATTTTGATATGTTACATTTCTAATTTAAAATAAATATGGAGCTATAAGCTGACTTTAAACTTCTTGCCATTTTATTAGTTTAACAATACTAAATAATGCATTGTTTCTTTCTTTCATTTGTTCACCACTAGTGAAATAGGAAATGTGGTTGTGCAAATAGCTGCTAATTATATTATTGAAACATCAGGATTAGTAGGTGTAACTGTCCCCATTTGACCAAGTGAGATGACACTGAGCATTTTTTCTAAGAAACCTGTTTACTCAAAAATATGTATCATTTCACTTTGGGGAAAAATTCATTTGATGTACATTTTACAATTTCTTTCAGCAGGGAAGAAAAAGGGACTAGAACTCTATATAATTTTAAGACCATTCTTTAAAAGTTTCTGAATAATTTCACTTAGAGAAGAATAAACAATCATGTAATATTTATACATATATATTTATAATCCAAGCATCATCAGTATATCACATATGAGATCTCATAAAATGGGTTTCCTTATGTTAGGGATGTCTTTATATATTTTATATATACTTTTATGTAGTTGAATATATGTCATTGATTTATTAATAAAATATTAGTTTTTATAGAAAGAGAAGTCCTTTGGAATTCAAAATTGTTTAGGATTATTGTGAATCTTGCAAACTTTTGTTAAACAGATGAGTTTTGGGCAACTCAATTTACACTTGAAGGCCATTAAGACTTTAACTATTTAAAGCTGTAGTAATAGTAATAAACAAATAATCAATGGTTTTTACTACTAATTCTGAAGCACAGAATACATAGATTAAACTTCAGTTGTTTTCAGGGATACAAGTCACTCATGTTTAGCACTGATTCAAAAAGTAAAGCTTTTACAAACTGTTTTGTCATGAGGCCTCTACTTTGTGTGTGTGCATGTCTATGTGTATAAACATGCATACATATACATATTTACAAAAATATATAATACATAAATGTAAAGAAATGAAACAAATATATGTATATTAATACATGTATTCTTATATGTGTGTTCTTGTGTGTGTATTCCTATACAGTCCTATATAATATTTTCTTTACATGTGACCTTATGTAGCAGTGAAGAGAGTAAGACAAAGATAGTACCTTTATTTATGAAAAGAAACTTATGATATTAAAAATATATTTATCATTTGAAATGGCATTGGAGAGAAATCTGGGTAAAGAGAACAATGTAAGGAAGAAAAGTTATCTGAGCGGGAATGAGCCTTATATGTATCTAATATGTCCATAATCAGTCTCTCTAGAAGAAAGTAGAATGTTAGAAGATAAAGAGAAATGAGAAAGCAGTATAGAGTTGAAAAATGAATTCTGAAATCACGTGTTTTGAAATCAGACCCATCTTGATTTTAGCTCTTGCTTTTTCATTTACTAGCTGTGCACCCTTGGATAATTGGCTTAATCTGTTTAAAGATGTGTCTGTATATGTACAATGGAGCTTATAATGATACCTGCAACATAGTGATGTAGGGAGAATTAAATAGCATTATTTAACAAAGTGCTAGTTCACCTCTGGGTAGTCTTATGAAATAGCTTTTCCCTTCTCTTAGATGAGAATAGCCTCAGAAAATAAAGGAAGATGGCCACATATTTATAAAGGACAGCTAGTAACCATTGAGGTTCTCTCAGTATACCATTTAGTCTCACAGAAAATCCAGGCAAATGATTTTTAACAAAGTATTTGCAAAAGATTGTAAATATGTTGCTTCATTGAAGATGAAGATATCCTTGAAGATATCCTTGACACCTATATTTAAAGTACTTGGGTGATCTAGAAAGAGACTAACATTGCAAAGGCCAGATAGCTAATGGCCTAGGTTATTTCAGTCAAAGCAGGAGACTATGACAACTGGCAAGAGATGAATTTCATGGCTGATAGAGATTTGCAAAGTTTAGGGAAAAAAGATATTTCCAATGTATGCACCATTTTTACATTAGAGAGAAAATGAACAGACCCTCTTTTAAAATGCAATACTTTCCAAGTGACTTATTGACTTAGTCCTCCCAAATTAGCTTTTAACATTTTCGTATCATATCTTTTATTTCTTTTTCAGTTCTTTGTGTATGATTTCCTCAGTAAACTGGAGTGCAGGTTTTAAACATGAGGGAATTTGTCTGCATTTTCTCAATGGAAACTTATACATAATATACTGACAAAATGATTTTGTTTAGGCTGAAACTCTTGTGTTTTCTTCTTTCTTCTTGAAAAATAAAACATTTTACTTTTATTCATTTTCTCTCTTGACAAAATATCCTATATCAGCACCACATACCCATGTACAAATTGTATTAAACATTTTTTTTAGTCCTTATCAGCAGAACACATTTCATTCTTTCAGAATTGAAGGATATGTTAACTTCTAAATGAGATTCCTGACGTTAGCAGGAATGTACTGAACAGGTCCTGTCCCTCTCCACATTCTATTCTGTCAGAATATAATTAAGCAATTAGACCTGACAGTGTGTATTGTAATGTAGGAATAACACAGATCCTCAGATGTGTTATGCAGTACAAGACTGAATTCCATTAGGAATCTCCCCCAAAACAACTCATTTATAAGAATAAAACATATCCTTAACTGGGAACTTCAATGAAACAAGTCTATGGTGGGACAGTTTTGGTCTATGATGGTGAAGTTGCAAAGCAAAGGCTACATGGTATTCTTTTTGTTGTTGTTTTTTTACTATTATATATTTTATTTTACAAAAACATGAAATATGTTCATTTGCCTCCAGCTATTATGAAAATCAGCACACTAGAGATGCTGTTTTAATTCATTCTATATTAAAGTATGCATTTTCTAAAGTTTCACAGATTTCCAAGTGTACCTTTTAAGCATAATAACGTAAATTGCAGTTCTTAGATCCTAAAACATTGAACACTTTTCCTTGAATGCTTAAGTCTTGTTCCAGCATAAAAGTTATTAAAATACATATCATTGAATGTATCTGTTCCAAATACAAATCATAACTAAAAGAAAAGTATCTCTTGATTTCCTTATCATAAAGACATGTTGAGAATTTAAATTTATTAAAATGAATATGTACATTCTATAACTTTGGTAAGATTAGATATATTTTTTAAATGTATGAATGTATACATAAATATTTTTTAAATGTATGAATGTATACATATAGAAATTTTACCATACCTTGAAATATAACAGTGTGAAGGCTATGTAATATTAAATAGGAAGAAAAATGACAGAAGCTTAAAGTTTTACATATATAAAACTTTAATTTTAATTATTATGTTATTTAGTTGCAATAGAAACATACTGCATAAAGTATTGATAACATGACTTCTTTGAAGGGAAATATTCTCTTCTGAAACTTCTAAAGATTATTCCCAATCAATATATTTACAAGAATAAAATTTATAGATAAATTGCAAAGACATCCAACCAATTTATTACAGGATAATTTCCGGTGTGTGTGTGTGTGTGTGTGTATAAACGTGTGTATATATAAACATATATACACCTACTTGTGTATTTACAGATTATATATATACAAATTTACTTATACTTAAGGCGGAGATAGTGTGTGTATGTATATACACACATACACATATATATACACATACACACATATGTGTGGGTGCACATGCAATATACTACAGATAGAAAAATTAGTTAAATGTATTTAGGCTAAATCTAATGCAATGATTCATGTACGTAGACATTGTTCATACTTAAGGTGAAAATAATCCTCTGAGAATATTAGTAACTAGTTTTGAGACCTTAGGCCAATTATTAAATCTCATTGTGTCATAATATTTTCCTTTGGTTCTATGGGGATGAGAGTATCTACTTACTGAGCATAAGAACCAAGGCTACTTCAGGGGCATGCAACCAGTACAGTTGGTCAAATAGGCTTCACACCTAGGGTCTAATGTTCTGCATTTATGTCTTGAGATAGTAATTTTATCCTTGAAATGGTGCTTTTTAAGTGAAGTGGGACAATGGCGCATGAGGAATGGCAGGGGTTGGACCCAGGGATGGGGAACATCTCTTTCTCCTTCCAAACCTTCTGAGTCTGGCTTGTATTTGTCTCTTTTTGCCCAGCTTGAGGCACCCCTAGGGTTGAGCCAGGATATAAGAATAGGGTCATTTCAATAATTCCATGTATGAGAGAAATACCCTGATATTTCCATTTAAAACTGTCATTGACCAATATAAAGATGAAAGGTAAAATCCATTAATAATTTAAAATTTTAATTGTTATTTCCTTAGAACAATATTAAATAGCAAAAATCACCATGACAAGTTGAGGGAGGCAAGGGGAGGGAGAGGAGGTGGGGAAGGAATGGAGATACCAGGGACAAAAGGAAACAAGTATTATAAGTACCTTTTGTGGTACTTTTTCCCTGTTTTTTGAACAAAGCATTGGGCATATTCATTTTTGAACAGTGGCCTAAAATTTGTGTACCTGGCTCTGATACAAACCTCAAAATGCTATGTTTATATTATTATAAAGATTCTTCTCCTTCTCTAAGGTGCATTATGTGGCAAATTTGTACAATTACTACTACAATATTCCCAGTAAAATCAAACACATATTTTTCTCATTTTGATTATTTTTTCAAATTAAGAAAGCCTCCTTAGTTTTGTTTTTAATTTTGTAAAAATTAATAAATGCATTATTATATACCCAAATGTATGGTTGAAGTAATAGGATTTTCATTAATCTTTCTGATGAATGCTGAAAGTTGGTGATGAGAAAATAGAAGATAAATATGGAATAAAGCCATAAGTATGCTATGTAAATTATGAATAGTAAATTGGACACATTGATTAGATTCTTAGAAGGTGTAATAGATTGAAAAAAGAAGTCTGTCAACTAAATTTTTGACAGGTGTCAAATACACACAACTATTTTTTAAAATGAGATTAAGTAATTGACAGAGGGTGCTATGTGCACTTTTTATATTAAGTATTCAATATAATTCAGTTTACTTTTACTGATATGAAGACTACTTTAGCAATTGATAGTTTTTGAAAGGTAAGTGACCTTAAGAACTCATCTGTCTAGTTGTGGTGCAAATTTAGTATTATATTCAAGGTTTATTATAATGTAATCTATATTTTGTAAGATCATAGTATCATTTCATTCTTTTATAAGACTAACACATTCTTTGTAGGCTGAGCATACAATGCCATACTTCTGTATCTTGGTGTGGCCATTCAAAGGAATCAACTGTTTTGCTGTTTAGAACTTTAGTACCACAATAGAAAGATTTCTAGATATGGACTCAAAAGTGTCATGAATTCAAGTCACAAACCAGAGTTTTACTATCTGAGTGACTTTAGGCAGGAAACTAGTATTACTGAAACTCAGTTTTGTGATCTGTAAAATGGGGATAATAACAGTTTCTGTGTCTCATTCATAGGATATGGGAATCTGTAAAAGCAATGGTAAATATAAAAGTACTCTGTAAATCTTGATGGACTACATAAATGAGAGTTTCACTAACATTAATGGAATTACTTCCACTAGGGGCTCAATTTGCCCTTACCCAGAGAATAACGTTGGTAACCCATTATGTTTATGTAACAATCTAGTGTGTGCAAATCATTTTACTTTTACTTTTGCCAATGGTATGTGAGTTGCAGAACAGTTACCTATATTAGATCTGTGAGCAAACTGAGACAGAGAGTCTAAATACTTGCCCAAGATCATAAAATCATCGAGTTTGGTAACTGAAAAAAAAAATAGTGATTATTTACTCTATCTTTCTCATTTTCCATATGAGAAAACTGAAGCTTAGAGAAAATTGGTGAATTTTCCATGGTATGTATACAAGGACAATTCTATTACTTCATATATTTCTCCCGATAGTTCCTTTTTTATTTTTATTCAAACTTTGCTATTCCTGTAATGGCAATCATTTAATTTCTTCCTCAGTTGAAACAAATTTTATCAGTCACCATACATAAAATTTAATACATTTTGATAAAGCACAATATTAACATTCATAATTTTAAATATTGCACTCATTCACTTAGTCATTCAAAAATACATATGAAGTCATTCAGTGTGTCAGGCATTGTCAATTGCTCACAAGAGAATATTTCCCATTCTTTTCCTTAAACCTAGTGTTTAAAGAATAAGATAGACACCCCGCCGCGCAAAGTAAATGAACAAATAGAAGGTGAATTTTTAATTCTAAGAAGTACCACAAAGAAAACAAACCTGTTGTTCAGGCAGAATAAATTAAAGAGGAAAGAGCTGCTAATTAAAAATGAGTGGTCAGATAATGGTGCTTTGATGAGGGGGCATTTGAATTGAGAGTTAAACATGGCAAGTGAACTTAAGGCAGGAAGACAGCAAATACAAAATAAGGAACTTTAATTGCATATGAAATGCAATGGAAAGCTATTTGAAAGGCTTTAAATAGGAAAATATTATGGTGTATTGTACACTTTTAAAGTATCACTTTAGGGGCTTCCCTGGTGGCGCAGTGGTTGAGAGTCCGCCTGCCGATGCGGGGGGCACGAGTTCGTGCCCTGGTCCGGAAGGATCCCACATGCCGCGGAGCAGCTGGGCCCGTGAGCCATGGCCGCTGGGCCTGCGCGTCTGGAGCCTGTGCTCCGTAACGGGAGAGGCCACAGCAGTGAGAGGCCAGCATACCACAAAAAAAAAAAAAAAAAAAAAAGTATCACTTTAGCTTCACTGTAGACAGTGATTGGAGGAAGTAATAATGGAAGCAGATGAAATGGGAAACAATTGCAGTAGTCCCAATGAGAGAGGATGGTGACTTGGAAGCAGGGCTGCTGTGTGTGATTGTGCTGTTCTTGTACAGCTCACCTATAGGTGGCGCCATTCTCATAGACTGCAAAGTGAATGGTCTCTTTAGAGTTGCACAATGAAAAACTGTACAACTGTATACGATGATCCTTCTTGGAGTGGTATGGTAGTAGTGGAGAAGGAGAGACTTGGAAGAATCAATACATAGAGAGAATAGAATAAATTAAGCTTTTTAATTATATGGACATTCGTGGAGAGAAATGGGAGAATTCATATTGACAGATATTGGTGGTATTTCTTAATTCTTGACTGCTTCTATACTTTCTTTTTTTACATACACTATTGTCATGAACAGTAGAATAATTTCTTAAATTCATTTATTAAAATGGCTTTTAAATATTCTGGATCCCCTGGATTAATATTTGCCCTATGGATATGATGTGAGTTTGGTTTCTCAACATGAAAAAAATTCTGTGAAAGATTAGCTTAACAAATTGGAAATAATATGATCTTTCAAAAACTCAAGATATACACAGTAAGTGGTCAATAGCTATTTATTGATGGTGATGATGTTTTTTGCCCTTTGAAGAGCTGTTTATAATACAGTGCAAACCATGTGCTGTTGAAGTCACTTGAATGGGATATTTAATATGATTAGACAAATTTGCTGCAAGATTGAAATTCTTATCTGGTGTTAATGCAGACTATAGTGTAGGCCTAAAAGAGAGTCACAGTCACACACAGTGCCTCTTTAAAAAATACGCTTTTGTGTATTCAAGTATTTTGGTATTAAAATATTGATTTAACCTATTATTAAATTCCAAATGCTGAGATTTTAGACCTTCTCTACTTTTCCGTCTGCCCAAGAAGATACAAGATGTTGGTACTTTACAGGATTTAACGTATTAACTTGGTCTTAGAGGACTGGTAGTTTAAAAACAAACAAAAAAACAACAACAAGGAAAAAAAAAACACCCTTTCATTTTAAGGAGAATCTTCAAGTCTTGAGAGGACTGGCAATTCATTCAGTATTTCAGTGCTGTCACTCTGTAATCTGTTGATTGGTGTTCATAATTCTTCACAGAGATACTGCAAAGGTTAATGAAATAGAGTTTGTAAAGTATTTTATCTCTTCAAATGCAAGTTCTGTGAGCTGAAAGTTTAGAAGCCTCATTATACAGGCTATAGTGTGCCAGAACTCTTAAACTGTTAGTAAAGTCTCTAAAGTGTTGTACTTCATCATTGCTGTCTTGATAATGCGGGGCTGTGCCTATCATATCAGTTTTTGTCTCTTCAGCACTGTTTAAGCTTATACTATTGATACTTGCCATTTATCAGTGTAACAGTGATCCTTTTAAATTTGGAGAGTATAGAATTTTTGCTTGATCTATCTTATACTGTAGCCTAATAACGTCCAGCTGTATAGAAGCACAACCCAAAATTACACAAAAAACAATGTTATTTAAAGTCTAGCCTGTGTATAATGAACCTCCCAAAGCTGTGCTCTACAGTCTGATATGTTCTTCTCCCAAAAAAGCTTCAGGAAATTTTAAGATACCTAAAAGGTAGTGCCTCATATCAACAAAACTTCCTGCATCTTTACCATAAAATAACATCAATCCCAGAATGTAATTTCTTCTAGAAAAGACTTTAAATTCTAGAAGAAAGCAAAGATAAACTTGTTTTCAGTTTGATATTACCTCACTCTACCTTGAGGAAGAGAGAGGGGATGAGACATAGAGAGGTAAGGGAACTCTAAAATAGCCAAAGACACTTAGGTGGATGGAAGGGAAGTGGTTGGGTCCTCATTCACAGTCCCTCATAGGGTTCTGGGAACAGTCACTCTCAGGAAGGGAATACAGCTAAGGACATATCAAAAGAAAAACTGTTTCTAGTCACTTATATGATAACATTTCTTTAGAGGAGAAAACTTAAACTAATCTGTTAGAAATCTAATTTAGTTGTAAAATGTGTTTTTGTTTTTGTTCTTTTTGTTGATTATTTTTTTGCTGTAGTTAGAGAAGGAGTGTTACACTGATTACATATGTGGGGAAAATAAAAATTTTAATTTTGTTATACAATTCACATAAACCTATTTTAGCTCAATAATGTAAAAAGGGGTCACACTACTTAGAAAAAAGTATCTATGCAAACTTCTTAGTTTTCTGACTGATTATATACTTGGAGTATTTTGTAAGGTAAGAATTTCTGATCTAAATATATCAATAAAAGTACACTACTGAACTGAAGAAGAAAAGGTAGTGAAGACAAATGGATGAAATAAGAACAGAGACAGGTAAAAATAGGAATAAAATCTGAAAAAGATCTAGTCATCATAATTTTAGTATGCATTAAGAATATCTAGTGCCTTTATTTCACTCAAACATTTGTGTTTACTCAAGGTATAATATTTTTAAAACTTGAATGTTGTCATTTTAATCAGAAAGTGGTCACGTTGCTCCTATCTTAAACTACTTGTCACTGGTGTTCATCTTTTAAATAATAAAAGTGAGATTACATTTCTACAGTATATTGTCTAGATATATTGCTATATATTTATACATGACTCGATGGTTTATTGAATGGAAAGCAATTCAGAGACATGATTTTTAACATAAATTTAGATAAATGTCTGAAATATTTTTATAAATTCCTCCCTATTTCAAGTTATAAAAACTATTAACTACCATTGACAAAATCTTTGGATGGCTTTTAATCCTTAGGTTTACTTAAAAAAGACTCAGTGTAAAGAAATCAAATTCTTACACTCTATCAATATATAAAGATTTGTGTATTTTACCGTGTATCTCTTGCTGAATTTTTTGCTTATGTTTATCTTCGCTACATATTTAAGATGCATTTTATGATCATATAAATTCATGTTTTATTTTTGACAAATGTCCTATAAATCATAAATAAAGTATATTTATCATGACAGCAATATTTTAAGAGACCTTATATATCAGGTATTCCATATGCTACTTTCCAGAAATTTTCTACTTGGACAAGTAGGAAATAATTCAAAGATTAAAGAAACTGAGTGCTATTTTATGAATCTCTGAATAGTAAAAATAATGGAGAGCTCTCTTTAAATATGATTACTGGTAGCAAAATTTGATGATGCATCAAAAGATAATTTCAAAAAGCCTGCAATAATGTAAATCCTTGTAAACTTGCAAAGATTAAAAATTAACTTTCAACTAGTTGAAGTATTTGGTATTTTATAGGTAGTATTGAAAATTCACAACACTTTATAAAAAGTTGTACTTTACCAGAATTCTGTGTTCAAGCCTATCAGAAAGGGGGAAAGCGCCACCTATTGATCAGAATATGCAAATTATTTGTTGGTCTTTGAACCTTTAGCTTTGTAAACTGCATGGAGTAAAAGAATTTACTAGGTTGAAGACTTTATCTCCTCAATATAAAATTCTTTAAGTCCCTTTTATTCTGAAGAATATGATATTTCCATTTAAGTGTATATTCAGTACATCTCAAAACCTCGTTTCAACTGTCCTTTTCATCATATTGTCTTTATGAGCAGCAAATCACAACCCTCTCAGCAGTATGTTTGATGGACTGTCTCTGAAATAATGAAACATAAACATATTTCCTTTTTATTCAACAATGAACTTCGTAAGTAGAATAAAATGGGTCTTCATAAGTTTGGGGAATGGGTGTTTAAAAACTCAGATTTTAATCAGAGTCAGATATGGTCAAATAGGAATTGCTTGACATGACATCATGCATGTAGCTTAATAAATGTGTTTAATGTATGCAATTATAGTCATTTGTTACATATTTAACTTTAAAATCTGAGGACTTGATAATGAATAGTTAATTCACTGAGTGACATTTCAACAAATTGTATTAAAATTCATGGACCATGTAGGCTGAGTGAAAAGGTAACTGTTATTCTTTTAAAATAAGATTTTATGTCTTCATAGAATTGAGAAAGATTGACCTTCACATGAGATATCTCAGTACTTCTATTACATCCCCAATATCAATACAAAACTGTTTTTAATCTATACAAGAGTGTCTTTTATCCTTTCAATGCATGGGAGATTATCAGGCTTAAATCCTGAATTTACCTACAGGCAGGAACTGCCCTCAATCTCTGGAGTTATAGGGAAGAAATTCTGAGTAACATTTTAGAATATCCCTTGCTAAGCAAAATGTTAACCATGTAAAATCACTTAGCCTTCAAAAAAGAAACAATAGTCATGCAGTTGAAGGAGCTATATAACTGTGAATACAGCTAATTAGGTTAAAATGTGCTAAAATTTCCCCTAAACATTATTTCAAATATACAATATTCATTCAGAAAGAAGAAATCCAATGTCCAAATGCCCTTATTTTCTAAAGGTGATATATAACATTTATAATTTGTATCTGTTTTACTAAATAATTGTAACGCCTCTATTTTACTAGACTCCATGTGAAACTTTACAGGTTATCTTTGTTCTTTTCCAGGTCAATAAATTAACAGCAGATAACTATTAATATATTTCTTTGCATCTGCACAGTGAAAACTTTAAATATTAAAACGAAATATTGCAGCCCATATATCATCTACTCTTACAAGACAGGAATGACAGTATTAAGATGCACATTCAGGATAGCAGTCTTTCTACTTTGAACGCTGTCAAGAACAAAGTGCTTTACAGACTTAAAATAAATCTAGGTACTAATCCATTGAATTTCTGACAACAGGAGCCCAAGGTTTCCATGCACTTAGCTGAGTACTGCATAAGAGCTTGTGCATTATTTATGGCCACTAATGGTGTTGCAATGCGCTTTGTGTGAAGCAGTGACAGTGCAATCGGCTAAGATAGCTGCTGCTGTGGACAAAGCCATACATTTTCTTGAGCTTGAATTTTTGACAGAATACTCTATTAATGCCAATTCTGCTTAAGTAAATGCTGAGCAAGGGTCAGTTGTTCCTTTTTTTCCCCCTTTTCTTATTATTTAAGAAAACAGTGCCATAAAATTGAAATGATGTTCTGAGGTTTACTGAATTTTTCAGTACAACAGTAACCAATAAAGGTCACTCTACTTTTTAGTCTACTTTTATGATTTCGTGTGATGGTCTACAAACTCAATAGGAAAGCTCTTAGCACTAGGAAAGGGAGGTGCTATTAATTCCAGTTTCAGTGCCATTGTACTCTTCAGTGGATCAATAGAATTAAATGAGCTGAGATATTAGGAAAATATTGAAAAAGCAGGAGAGTTGTATTGTTTGACCAGGGTTGGGATGAGTTGAAAATAAAGAACCATCTACGGCAGCTGTCAATAAATCATGAAAACTATACTCTGAACCAAATGGAATACAGCATGAAGCCTCACACCTTAAATGCCCATAATATCTTTGTTGTGTATTTTTTAATTAAATATTTTATTTGAAATATCCACTGCAGTTATCTTTTATCAATCAAGTAAGTTTTTTTAAAAAAAGTGTTTCACTCACAAAGGGGATATTTCTGAAATGATATCTAGATGAGGGCAGTTCTGTTCACAAATTTCAAAAATATTTTAATGTACGAAGCACATCAAAAAAGAAGTGGGAAAATATTGCAAATTTTAAAAGTGAAAATCAAGATTCTATTTTTTTGAATATATGTATTTATCTGGATGGGCAACTTTTTGGATTATAGGTACGTGGTCGATATTCCCTTTATCGTGGTAAGGTTTTGCCATTTAATTAAGCTGTAAGAAGTCAATACAGTCTGGTCTTCTTTACAGCAAAAATAACTTGAAAGTGTTTCATCCTAGGCAATAAGAGATGCATATTAGATTGAACATTAATAATATAATTGTTTACTCTCTGAACAAATAAAAGCAGAAAAGACTCACCAGTCCCTAAAAGGGTGAAATTTTAAGCACAATTGAAGTAGTCACAAACCTGTGTTTACTTCTTTTGTTATTAAGCCTTACTGGAACTTGCCACATTTAAAAATTATCTCGCAGTGGTAAATTTAAGATATTATAATATCTTTATTTTCAAAACTAATATCAACAAAAAACTTTACTTGAGAAAAAAATTTTTTAATGTGTGTTTATGGCAGATACTGCAAACTGCTCAAGATATATTCATCTTGCTTATTGCAATACTGCATGTTCCTTCTGTCTTGTGATTAAGTGCAGCAATTTCTAGGTAAAGGAATGTGAGAGTAAGTGGTTTGTAGCATTTCTAGGCCAAGACATATAAGGAATGGCTGTGCCACCTCATGCCTTTTTTCCCTTCCTCTGAATGGATGTAGATGACATTAGGAAGAGTAAAGCTATAAAACAGAAGAAATAAAGACACTGGAATATATGTAAGGGGTCACTACAGATTGGGAACATGTACTTGTACTATTATGAAAGCAAGAATGATCATCAATTGTGTTTGAGTCATTATACCTATTGAGTCTATTTGCTACCACTTAGGCTTCCCAAAATGATAGAGCCAACATTAAATAAAGGTCAGTAATCATTGACACATAATGGTTGTGAAAGATAAAGATGTTACAAAGTATAGAACTCAAAAATTGTTTTTCACCGCTTAGAATTTTTCAGAGTGCCATATATAGCAATCTAATCTATGATCAGTTTTGCTTTTCATGACCTTGGAGATGGCATCTTACAAAATGGCAAATTCTATTTAAGTTAGCCAAAATAATGTGTTTAATTTGACAATATCCTCATTCAGGCCATATATATTACACATTGCTAACAGGATGAAATACAACTGGAAGATTATTTCATTTGACTGTCCTGAAAAACACAATATTTTTATTTTAATCAACTATTTTTCTGAAATAGAAATTATGGTTCTGACCTTTGAAGACAAGGGAAGATTTGATTTCTCTGAGAACAACCTTTGCATATTGAGCACAAGATTGTATATTGACAAGATTGAATAAGGATTTGGGGTTTCATTTTATCTTCCTGACTTCATGTAGATGCATTCTAATCTTTATTGATTTTTGATTGACTATTGACTTTAAAGATTCTTAAAGTTGATAAAGAGAAATTGGTTAGGGTAAATGATCTCAGAACTTGGCAATAACTCTCAGAGATCCATCTTATATTGAAGACCAAATTTTAAGAGGACAGACTGAACTTTTAAAAGAGAATAATCAATTAGGAAACTTAAAGAAGAATCATTGTTTAAAACAAATTTATTTTCCTTTTCAGTTTTACATGATAATTGTATGGAAGTAAAACATATCAGTTTCCTTCTCCCTAGCCTCTTCTCTCAAGCCCTAGTATGTTCATAGTATGTTCACACCCTTGATGTGAATCCATATATACTTTTTAACAAATGGTAGAAGTAATCTTTATTATGTACTTATATAATTTATCAGATGTTTTAAATTTATGTTTTTTAAAGTTTTAGTAGTAAGAATGTAATACACATTTGTAAAATGAGTAAGAATTAATATATAAAATAATGTTGGTGTCAACAAGTGTAAATGGGTCCAAAGTGATTGTCATTCCCCATGAACTATTTTTAACCCTTAAACTGCCATATCTCAAAGCACAGAGGCAGTTTAACAATTTATTAAATCTAATTGTTATCAAATGAAATACATTTCTAACAGCACATTTTTCAATCTAAAACTCTACAATTCAGTAAAAGCCAGTGATCCAAGCATTCCTCTTCTCCTAACTCTTAAGATGGTACACCAATAGCCCTAAGAGTGAGAGATTATTACTAACCTCCTTTATTTTATTTGAATTTCTCCGCTGATAAACACCTTTGGCAGATTCAAAAGAAAGAGGAAATTGAGGAAAATTAATAAGAGTCCTGAGAAGAGTTACGATCTGATTTGTGATCTGACTTGTGGGTGGGGAAAGCAGACTCTGATTGTCATAAATTAAAAGTGAAACTTGTTGGAAGTATACCAGACTATTTTACAAATGCAGGAAGAGTTGAGCAACCAAGATTTAAGAAGTGAAGGAGCCAGGGATGAGCAGGGTTTCAGGAACAAAAATGCATAGAGCTCTTTCCAAAGCTGTGTTTTTTTTTATGTCCATTAGTGGTTCCTGAATTCTGCTTAGTGAGCTATTATCAGTACTTAATATAATACAACTGTATGTCTTCTTTGGAGAAATATCTATTTAAGTCTTCTGCACATTTTTTGATTGGGTTGTTTGTTTTGATGATATTAAGCCGCATGAGCTGTTTGTAAATTTTGGGGGTTAATCCCTTGTCGGTTGCATCTCCAAAGAAGACATACAGATGGCCAAGAGGCACATGAAAAGATGTTCAACATCGCTAATTATTAGAAATGCCAATCAAAATTACAATGAGATATCACCTCATACCAGTCAAAATGGCTATCATCAAAAAATGCACAAACAATAAATGCTGGAGAGGGTGTCGAGAGAAGGGAACCTGTCTACACTGTTGGTGGAAATGTAAATTGGTACAGCCACCATGGAAAACAGTATGGAGGTTCCTTAAAAAACTAAAAATAGAGCTACCATATGACCCTGTAACCCCACTCCTGGGCATATATCCGGAGAAATTGAAACATGTATATGTATGGCTGAGTCACTTTGCTGTGTGCCTGAAGCTATCACAACATTGTTAATCAGCTATACTCCAATATAAAATAAAAAGTTTTAAAAAATAATAGAATAGAATAGAAAATAGGAAAACATATAATAACCAGGATAATTACTGTTCTGTAAAACTTGTTTTTCTTAACACATAGCTACATGTTCAAGGTCTGTTGTGTTATATATTTCTTACTGTAGTCCCGGTCTAAAAATTTAAAAGACTGATGCTTCAAAACACTGTATTTAACTTAACTGTATTTGAAGTACCAAATTTCAAGGAAAAACATTTGATTAGTTTATCCTAGGCAAAATGTCCACTCAAATGTATTCACTCAGCTACGACTGTAAATGCAAAATATGGACATGGGGGCGGCCCCTGTGTGTCCAACAAGGAAAGGTAAATTTTCTAAGACACCTAATTTACTATATTTGTTACATTAATGGACTTTCTTTTCTGAAGCACAGTGATGATTTTTTTTTGTTTGTTTGTTTGTTTTTTGTTTTTTAAACATCTTTATTGGGGTATAATTTCTTTACAATGGTGTGTTAGTTTCTGCTTTATAACAAAGTGAATTAGTTATACATATACATATGTTCCCATATGTCTTCCCTCTTGCGTCTCCCTCCCTCCCACTCTCCCTATCCCACCCCTCCAGGCTGTCACAAAGCACCGAGCTAATATCCCTGTGCCTTGCGGCTGCTTCCCCCTAGCTATCTACCTTACTACGTTTGTTAGTGTGTATATGTCCATGACTCTCTCTCGCCCTGTCAAAGCTCACCCTTCCCCCTCCCCATATCCTCAAGTCCGTTCTCCAGTAGGTCTGCGTCTTTATTCCTGTCTTACCCCTAGGTTCTTCATGACATTTTTTTCCCCTTAAATTCCATATATATGTGTTAGCATACGGTATTTGTCTTTTTCTTTCTGACTTACTTCACTCTGTATGACAGACTCTAGGTCTATCCATCTCATTACAAATAGCTCAATTTCGTTTCTTTTTATGGCTGAGTAATATTCCATTGTATATATGTGCCACATCTTCTTTATCCATTCATCCAATGATGGGCGCTTAGGTTGTTTCCATCTCCGGGCTATTGTAAATAGAGCTGCAATGAACATTTTGGTACATGACTCTTTTTGAATTATGGTCTTCTCAGGGTATATGCCCAGTAGTGGGATTGCTGGGTCATATGGTAATTCTATTTGTAGTTTTTTAAGGAACCTCCATACTGTTCTCCATAGTGGCTGAACCAATTCACATTCCCACCAGCAGTGCAAGAGTGTTCCCTTTTCTCCACACCCTCTCCAGCATTTATTGTTTCTAGATTTTTTGATGATGGCCATTCTGACTGGTGTGAGATGATATCTCATTGTAGTTTTGATTTGCATTTCTCTAATGATTAATGATGTTGAGCATTCTTTCATGTGTTTGTTGGCATTCTGTATATCTTCTTTGGAGAAATGTCTATTTAGGTCTTCTGCCCATTTTTGGATTGGGTTGTTTGTTTTTTTGTTATTGAGCTGCATGAGCTGCTTGTAAATTTTGGAGATTAACCCTTTGTCATTTGCTTCATTTGCAAATATTTTCTCCCATTCTGAGGGTTGTCTTTTGGTCTTGATTATGGTTTCCTTTGCTGTGCAAAAGCTTTGAAGTTTCATTAGGTCCCATTTGTTTATTTTTGTTTTTATTTCCATTACTCTAGGAGGTGGGTCAGAAAGGATCTTGCTGTGATTTATGTCATAGAGTGTTCTGCCTAAGTTTTCCTCTAAGAGTTTGATAGTTTCTGGCCTTACATTTAGGTCTTTAATCCATTTTGAGCTTATTTTTGTGTATGGTGTTAGGGAGTGATCTAATCTCATACTTTTACATGTACCTGTCCAGTTTTCCCAGCACCATTTATTGAAGAGGTTGTCCTTTCTCCACTGTACATTCCTGCCACCTTTATCAAAGATAAGGTGTCCATATGTGCGTGGGTTTATCTCTGGGCTTTCTATCCTGTTCCATTGATCTATCTTTCTGTTTTTGTGCCAGTACCATGCTGTCTTGATTACTGTAGCTTTGTAGTATAGTCTGAAGTCAGGGAGCCTGATTCCTCCAGCTCCTTTTTTCGTTCTCAAGATTGCTTTGGCTATTCGGGGTCTTTTGTGTTTCCATACAAATTGCGAAATTTTTTGTTCTAGTTCTGTGAAAAATGCCAGTGGTAGTTTGATAGGGATTGCATTGAATCTGTAGATTGCT
The DNA here is from genome assembly GCF_005190385.1 of Monodon monoceros. Classification (NCBI taxonomy): domain Eukaryota; kingdom Metazoa; phylum Chordata; class Mammalia; order Artiodactyla; family Monodontidae; genus Monodon; species Monodon monoceros. Next base: position 34,078,942 of record NW_021703785.1, read on the forward strand.
TTGGGTAGTAGAGTCATTTTCACAATGTTGATTCTTCCCATCCAAGAACATGGTATACCTCTCCATCTATTTGTATCATCTTTAATTTCTTTCATCAGTGTCTTCTAATTTTCTGCATACAGGTCTTTCGTCTCCTTAGGTAGGTTTATTCCTAGATATTTTATTCTTTTTGTTGCAATGGTAAATGGGAGTGTTTTCTTGATTTCACTTTCAGATTTTTCATCATTAGTATATAGGAATGCCAGAGATTTCTGTGCATTAACTTTGTATCCTGCTACTTTACCAAATTCATTGATTAGCTCTAGTAGTTTTCTGGTAGCATCTTTAGGATTCTCTATGTATAGTATCATGTCATCTGCAAACAGTGAGAGCTTTACTTCTTCTTTTCCGATTTGGATTCCTTTTATTTCCTTTTCTTCTCTGATTGCTGTGGCTAAAACTTCCAAAACTATGTTGAATAAGAGTGGTGAGAGTGGGCAACCTTGTCTTGTTCCTGATCTTAGTGGAAATGCTTTCAGTTTTTCACCATTGAGGATGATGTTGGCTGTGGGCTTGTCATATATGGCCTTTATTATGTTGAGGAAAGTTCCCTCTATGCCTACTTTCTGCAGGGTTTTTATCATAAATGGGTGTTGAATTTTGTCAAAAGCTTTCTCTGCATCTATTGAGATGATCATATGGTTTTTCTCCCTCAATTTGTTAATATGGTTTATCACATTGATAGATTTGCGTATATTGAAGAATCCTTGCATTCCTGGAATAAACCCCACTTGATCATTGTGTATGATCCTTTTAATGTGCTGTTGGATTCTGTTTGCTGGTATTTTGTTGAGGATTTTTGCATCTATGTTCATCAGTGATATTGGCCTGTAGTTTTCTTTCTTTGTGACATCCTTGTCTGGTTTTGGTATCAAGGTGATGGTGGCCTCGTAGAAGGAATTTGGGAGTGTTCCTCCCTCTGCTATATTTTGGAAGAGTTTGAGAAGGATAGGTGTTAGCTCTTCTCTAAACGTTTGATAGAATTCACCTGTGAAGCCATCTGGTCCTGGGCTTTTGTTTGTTGGAAGATTTTTAATCACAGTTTCAATTTCAGTGCTTGTGATCTGTCTGTTCATATTTTCTATTTCTTCCTGATTCAGTCTTGGCAGGTTGTGCATTTCTAAGAATTTGTCCATTTCTTCCAGATTGTCCATTTTATTGGCATAGAGTTGCTTGCAGTAATCTCTCATGATTTTTTTTATTTCTGCAGTGTCAGTTGTTACTTCTCCTTTTTCATTTCTAATTCTATTGATTTGAGTCTTCTCCCTTTTTTTCTTGATGAGTCTGGCTAGTGGTTTATCTATTTTGTTTATCTTCTCAAAGGACCAGCTTTTAGTTTTATTGATTTTTGCTATCATTTCCTTCATTTCCTTTTCATTTATTTCTGATCTGATTTTTATGATTTCTTTCCTTCTGCTAGCTTTTGGTTTTTTTTGTTCTTCTTTCTCTAATTGCTTGAGGTGCAAGGTTAGGTTGTTTATTCGAGATGTTTCCTGCTTCTTACGGTGGGCTTGTATTGCTATAAACTTCCCCCTTAGAACTGCTTTTGCTGCATCCCATAGGTTTAGGGTCGTTGTGTCTCCATTGTCATTTGTTTCTAGGTATTTTTTTATTTCCTCTTTGATTTCTTCAGTGATCACTTCATTATTAAGTAGTGTATTGTTTAGCCTCCATGTGTTTGTATTCTTTACAGATCTTTTCCTGTAATTGATATCTAGTCTCATGGCGTTGTGGTCAGAAAAGATACTTGATACAATTTCAATTTTCTTAAATTTACCAAGGCTTGATTTGTGACCCAAGATATGATCTATCCTGGAGAATGTTCCATGAGCACTTGAGAAAAATGTGTATTCTGTTGTTTTTGGATGGAGTGTCCTATAAATATCAATTAAGTCCATCTTGTTTAATGTATCATTTAAAGCTTGTGTTTCTTTATTTATTTTCATTTTGGATGATCTGTCCATGGGTGAAAGTGGGGTGTTAAAGTCCCCTACTATGAATGTGTTACTGTCGATCTCCCCTTTTATGGCTGTTAGTATTTGCCTTATGTATTGAGGTGCTCCTATGTTGGGTGCATAAATATTTACAATTGTTATATCTTCTTCTTGGATCGATCCCTTGATCATTATGTAGTGTCCTTCTTTGTCTCTTGTAATAGTCCTTATTTTAAAGTCTATTTTGTCTGATATGAGAATTGCTACTCCAGCTTTCTTTTGGTTTCCATTTGCATGGAATATCTTTTTCCATCCCTTTATTTTCAGTCTGTATGTGTCTCTAGGTCTGAAGTGGGTCTCTTGTAGACAGCATATATAAGGGTCTTGTTTTTGTATCCATTCAGCCAGTCTGTGTCTTTTGGTGGGAGCATTTAGTCCATTTACATTTAAGGTAATTATCGATATGTATGTTCCTATTCCCATTTTCTATATTGTTTTGGGTTCATTATTATAGGTCTTTTCCTTCTCTTGTGTTCCTTGTCTAGAGAAGATCCTTTAGCATTTGTTGTAAAGCTGGTTTGGTGGTGCTGAACTCTCTCAGCTTTTGCTTGTCTGTAAAGGTTTTAATTTCTCCATCAAATCTGAATGAGATCCTTGCTGGGTAGAGTAGTCTTGGTTGCAGGTTTTTCTCCTTCATCACTTTCAGTATGTCCTGCCACTCCCTTCTGGCTTGTAGGGTTTCTGCTGAGAGATCAGCTGTTAACCTTATGGGGATTCCCTTGTGTGTTATTTGTTGTTTTTCCCTTGCTGCTTTTAATATGCTTTCTTTGTATTTAATTTTTGACAGTTTGATTAATATGTGTCTTGGCGTATTTCTCCTTGTATTTATCCTGTATGGGACTCTCTGTGCTTCCTGGACTTGATTAACTATTTCCTTTCCCATATTAGGGAAGTTTTCAACTATAATCTCTTCAAATATTTTCTCAGTCCCTTTCTTTTTCTCTTCTTCTTCTGGAACCCCTATAATTCGAATGTTGGTGCGTTTAATGTTGTCCCAGAGGTCTCTGAGACTGTCCTCAGTTCTTTTCATTCTTTTTTCTTTATTCTGCTCTACAGTAGTTATTTCCACTATTTTATCTTCCAGGTCACTTATCCGTTCTTCTGCCTCAGTTATTCTGTTATTGATCCCATCTAGAGTACTTTTAATTTCATTTATTGCGTTGTTCATCATTGCTTGTTTCATCTTTATTTCTTCTAGGTCCTTGTTAACTGTTTCTTGCATTTTGTCCATTCTACTTCCAAGATTTCGGATCATCCTTACTATCATTATTCTGAATTCTTTTTCAGGTAGACTGCCTATTTCCTCTTCATTTGTTAGGTCTGGTGCATTTTTATCTTGCTCCTTCATCTGCTGTGTGTTTTTCTGTCTTCTCATTTTGCTTATCTTACTGTGTTTGGGGTCTCCTTTTTGCAGGCTGCATGTTCGTAGTTCCTGTTGTTTTTGATGTCTGTCTCCAGTGGCTAAGGTTGTTTCAGTGGGTTGTGTAGGCTTCCTGGTGGAGGGGACTAGTGCCTGTGTTGTGGTGGATGAGGCTGGATCTTGTCTCTTTAGTGGGCAGGTTCACATCTGGTGGTGTGTTTTGGGGTGTCTGTGGCCTTATTATGATTTTAGGCAGCCTCTCTGCTAATGGGTGGGGTTGTGTTCCTGTTTTGCTAGTTGTTTGGCATAGGTTGTCTAGCACTGTGGCTTGCTGGTCGTTGAGTGAAGCTGGGTGCTGGTGTTAAGATGGAGGTCATTGGGAGATTTCCGCCGTTTAATATTATGTGGAGCTGGAAGGTCTCTTGTTGACCAGTGTCCTGAAGTTGGCTCTCCTACCTCAGAGGCAGAGCCCTGACTCCTGGCTGGAGCACCAAGAGCCTTTCATCCACACGGCTCAGAATAAAAGGGAGAAAAAGTAGAGAGAATTAGTAGAAGTATGAGGAAAGAAAGAAGGAAAGGAGGAAAGGAGGGAAGGAAGAAAGAAGCAAAGAAGGAAAGAAAGGAGGGAGGGAGGGAGGAAGGAAGGAAGGAAGGAAGGAGGGAAAGAAGGAAAAAAGACAGAAAGAAAGAAGATACGTAAAAATAAAATAAAGTATAATATAGTTATTGAATTGAAAAATATTTAGGAAAAAAAAAAAAAAGGGCCGGATAGAACCTTAGGACAAATGTTGGAAGCAAAGCTATACAGAGAAAATCTTACACAGAAGCATACATATACACCTTCACAAAAAGAGGTAAAGGGGGAAAAATCATAAATCTTGCTCTCAGAGACCACCTCCTCAATTTGGGGTGATTCGTTGTCTAAAGGAGGGAAGGAAGGAAGGAAAGAAAGAAAGAAAGAACGAAGGTAAAGTATAATAAAGTTATTACAATTAAAATTAATTATTGAGAAAAAAATTTTTTTTAAAAAACCATGGACGGATAGAGCCCTAGGACAAATGGTGGAAGCAAGAGTATACAGACAAGATCTCACACAGAAGCATACACGTACACATTCACAAAAAGAGGAAAAGGGAAAAAAATCATAGATCTCGCTCCTAAATTCCACCTCTTCAATTTGGGATGATTCGCTATTCAGGTATTCCACAGATGCAGGGTATATCAAGTTGATTGTGGAGCTTTAATCCGCTGCTTCTGAGGCTGCTGGGAGAGATTTCCCTTTCTCTTCTTTGTTCTCACAGCTCACAGGAGCTCAGCTTTGGATTTGGCCCTGCCTCTGCGTGTAGGTTGCTGGAGGGTGTCTGTTTTTTGCTCAGACAGGACAGGGTTAAAGGAGCCGCTGATTCGGGGGCTCTGGCTCACTCAGGCCGGGGGGGGGGGGAAGGAGGGGCACTGCGTGCGGGGCGGGCCTGCGGCGTCAGAGGCTGCGTGACGTTGCGGCAGAGGCCGGCGTGACATTGCACCAGCCTGAGGCCCGCCGTGCGTTCTCCCGGGGAAGTTGTCCCTGGTTCCCGGGAACCTGGCAGTGGCGGGCTGCACAGGCTCCGCGGAAGAGGGGTGTGGAGAGTGACCTGTGCTCGCACACAGGCCCCTTGGTGGCGGCAGCAGCAGCCTTAGCGTCTCCCGCCCGTCTCTGGGGTTCGCGCTTTTAGCCGCGGCTCGCGCCCGTCTCTGGAGTTCCTTTAAGCAGCGCTCTTAAACCCCTCTCCTCGCGCACCAGGAAACAAGGAGGGAAGAAAAAGTCTCTTGCCTCTTCGGCAGGTGCAGGCTTTTCCCCGAACTCCCTCCCGGCTAGTCGTGGTGCACTAACCCCTTCAGTCTATGTTCAAGCCGCCAACCCCGGTCCTCTCCCTGCGCTCCGTCCAAAACCGAAACCCGAGCCTCAGCTCGCAGCCCCGCCCACCCCGGCGGGTGAGCAGACAAGCCTCTCGGGCTGGTGAGTGCCGGTCGGCACCGATCCTCTGTGCGGGAATCTCCCTGCTTTGCCCTCCGCACCCGTCGCTGTGCACTACTCCGCGGTACCGAAGCTCCCCCCTCCGCCTCCCGCAGTCTCCGCCCGCGGAGGGGCTTCCTAGTGTGTGGAAACTTTTCCTCCTTCACAGCTCCCTCCCACTGGTGCAGGTTCCGTCCTTATTCTTTTGTCTCTGTTTTTTCTTTTTTTCTTTTGCCCTACCCAGGTACGTGGGGAGTTTCTTGCCTTTTGGGAGGTCTGAGGTCTTCTGCCAGCCTTCAGTAGGTGTTCTGTAGGAGTTGTTCCACGTGTAGATGTATTTCTGGTGTATCCGTGGGGAGGAAGGCAATCTCCGCGTCTTACTCTTCCGCCATCTTCAAGGTCCCCCCCAGTGATGATTTTTATTATAAAATCTATAATCTCTTTGGAACACCAAATCTGTGAAATAAAATGTGCTCTGTTCAAATGTGTATTTAATAATTAGAAAAATAGGACCACGGATATCTAACAATGGTTAGAGTGACTTATTCTAAAATTGCTGAGCTTATTTACAAAATAGAAATAGACTCATAGATATAGAAAATAAACTTATGGTTACCAAAGGGGAAAGGAGGAGAGGGATAAATTCAGAGTCTGGGATTAAAATATACACACTACTATGTATAAAATAGATAACCAACAAGGACCTCCTGTATAGCACAGGGAGCTCTACTCAATATCTTGTAATAATCTATAATAGAAAAGAACCTAAAAAAGAATATATATATTGTGACATTGTAAATCAACTATATTTCAAAAATATTTTTTTAAAGTTGCTGAACCACACCCTTCTTGTACTAAGTAAAATCAATGAAAATATATAAATGCATAGTCTCTATTCTGTTTTCTTGAGATGTTTTATTGTTTGGAACAAGCTATAAAAATATCCTTCCACAAACTATCTAAATGTAGTGTCAAAAACTCAGTTTCCTCTTCTATAAGTCTATATGTTGGAAATAAATTGTTATTGTTTTTGAGTGATTTGTTTCTCTCTAGTACTTAAAAATTGTAAACATAATTTTTGAAATTGGTAATTTAATTTCAGATAATTTTGCATGTAGCTACTACTATTATTTATTTATTATAATTTAATATCCCTATCTTATTGTATATATTTTTTCTAAAATCAATTCTTAAAAATTCATATAGGAGGAAATATTTCAACTTTTTCCATTGACAGTTTCTATCATAAGTAGATCTCCATGTTTTTGTCTTTGTCTATATGTGACTTGATGTGGTTATAGTTTAGAAATAACCTTCTACCAATGGGAAATTTTGTACTGATTGGAGAATTTTCCAGCAGTTTCTTAGAGGGGCACCTTCTGAAAGTGTGATATAGAAGATAACCTGTTGGTACTTTTAAGAATTCTTTTGAATTAATTCTAGTTCTACCTCCTGCTATTAATACACACACACAAACGCACACACACACACGCACACGCACACGCTCACACACACATATACATTCTTTTTTAGATTCTTTTCCATTATAGGTTATTACAAGGTATTGAGTAGAGTTCTCTGTGTCTTATTATTTAAAACATCATATGCAATTCATTTTGTAAAGTTTGGCTCTAAATTCATCTTTTCTTCCTTGGATCACATAGTCCCATCTTGACCAAAATTGGACAAAGTAGTTTTATTCATTTTTTATATATATACAGTATCTGTAGATGCACATAAATGTTTTATCATACACAAATCTTCCTCTCCTCATTTCTACCCACTTACAACCCCCTTCCTCACCCCACACCATCCCCCTTTCCTCCATACTTCCCCAGCCCCACCCTGTTCCAGCTGAAATAAAAGCACAAAGATATTTCACAACCATGAACAGGAATACACCTGAGAGTCAACAAAATCTGAAGCCAGACTCTTGGCTGTCAACAAAAGTCTCTTTCCATTCCCTTCATCTCCCTTTCTCTCCTTGCAAACCATTTCCCTTCACACATAAGGGTGAGAGCTTTGCATGTCTCAGCTTCAGAGCTTCTTTTCTGTAATACTCACACAGTCCTTTCTTGGTCAAGAACCCAGTCTGCACAAGAGCTTATTGTCCCACATTGAGTCAGGTACTCAAGCATGGCCAGATAACTATAGCTAGTGTCAGTGTCAGGAAGCTGTTATAATTATTATAATTACTATTTTGGTATTATGTGGCAGGAAATTACTTTGTCTGGTATAAGCACTGAAATAAATATATTGAGATGACATAGGGTTTTAGAATGTGCCTGAGCTCAAAAACATCTGGAAACTTGTGGTTGGAGAGAAGGAATAAAATCAAACTAAGTAGAGTTATAGGAAAGTGATTCTTATCTACTGGAAGATAATAGGGAATTCATTAAATCAGAGTCGTATCTGTATTGCTTAAATCTATATGGTGGAATAAACTGACATTATCAAAAATTATATTCTGGAAGAATGCATAAAAAGATAGAAAGTTTAAATGACTTAGAAATTCAAATGAAAAAGTCAACATGGTAGTCAACTTCATTTATATTTAAGTATAATTTACAAATAACATATAGTTTCAGGTGTATAATGTAATGAATTGATATTTGTATATATTTCAGAATGATCACCACAATAACTCTAGTTAGCATCTATCACCATATATGTTACATAGTTGCAGCATTTTTTTTTCTTGCAGTGGGGGCTTTTAAAATTTATTCTCTTAGCAACTTTCAAATATGCAATACCACATTGTTAACTATAGCCACTGAGCTGTGCATTATATTCCCATTGCATTTATTGTATAACCTGAAGTTTGTACTTTTGATTCCCTTCACCCATTTCATCCACCCTCCAATCCACTGCCTCTGGCAACCACCAACCTGTTCCCTGTATCTATTAGCTTTTTAGGTTATTTTTTGTTTTTGTTTTTAATTCCACACACAAGTGAGAGCATATGGTATTTGTCTTTCTCTGACTTAGTTCACTTAGCATAATAAACTCAAGGTCCCTCCATGTTGTATATATATACACTGCATCATTTTTATCCATTCATTTCTTGATGAACACAGGTCTTTCCCATATCTTCGATATTGTAAATAATGCTGCAGTGCACATGGTGGGGTGCATATATCTTTTGGAATTAGTGTTATTATTTTCTTAGGATAAATACCCAGAGGTGGAATTGCTGGATCTTATGATATTTCTATTTTTAAGGTTTTGAGGAACATCCATACTGTTTTCCATAGTGGCTGCACCAGTTTACATTCCCACTGACAGTGCACAAGGGTACCCTTTTCTCCACATCCTCACCAACACTTGTCATGTCTTGTCTTTTTGATAATAAACATTCTAACAGGTGTGAGGTACTACTTCATTGTGGTATTTGATTTGCATTTCCCTCATGATTAACGATCTTTAGCACTTTTTCAAATACCTATTGGCCATATGAAGATCTTCTTTGGAAAAATGTCTATCAGATCCTCTGCCCATTTTTCAATTAGATTTTTTTCTTTTTTTTTTTTTTTTTGCTGTGGAGCTCTTTGAGTTCTTTATATATTTTGGATATTAACTACTTATCATATATATGCTGTGCAAATATTTTCTCCCATTCAGTAGGCTGCCTTTTCATTTTGTTGATAATTTCCTTTGCTGTACAGAAACTTTTTAGTTTAATGTAGTCCCATCTGTTTATTTTTGTTTCTGTTGTCTTTGTTTTTGGAGTCAGATCTAAAAAAATTATTGGTGAGACCTACGTCAAGGAGCCTACTACCTGTTTCCTTCTAGGAGTTTTATGATTTCAGGTCTTACATTCAAGTATTTAATCAATTTTGAGTTAATTTTTGTGAATGGTATGAGATAGTTGTCTAGTTGCCTTATTTTATATATGATTGTCCAGTTTTCCTAACATCAGTTATTGAAGACACTGTCTTTTCTCCATTGTATATTCTTGGTTCCTCTGTTATAATAAAACCATAGGTGGGTTTATATTTGGGGTCCCTATTCTGTTCCATTATTCTGACTGTTTTTGTGTGAGTACCATACTGTTTTGATTACTATAGCTTTGTAACATAGTTTGAATTCATGAAGCAGGATGCCTCCAGCTTTGTTCTTCTTTCTCAAGATTTCTTTGGCTATTCAGGGTCATTTTGGTTCCATAGAAATTTTAGGATTCTTTGTTCTATTTCTGAGGAAAATGCCATTGGTATTTTGATAGGGATTGCACTGAATCTGTAGACTGGTTTGGGTAGTATCGATTTATTTTATCAGTGTCTTATAGTTTTCAGTGTGCAGGTCTTTCACCTCCTTAGTTAAATTTATTCCTAGATATTTTATCTTTTTTGATGCAATTGTAAATGAAATTATTTTCTTAATTTCTATTTTGGATAGTTCATTATGAGTGTATAGAGATACAACAGATTTTTGTATATTGATTTTATATTCTGGAACTTTACTGAATTTTTTGGTGGAATCTTTAGGGTTTTCTATACATATTGATAATATGTTATCAACAAACAATGGCAGTTTTACATCCTCTTTTCCAACTTGATTCCCTTTTAATTTCTTTCTGTTTTATTTATTTTATTTTATATTTTTCCCAATCACTCTGGCTAGGAATTCCAATACTATTTTAAACAATGTGGCAAAAGTGGGCATATTTGTCTTTTTCCTGGTCTTAGGGGAAAAGCTTTCAGCTTTTCACCACTGAGTATGGTGTTAGCTGTGGGCTTATCATATATGGCCCTTATTATGTTGAGGTGTGTTTCCTCTTATACAAACCTTGTTGAGAGTTTTTTAATCACAAATGGATATTGAATTTTGTCAAACATTTTTTCTGCATCTATTGAGATGATCATGTGGGGTTTTTTTGTTTTTTTACATCTTTATTGGAGTATAATTGCTTTACAATGGTGTGTTAGTTTCTGCTTTATAACAAAGTGAATCAGTTATACATATACATATGTTCCCATATCTCTTCCCTCTTGCGTCTCCCTCCCGCCCACCTTCCCTATCCCACCCCTCCAGGTGATCACAAAGCACCGAGCCGATATCCCTGTGCTATGCTGCTGCTTCCCACTAGCTATCTACCTCACGTTTGGTAGTGTATATATGTCCATGCCTCTCTCTCACTTTGTCACAGCTTACCGTTCCCCCTCCCCATATCCTCAAGTCCGTTCTCTAGTAGGTTAGTGTCTTTATTCCTGTCTTACCCTTAGGTTCTTCATGACATTTTTTTTCCTTAAATTCCATACATATGTGTTAGCATACAGTATTTGTCTTTCTCTTTCTGACTTACTTCACTCTGTATGACAGACTCTAGGTCTATCCACCTCATTACAAATAGCTCAATGTCATTTCTTTTTACGGCTGAGTAATATTCCATTGTATATATGCACCACATCTTCTTTATCCATTCATCTGATGATGGACACTTAGGTTGTTTCCATCTCCGGGCTATTGTAAATAGAGCTGCAATGAATATTTTGGTACATGGCTCTTTTTGAATTATGGTTTTCTCAGGGTATATGCCCAGTAGTGGGATTGCTGGGTCATATGGTAGTTCTATTTGTAGTTTTTTAACAGCTCCATACTGTTCTCCATAGTGGCTGTACCAATTCACATTCCTACCAGCAGTGCAAGAGTGTTCCCTTTTCTCCACATCCTCTCCAGCATTTATTGTTTCTAGATTTTTTGATGATGGCCATTCTGACTGGTGTGAGATGATATCTCATTGTAGTTTTGATTTGCATTTCTCTAATGATTAATGATGTTGAGCATTCTTTCATGTGTTTGTTGGCATTCTGTATATCTTCTTTGGAGAAGTGTCTATTTAGGTCTTCTGCCCATTTTTGGATTGGGTTGTTTGTTTTCTTGTTATTGAGCTGCATGAGCTGCTTGTAAATTTTGGAGATTAATCCTTTGTCAGTTGCTTCATTTGCAAATATTTTCTTCCATTCCGAAGGTTGTCTTTTTGTCCTGTTTATGGTTTCCTTTGCTGTGCAAAAGCTTTGAAGTTTCATTAGGTCCCATTTGTTTATTTTTGGTTTTATTTCCATTTCTCTAGGAGGTGGGTCAAAAAGGATCTTGCTGTGATTTATGTCATAGAGTGTTCTGCCTATGTTTTCCTCTAAGAGTTTGATAGTTTCTGGCCTTACATTTAGGTCTTTAATCCATTTTGAGCTTATTTTTGTGTATGGTGTTAGGGAGTGATCTAATCTCATACTTTTACATGTACCTCTCCAGTGATGAAAAATCTGAAAGTGAAATCAAGAAAACACTCCCATTTACCATTGCAACAAAAAGAATAAAATATCTAGGAATAAACCTACCTAAGGAGACAAAAGACCTGTATGCAGAAAATTATAAGAGTCTGATGAAAGCAATTAAAGATGATACAAATAGATGGAGAGATATACCATGTTTTTCGATTGAAAGAATCAACATCGTGAAAATGACTCTACTCCCCAAAGCAATATATAGATTCAATGCAATCCCTATCAAACTACCACTGGCATTTTTCACAGAACTAGAACAAAAAATTTCACAATTTGTATGGAAACACAAAAGACCCTGAATAACCAAGGCAATCTTGAGAATGAAAAATGGAGCTGGAGGAATCAGGCTGCCTAACTTCAGACTATACTACAAAGCTACAATAATCAAGACAGTATGGTACTGGCACAAAAACAGAAATATAGATCAATGGAACAGGATAGAAAGCCCAGAGATAAGCCCACGCACATATGGTCACCTTATCTTTGATAAAGGAGGCAGGAATGTACAGCGCATAAAGGACAGCCTCTTCAATAAGTGGATCATGTGGGTTTTATCCTTTATTACTTTAATTTGGTATATCACATTGCTTGATTTGTGGGTGTTGAACCATCCTTGCATCCCTGGAATAAATTCCACTTAATCATGGCACATGATTATTTTAATGTATTGTTGAATTTATTTTGTTAATTTTTTGTTGAAGATTTTTGCATCTATGTTTATGAGGGATATTGGCCTGTAATTTTCTTTTCTTAAAGTTTCCTTGTTTGGTTTTGGTATCAAAGTGATACTAGCCTCATAAAATGAGTTTGGAAGTGTTCTCTCCTCTTCTATTTTTGGGAGAGTTTTAGAAGGATTGGTAGTAATCCTTTGAATATTTGGTAGAATTCACCAGTGAAGCCTTCTGGTTCTGGACTTTTGTTTTGTGGGAGGTTTTTGATTACTGATTCAGTCTTCTTACTAGTGATATAATGATATAAACTTTTTGAGATATATGGATGTGTTATGCAGAAATATGACTAATATATACGTACAATCATCATTTCAAAGTGTTATTATATTTAAAACTTATTTTTCTTATGTCTGTTTTAACCCAATTTTCTGCAATTAACACATTTTTATAGAAAGAAAGTTAACTCTAATTAAAATTATATTTAAAATTAAAATACAGTTTACATATAAAAGTATGCATACGTATATGAGAGTATATGTATGAGTTTGTGTATGTGTGTATACATAGCTGAAGTGCCTCTTAGAAATCAACTAATTCAAATCTGTACATGGAGAAATTAAAAGACTTTCTCAAGGTCAAGCAGCCCAAAGTTGACAGACCCAATAATAAAAGTCTTTACCTTTAGATTTAAGTATAGCCCCTTTTCAATTCTACCACATGAGTAAAGTACATTTTTATTAATTTTGCCTACATGTATAATTTTTTCTTACAAAATGAGGTTGCTGGGTACTTGAGGGTAAGAACTCAAATAATTTTTTAAACAAACAGACAGTAAGTACAATAATATTTTACTTTTTAAAACTTAAATCTCATTTCTAATTGCCTTCAAGGTTTGATGTATACCCAATGGCCACAAGTCCAGTTTGTCCACATAACACTCCTCCTTTAGGGTTTGTAAAACTCAATTAGAAGAGTTATCAATCAGAGTGGTTAGTGGTTAGACTCAAACCCAAAATAATAACAACATGACAATATTATTTCAAAACAACATGATAATATTTTCTATTCTAAATATTCAACTTAAGGATCTTGGAATGAATTCACAGTTGAATCAGATTCCTAGTAAATTTTCATTGAAATGTATTTATTGCCATAACTCAGATATTATAACTTTGGTGTGATATACATAGGTCTGGGGAAAAAATATACATTTGGAATTATAACAATAAAACTTGTTCATATAAACATATATCTTTAGAAAATACATAACAGATGTGTTAATGTGTCCTAAGGTAAATGCATAATGGACAAAGATAATATTTTCTCCACAACAATATTTTATTTCTTTCATCTTTTCATCTTTGATGCACCTGTGTCTTGTTGGCAGTTTGCTCAGTTTCCATTTGGGAAACATAAGTATCAACAAGGTATAACTACTATTTTCTCTTGTGTGTTTTAAATTGTTCATAAAACATTTACACAGATTGTGTATGCCCTTATAGTTACATTGAGAGTCAAGGTTCTAGTTATATGTAGTTTTTCTTGACTTTCTCAATTTTTCATCAAAATGAAGGAAGAAAATTATCAGAATACTCTAAAATAAACTAGTATATTTTTAATATTTTTCAAATACTTTGTTTTTGGTGACTTTGCATTTTTTAAAGATTTGTTCCACATTTTTAACCTTGCTTGACCTCTGCAGCTGTGATTTCAGGGGACCTCTTTTGTTCATAGGAAGGGCGAGAACAAATATTCTTCTATTGATTTTAAATCTTGTTATTCACTCTCACAATTGTTATCCTTCTGTATGAGTAACATTTTCTGTCCAGCAGTCTGTGTTCAAGTTATTGAATTCTTAAAGAAAAGAAAAGTTTGGAAATGTATTGTATTTTCTCTAGTCACCATGAATTATGTCCTCTTAAGTCTAGATTAAATGTTTCCACTGGGCCCTACCTATTCCTTATTTACTGTTGCTACTCAAAATTTTCATATTAAAATTTGAACTACAAATGATAATAAAACTGTGCACAGAGAAACTATATTAACCATTTATTTTCATAGATATAGCATATATAATTTGAATCCTAGAAAGTAAATAGAATATAACTACCAAATTAAACTACCAAAAAGCAAGGCACCAAGTAAACTTCTAAACAGAGCAAAATAACATGTTGTTTATCATGGAAAAAAGATGTCAGAAGGTAACTTTATTGTTATTTTCTATTATATAATAGTATGTTGTGTGACACATCCATAAGCCATTTTCACATAGAATATGGAAAGACTGGAATTACATGATACTACACATGAAAGGGCTTATGTTAGCTAATAATAACACATTAAGTAAAGTATATAGAGAGGCCAACTTTTCTCTTCTATTTGGACAGCCTAAATGTAGCAAGGCCAAAAAAAGGGGATAATACCCATATAATTTGTCAAGTTTATTTTATCCCTTTTAAAGTTGCCTATTCTTCAAGCCCAAATGTGTCATCACAAACTACCTATATAAACATATATATCCAACATGTCATATAAATAATACAGCTCTTATGAATATTGTCTTTACCTCATCCTAAATCCTCATTATGAAATACAAATTTTAAATTTAAATTGGAGCCCATTTTAAAAAGTACTTTAAAATACACTATGTCATTTACATGGGAGTGCTTCAGGTTTTATTAAATTTGAGCATATTTAGCAGGAAAAAAATGATAGTGTCAAAAATGACAATCTTTAGTTTGTTAATGGAAAATTAATACTTTTTTACTCAGTAATGCCCTATCACCTTGAAATGTCAAGAGTATTTTACTACAATAAATCATATGTGGTCCTTTTACTCAATTTTCTATTTTTAAGGTTGCAGAGGCAATAGAATATTCTCACTACTCCAAAGGTTATTTTACTTATTAGAATAGGTATATAGCCTAATTGTTACTGCTCTAGATCAGTGCTGTATAATATAATACATGTGGCTATTTGCATTAAAATTAATTAAACTTTAATAGAATTTAAAGGTAAGTTTTTCAGTCTTACTTGAAATATTTCAAGTTCTCAATAGCCACATGTGGCTAGTGGCTACCATGTCAGACAGGGCCAAAATTTTCCATCACTTGCGAAGTTTTATTGGTCAGCACTGCTCTAGATTATTTACATCCATCTCTTAAATGTATGTACTTCAGGACAAGTTGTACAACTTCCATTTCATGCCTCATGTTGAAAAGAAGCAAATATAAATTTGGGTGGGGTATTAAAATTTAATAAGGATTAGTGCAATAGATAAGAGTTTGGTCTGTTTTTTACAATATGAATAACCTTTGTAATTTGCTATTTATAACTCACTTTCAATCTCCTACAAAATGAGACTGATAGAAGTAATATATCCTCCTTGGATTATTATTAAGTTTGTGTAACATAATCTAAATAAAGTGTACAACACATGGTCAGGCACCTAGTAGCATTCAGCCAGTTTTAGTTATTAAAGTGTCCATTGTATCAATAGTAATCAGTAGTTCCATCAAATGATGGAATCTTAAATGGTTTATATAAATTCATTATATTATCATATCTTCTTTTCTGCTTTATTCTGTTTTTAACTTTTGTTTTTACTTCTTTGGGACACATCAACAGGCACTGAGGGGGAAAAATTTTTCCATTTCAGCCCATTTTGGAATCTGAACAATATTATTCATATGTAAACCCACGGAGGGCATTTAAGCTAGAATAAGACAGTCAGAAAATTAAAACTAGTATTATAGTATTATGGAATTATTAGTTGGTCTCTAGATTATTCAACAGAAATTATAGAAAGTAGGTGAGGGATTTCTAAACAATCAACCTCACAGTTAATGTGAAATCATCTTAATCATATACCTTCTCAGCCCTTTACACCAGTGGCCTTTGATACACTGCACTTACCATGAATGTACAGTATATTTCCCTTGTATAATAATTTCTTGCATTCTCACTTAGGCAACCGAGCTTAGCACCAGATGTGTTGTTCTTTTCATGTTGAATCTTTTACTGCTTTTCCAAAGGCAGCAATTGATTGTCTGTGAGTGGACTGAGCGTAATTTTTAATTTTGTTCAAAAGCACACCACTCTAACTATAAAACTACAATGAAGTATTTGCTTTTATTTCATTAAATTCTACTGAATTATTTAGCAGTTTAGGATGTATTTATTCTATATGGAAAGGGTAAGTCTAGAAAGCTAATCTTATTCAGTTAAAGTAGGTATTAAATACTGGAGTTTGAATCATTCTACCATATTTAACTTACTGCCAAAATGTACCAGATCTGAACTGACAGTATGTCATATATGAAGACCTGGTATGGAGGTCTTCTGCTATGCATTCTTCAATGCAATTAATGAAAACAATCCAATTTAAAGAACAGTTGTTGGGATTAACATATACACACTACTATATATAAAATAGATAACAAACAAGGACCTACTGTATAGCAAAGGGAAATAACTATTTTGTAATAACCTATAAGGGAAAAGAATCTAAAAAAGAATCTATGTATGTATGTATGTATCTATCTATCTGTCTATATCTATCTTATAACTGAATCATTGTGCTGTACACCTGAAACTAATACGACATTATAAATCAACTGTACTTCAATTAAAAAAGTAAATAAATTAAAAAATAAAGGACAGTTGTTAAAACAAGAAGACATTTTCAAAAAGCATGTTTAATCTTCTATGGTATGATATTATTTGCAATATATATACATGTGTCACAAACTCCCACTTCAATTATATATCTCTAAATCATATTATCTTGATCCAATTAAAATACATGTTTATTCTCTATTTCTACTGTATATATTCCCTTTCACTTGCTGAATATTTTCTTAGAATTTCTTCTGACTTTCTTGGAGTTAAACTGAAGATGTCATTTTCTTTTGCTCCACTCAGGCTCCCATGATAGAGCCTTGGCCTAGAAATAGAGAGAGATGGGTTTGAGTCCCAGGCCTCACTCTCTAGGCGGTTCATGGGTCTCAGTTTCCTCATCCAAGATTCTTTCCAGAAATACTAGTATAGAAATATGTGATCATACTTCCAATTTGCTCACTATCCTGATTTCAGTCTCATGTTAGTATATCACAGTTGAACAGATACTTCACTGCAGATAGTTTGGAAATAGGATTTCTGGAAACTGATTTTCTTAGGGAATAGGGCTAGAAACGAAAGGGAAAGAAAGTGGAGGAACTCATCACAGAACAGAAACCATTTTTTTTTACTATGTGTAGAAAAATGTAGACTAAGTTCCAATACATTAGTGAAATCTTGGCTTTCATTTTTGTTTTCAAATAATCCTTACCAAAAGTAACCAATATACATGCACAAGAATTTCAAACCTGGGACTGATTAGCCTCTTTGCATTTGCCAATTAAAGATTTTTATATTTATTTATGAGGAAATATTTCTTTTCTCTCTGTATTTAATTTTTGATAAGGTATGACAATGTAGAAATTAAGTTAGTGTAGTTTATATCTATACTGAATGATTTTAACTCACTTAATTCTTTTTTTAAATTAATTAATTTATTTATTTAATTTTATTTTTGGCTTCGCTGGGTCTTTGTTGCTGCACAGGCTTTCTCTAGTTGTGGCGAGCAGGGGCTACTCTTCGTTGTGGTGCGCGGGCTTCTCATTGCAGTGGCTTCTCTTGTTATGGAGCACAGGGTCTAGGCTCGCGGGCTCAGTAGTTGTGGCACACAAGCTTAGTTGCTCCGTGACACGTGTGATCTTCCAAGACCAGGGCTCGAACCTGTGTCCCCTGCATTGGCAGGTGGATTCTTAACCACTGTGCCACCAGGGAAACCCTCACTTAATTCCTTCAGTAGTAAATTTGTTAATATCACATAGTGATATCACATCATATGGATGCAGTGATAATCCAGAATTAGATTTCAAAATCCAATAGGATTTTGGTAATATTACTATTACTCACGATAACTTTTCCAACTAAGTTTTACAAATAATCCAGATATTTTTTCCCACGGGCGAGAAAATTTAGTAAGTATAACATGGATCAAGATGTACTATTTGTCAAAATATTTTCCTTTATCCTTTTGGCTATTTGTACCCATTCACTTTGTATTACTTGTTAGCTCTAGGTTTCGTAACTGAAATTGGTTTCTAATTAAAGAAAAGAACAGCAAGTTTCTTGGAGGTGATGTTTAACTTTAAACCATCAATTAGAGAACCATCAGTGTCTTTCACTCAAATGACTAGTGTGAACTCCTCGACTTCTGCATTGTCCATCTGGAATTTTTTACTTTTAATACTTGCCCTGCCTTTGGATTTTGTGTTTCTGTGTAACCTGACTGTGTGATTTCTGGTTTTCTTGTTGGTCTGATATTCCAGTATTTATGTATCATGAATGCTTCCTGTCTTTAGCCAGTTCCTTGAAAGCATGAGTGGCATACTGGTATAAAGAGTAACAAATCATTAATATGCTCTACCAAAGGTGGGACCTAGTATTTTTTAGGATCTACCTCTTAGTATGTTTCCTTATGGCTGGAGAATCTGCGACTCTGGATTTAGATTCCTGTCTCTTTGGATGCATGGATTTCAATAACACTTTCTGCCTTCTAACATTAGACCACAAGCTCAATGAAGGCATGCATCTTGGTTTCTGCCTGCCTCACTCTAATCAAGCACCTATAAAAGTAAAACATGCTACTATACTGAGAGACTCTAATCAATATACATGTAGCCATTTTAGTTTCCCTAAAATGTCATAACCTCTATGAAAATCAAATATTAATCATTTACTCAAAACCATTCATCTAATAAGTACCATGGTCAGAGCAAAACTCCAATGGCCAATATTCTTACAGCATAACTTTGGTCAGTCAGGAAGAAGAAATAAGTACTTCTTACAAATATCTAAAATATAGGAAACTGGCCTATATGCCCAAACAAAATGATAATATTTAATTTTCCATTAGAAACATGCCATTGGTAGTTCTTAATATATTTAAGAGCTTGAAGTTTGAGGTCCAACAGATATGAGTTCAAATCCTACCTCTTCCTCCTCTTAGGTATGTTACTTTAAACCTAATAGCTTAACCTGTTTCTGCTCCAGTTTTCTCATTTGTAAAACTGCTATTAAATGAGAAAATAAACTTAGAGCACACAAAGTTTGACGTGTGCTAAATGTGTAAGAATTTCATCTTAGTATCATTATTATTTTACTTAGTTAAGACAGATTTCTCTTGTATTAAAAAAAGAAACTGATCAATATGCAAATATGTTTTGCTCTTCCCTTGTTCCATTATACATGTTTCTACCAGAAAAAAAAAAAGGAATGCTAAATTTTTGTAGTCATTGACTCACGCATTCCAATAAAAAGGATTTATTCTTTCTGAAGTATAGACAATTCTTTGTATATCTGAGACATTATAAACACTATAAAATGGATTACTATGTCTACACCCTTTAACTTCCTGGGAAAGCAAATTTGGAGACTTATGTGACATATTTTTATTCTTAGGTTTTACAGTCGCTCCCCTATTAATGACAATGTTTGAACCAATCAATTAGAGATGGTTGAATAAGCTGAATAATATAAGTGAAAAAGAAAAAAAAAAGTCTTCCTTAGTACTTGGACATTTTATTCAGATTTGCTTCTGGAAACACTCTAGTTTCAATAAAGTAAATACTAGCAGAAATCTAATTGTTCCCATAAGTGTAGTATTAAATCCTATCACAACATACTGTCTATAACATTTCATACTCTACCTTGGTAGAGTAAATTTGGCAAACAGCTCTGTTAGAAGTGGTTTTGTGTTTATCATGTTCATTTTTCATGAGGTTTCCGAGAAAAAAGGGGTTACAAGCTTGACTAACACAACCAGCAGAAATTTTATTGCCATTCTTCTTTAGTAGTCTTAACTGGTACTTATTCCAGAGGGATGTGTACTAAAAGACAGATGTTGCTTAAGTTTTTTCTTTACTTTTGTTTCCTTTTCCTTAGCTAGAAAATTTACTATGAGTCAAGAGTAACATATATGCTAAGTAATTACTACCTGGAGATTCTAAAACTGTATACCTTTTTTCTTTATCTTTTCCAATTCTGTCATATTTGAAAACAAGGGACAAAATGTATGGCTTTCATTACTTTAGTTTAGCATAAAATTGTTTATTGTTTCAACTAGTTAGCAGACAAAATACATATTTTCTCTTCAAATGTTTAGGTTTATAATTTTAAGATAAATGTCTTCTGAATTTATTTAGCATAAAATTCCCATTTGCTATTATAATTTCTCTTTTATAATCAAAAGAATTTTTGTGTAATTTAATTCAGAATATATAGGAATGTAAATAATAATGTTAAAATAATAACAAAGTAGATGTCCCTTTCTGCCTTTCTAATATTTTCAGAAGACAGAGTATTTATCCTTTGGAAGCAAACATAGTGTTTTTCATTTCTCAACCAAAGAATAGCTCTACATCAACATAGGCAACTTTTTTTTTTTTTTTTTTTTGTGTGTGTGTGTGTGTGTGGAAAGAAACATTCACATTATGGAACATTAAAACTCTGCATTAATGGAAAGTGGTATTCTAAATGATGCAGCTCAAACATTTTGGAATGATGTTAAATTCAAGAGTGTCTTAATAAATCAAAGTCAGCTCTCCTTTACCAGAATAAAGATAAAATTATTATTGATGTAAAGCCTAAACTAAACAACAGCAACAAACTTGTGCTTTAGTAAGAGAATCTCACTTACAAAATGTATATAAAAGCATGCTAATAACTAGGATAGTGAAAAATTATTTTGTTTTTGAATTTTAGAATTTTATTTTTTTTATACAGCAGGTTCTTATTAGTTATCCATTTGTTACATATTAGTGTATATATGTCAATCCCAATCTCCCAATTCATCCCACCACCACCTCCACCCTCAGCCACTTTCCCCCCTTGGTGTCCATACATTTGTTCTCTATATCTGTGTCATTATTTCTGCCCTTCAAACCAGTGCATCTGTACCATTTTTCTAGGTTCCACATATATGCGTTAATATGCAATATTTGTTTTTCTCTTTCTGACTTACTTCACTCTGTATGACAGTCTCCATATCCATCCACGTCTCTACAAATGACCCAATTTCATTCCTTTTAATGGCTGAGTAATATTCCATTGTATATACGTACCACATCTTCTTTATCCATTCGTCTGTTGATGGGCATTTAGGTGGCTTCCATGACCTGGCTATTGTAAATAGTGCTGCAATAAACATTGGGGTGCATGTGTCTTTTTGAATTATGGTTTTCTCTGGGTATGTGCCCAGTAGTGGGATTGCTGGGTCATATGGTGATTCTATTTATAGTTTTTTAAGGAAGCTCCATATTGTTCTCCATAGTGGTTGTGTCAGGTTACATTCCCACCAATGGTGCAAGAGGGTTCCCTTTTCTCCACACCCTCTGCAGCATTTATTCTTTGTAGGTTTTCTGATGATGCCCATTCTAACCAGTGTGAGGTTATACCTCATTATAGTTTGGATTTGCTTTCTCTAATAGTTAGTGATGTTGAGCAGCTTTTCATGTGCTTCTTGGCCATCTGTGTGTCTTCTTTGGAGAAATGTCAATTTAGGTCTTCTGCCCATTTTTTGATTTGTTTTTTTAAATATTGAGCTGCATGGGCTGTTTATATAATTTGGAGATTAATCCTTTGTCTGTTGATTCATCTGAAAATATTCTCTCCCATTCTGAGGGGTGTCTTTTCGTCTTGTCTGTAGTTTGCTTTGCTTTGCAAAAGGTTTTAAGTTTCATTAGGTCCCATTTGTTTATTTTTGTTTTTATTTCCATTACTCTAGGAGGTGGATCAAAAGAGATCTTGCTGTGATTTATGTCAAAGAGTGTTCTTCCCGTGCTTTCCTTTAAGAGTTTTATAGTTTTATAGTCTTATAGTTTTCTGCATACAGATCTTTTGTCTCCCTAGGTAGGTTTATTCTTTTTGTTGCAATGGTAAATGGGAGTGTTTCCCAAATTTCTCTTTCAGAGTTTTCATCATTAGTGTATAGGAATGCAATAGATTTCTGTGCATTAATTTTGTATCCTGCAACTTTACCAAATTCATTGATTAGCTCTGGTAATTTTCTGGTGGGATTTTTAGGATTCTCAATGTATAGTATCATGTCATCTGCAAACAGTGACAGTTTCACTTCTTCTTTTCCAATTTTTATCCCTTTTATTTCTTCTTCTTCTCTGCCATGGCTAGGACTTCCAAACTATGTTGAATAATAGTGGCGTTACTGGACATCCTTGTCTTGTTCCTGATCTTGGAGGAAATGCTTTCAGTTTTTCACCATTGAGAATGATGTGTGCTGTGGGTTTGTCATATATGGCCTTTATTATGTTGAGGTAGGTTCCCTCTATGCCCACTTTATGGAGAGTTTTTATCAGAATGCTTATAGAATTTTGTCAAAAGCTTTCCCTGCATCTATTGAGATGATCATATGGTTTTTCTTCTTCAATTTGTTAATATGGTGTATCACATTGATTGATTTGCGTATATTGAAGAATCCTTGCATCCCTGGGATAAATCCCGCTTGTTCACGGTGTATGATCCTTTTAATGTGTTATTGGATTCTGTTTGCTAGTATTTTGTTGAGGATTTTTGCATCTATGTTCATCAGTGATATTGGTCTGTAATTTTCTTTTTTTGTAGTATCTTTTTCTGGTTTTGGTATCAGGATGATGGCGGCCTCATAGAATGGGTTTGATAGTGTTCCTTCCTCTGCAATTTTTTGGAAGAGTTTGAGAAGGATTGGTGTTAGCTTTTCCCTAGATGTTTGATAGCATTCACCTGTGAAGCCACCTGGTTCTGGACTTCTGTTTGTTGGAAGATTTTTAATCACAGTTTTAATTTCAGTTCTTACGATTGGTCTGTTCGTATTTTCTATTTCTTCCTGGTTCAGTCTTGGAAGGGTATACCTTTCTAAGAATTTGTCCATTTCTTCCAGGTTGTCCACTTTATTGGCATAGAGTTACTTGTAGTAGTCTCTCAGGATGCCTTTTATTTCTGTGTTGTCCGTTGTAACTTCTAATTTTATTGATTTGAGTCCTCTCCCTCTTTTTCTTCATGAGTCTGGCTAATGGCTTATCAAATTATTTATCTTCTCAAAGAACCAGCTTTTACTTTTATTGATCTTTGCTATTATTTTCTTTGTTTTTATTTCATTTATTTGTGCTCTGATTTTTATGATTTCTTTCCTTCTAGTAACTTTGGATTTTGTTTGCCCTTCCTCCTCTAGTTACTTTAGGTGTAAGTTTAGTTTGTTTATTTGAGATTTTTCCTGTTTCTTGAGGAAGGCTTGTATTGCTATAAACTTCCCTCTTAGAACTGCTTTTGCTGAATCCCATAGGTTTCAGATTGTCGTGTTTTCATTGTAATTTTTCTCAAGGTATTTTTTGATTTCCTCTTTTATTTCTTCAGTGATCTCTTCGTTATTTAATAATGTATTGTTTGGCCTCCACGTGTTTGTGTTTCTTACAGTTTTTTCCCCCTGTAATTGATTTCTAATCTCAGAATTGTGGTCAGAAAAGATGCTTGATATGATTTCAATTTTCTTAATTTTACTGAGGCTTGATTTGTGACCCAAGATGTGGTCTATCCTGGAGAATGTTCCGTGTTCACTTGAAAAGAAAGTGTACTCTGCTGATTTTGGATGGGATGTCCTATAAATATCAATTAAATCTATCTGGTCTATTGTGTCATTTCAAGCTTGTGCTTCTTTATTAATTTTCTGTTTGGATGATGTGTCCATTGGTGTAAGTCCCCCACTATTACTGTGTTACTGTCGATTTCCTCTTTTAGAGCTGTTAGCAGTTGCCTTATGTATTGAGGTGCTCTTATGTTGGGTGCCTATATATTTATAATTGTTATATGTTCTTCTTGGACTGATCCCTTGATCATTATGTAGTGTCCTTCCTTGTCTCTTATAACATTCTTTATTTTAAAGTCTATTTTATCTGATATGAGTATTGCTACTCTAGCTTTCTTTTGATTTCCATTTGCATGGGATATCTTTTTCCATCCCTTTACTTTCAATCTGTATGTGTCCCTAGGTCTGAAGTCAGTCTCTTGTAGACAGCATGTATACGGTCTTGTTTTTGTATCCATTCACTTGGTCTGTGTCTTTTGGTTGGAGCATTTAATGCATTTACATTTAAGGTAATCATTGATATGTATCTTCCTATTATCATTTTCTTAATTTTTTTGTGTTTCTTTGTGTAGGTCACTTTCTCTTGTGTTTCCTGCTTAGAGAAGTTCCTTTACCATTTGTTTTAGAGCTTGTTTAGTGGTGCTGAATTCTCTTAGCTTTTGTTTTTCTGTAAAGGTTTTAATTTCTCTGTAGAATCTGAATGAGATCCTTGCCAGGTAAGGTAATCTTGGTTGTAGATTCTTCCCTTTCATCAGTTTAAGTATATTATGCCACTCCCTTCTGGCTTGTAAATTTTCTGCTGAGAAATCAGCTGTTAACCTTATGGGAGTTCCCTTGTATGTTATTTGTCATTTTTCCTTTGTTGCTTTCAATAATTTTTCTTTGTCTTTAATTTTTGTCAATTTGATTACTATGTGTCTTGGCATGTTTCTCCTGGGGTTTATCCTGCCTGATACTCTCTGCGCTTCCTGGACTTGGGTGGTTATTTCCTTTCCCATGTTAAGGAATTTTTCAACTATAATCTTTTCAAATATTTTCTCAGGTCCTTTCTCTCTCTCTTCTCCTTCTGGGACCTGTATAATGTGAATGTCGTTGCATTTAATGTTGTCCCAGAGGTCCCTTAGGCTGTCTTCATTTCTTTTCATTCTTTTTTCTTCATTCTGTTCCATGGAAGTGAATTCCACCATTCTATGTTCCAGGTCACTTATCCATTCTTCTGCCTCAGTTATTCTGCTATTGATTCCTTCTAGTGTATTTTTCATTTCAGTTATTGTATTGTTCATCTCTGTTTGTTTGTTCTTTAATTCTTCTAGGTGTTTGTTCTTTAATTCTTCTAGGTCTTTGTTAAACATTTCTACATGTTTTTGATCTTTGCCTCCATTCTTTTTCCATGGTCCTAGATCATCTTCACTATCATTATTCTGAATTCTTTTTCTGGAAGTTTGCCTATCTCCACTGCATTTAGTTGTTTTTCTGGGGTTTTATCTTGTTCCTTCATCTGGTATATAGCCCTCTGCCTTTTCATCTTATCTATCTTTCTGTTAATGTGATTTTTGTTCCACAAGCTGCAGGATTGTAGTTCTTCTTGCTTCTGCTCGAAAAATTATTTTTGTTCAGATAAATATTTGTCTTAAACTGAGGATTCTTTCCTTGGAAACATTTCCCTATTCCCCACTTATAATGAAATAAAGCAAGCAAAACCTTCTCAGGATTGTATCTATTTTATATTCAGTTACATATATATATATATATATATATATATATATAAAATATAGTAAATATTTTTATATATGTATATATATTTATTTTATATATACATATAATGCACTTGTTTTTGCCAAGCATGTTCATATTAAAATTTTTACGACAGTTTATGTTAACATTTGAAAGCAATTATTGATAAAAATTGTGCAGTGTCATTCTTTAGAATATAAATCCTAAAATATTTTCAGTGTTTAGATTACAAAAAAACAATGTGTACAATAGCTATATGCTTATAAAGGGTCATAATTTTTAGAAATTTAAAGTGGTTGATAACACTGGAAATTATGCAGTCATTTTCCACATTTGAGATTAAACTTCTGAGGATTAGTTAAAAATATTTTTATGGGGCTTCCATGCTGGTGCAGTGGTTGAGAGTCTGCCTGTCGATGCAGGGGACATGGGTTCGTGCCCCGGTCTGGGAGGATCCCACATGCCGTGAAGCGGCTGAGCCCATGAGCCATGGCTGCTGAGCCTGTGCATCCAGAGCCTGTGCTCCGCAATGGGAGAGGCCACTACAGTGAGAGGCCCACGCAGCACAAAAAAAAAATTTATGAAAAATATGACAATATGTAAAAAATATTTTCACCATGGGCTTAATATCTTGCCTTGAATGAAACAGAATTATACAGCAATACAGAGTAGAATTTCATAAGACAAAAATAATATGGGAAGTTCAATTAAATCTGGATGGCCTCCATGTGAATTCACTTACTTGAAGTTTTCTATGCTCTCATATTTTAACTCTTACCAACCTTTGAATTTAGATTATTTTTAAAACATTTTACAATCATTCACTATCAACATGCCATGGAAATTTTTTTGTTTTAGTTTTTGTTTGGGTTTTAATTTGTTGTTATATTTAGCACCATTTCCTGATAGGCCTCAAAAATATTGTATATTCTATTAATTTTTAGGATTAAACTTTTTTTCATAAAACTTTGAATAGAAAGATTAGTGATATTTCTAACTGAAGAAAATGATATTTTGAAATGTTTCTAAAAGTTGTGTTTTTCTAATTCTCCAAAGAGAGGCACACACAGAATTCTATGACTCACACATAGAACCCATTCTTGTTTTGCTAACAAATCCAACTTCTGTAGCATTAAAAAAGGGGAAAAAAAAGAAAGAATTAAACCTCAGCTACCTAAATGAGACCTGCCCTAAGAACAGAAGTATGAGAAGAAAGAACAAAAGAGATCTTAAGGAATTTCTCTGTGGGAAGCAGTGTCTTGCTGAATAGCCAACAAATCAAACACACAAACAAAGAGACTAGTCCAAAATCAATCACTAAGTTAGTCATGCACATCCTTACAGTCATGAGGAAAACCATATAAATGAGTAATATGCAAAATTTCAATTTGAGATGTCCTTTGATCGTTGGAGAAGCTAGTGTTTCCCAACCACTTAAGGAAAAGTCAGTGGTCTTCTGAAGCAAAGAGCTACTGGGAAAAGCCCCACCAAAATATGTGATAGGAGACAGAATACCAGGAAAGGCTTTATGCTGTCCCCAAACAGCAACCAGGTTAATATCTCAAGCAGCTGTCCTGATCTCTGTGGTCTACGCTTTTAACTAACTTTAATTAAGTGGAACCTTTGGTGTGCAAGGATACATATGCCTGGGATATGAATAAAAGAAACAAACAGCAGAGCCTGGCATATGGTTGCACACACATGTATCATTTGATATTTGATTTTTTGCAAGGATATTTTAACATTTCATGAGAGGTAAAAAAGATGAAAGCAGAAATAGAATTGTCTCTCTGGACTTCAACTTTTTGCCTGCTATTCCTACCATAACAGCTAGTATTAAAAAACACCACAAGCCTTAACTGTCAGGTGCAGTCTGCAATGTTTAAATGGACCCTGTGGATTTTGGTCCAAAACCAAACCAATTGGCTGCAAGCTATTTTTCTCTTTCGTTAGATGTTCTGCTGCAATATTTGCATAAATGTAACCGTGCTGTCCGTCTTTTAACTTTCACTCAATTAATTATGCTTCCAGCCCCCTGCTGATGGACAAAAATGAGACTTCATCTGCAAATAGCTTCAGCAGTTTACAGCTTATTAAATGCCAAAATCTAGTTAAGACAGTTTGAGAATTCTCATGTCAGGCATTTCAACATGCCATTTTTAACACAAAATTCTTATTAAAAAAATGAACCCACTACTCCAAGTCAGGGAAACATTTACTGGTATAAAAGTAATGAACAGATTAGAATTTTATACAAATTGTGTACTTAGCATATGTGGCTTACTCTGAGCACACTTAATTGGTTTGCCTAATAATGAAACTGCTATGAGAAAGTTGACAAGAAAATGGTCTCTACAAATTACAAACAGCTTTCATCTATGGAACCACCTTTTATAATTTATATAGAAGTCTGTGTATGATCTGAAAAAAAGCAGATGAATCGGAGTTATATACTCAAATATTCTTTTAAAAGTAACTTTTCTCCTACTTTGCATGACAGGTTTTACATATTGCATCAAACATCTGGTGCATTCACAAGCTAGTATTCTTTATACCATTTGAGTTTAGCTCCTCATTTAAGCCAGAAAGAGAAGGAAAGAATAATATATTCAGTAAAGCTAGACAAATAGATAAAACATACAACATTTTGCCTTCAACTATGAAAGGATTGAAATAATTCTTTCTGTAATTCTGTGTGATAATTGACCTCCCTACATTCCCATGAGTGCACCTATAAAATTAGATAAAATCAAACATCCTTGAGAAACATATTTTTTCATCAGGCGTCTAGCATAAAACACTTTACACGTTTCTGTACACACTGTATTCTCAATGTCTATTTTAGAATGATATTTTTAGTAATAAGATATATGCAATTAAATTTTCTTATTTTGGGGAAGAGAGAAAAAGCATTCTATTTATTCCACTTGAAGAAAGTAAAATATTTACTAAAGTATGTTTTCATTTAATTCAGCATTAAGAATAGTTACTGTCACAGAAAAGTCAGGTTAGGTTCTTATGGCAATTGGCCATCACTGTTTAATCTGAAGTTGTGGATTTCCTTCTTCGATCTTATGGCATATCATATGGTACTCTACTGTGTTAGATTTTATTGACAAATTGCATCATGTTTATGCTCTTTTCTTATAAACTACCATGATAGAGCTGAATGTGACATGATGATTTATGACAGAAATGTCAGGGATTATTTTAAAAGCAATTTCTGTCTGATCATATACCAATTAACAGCTTTCATAACAAATTCCTAAATATGTAGTTGGCATTTGATCAAAAGGAACATATTTCATTGCTTATAGTTGAATATTTGGGACATATTAAGGAAATTCATGTTTCCACTTAATGGCTATGAAACCATGTGGCTATGTAGAAACATTCAATGGCTACCAGTATTGCTCTGACAAAAAAAAGATATTATACATTACTTCAATAACATGTTATCACCCCCCTTTCTAGAGTTTCTGATAAAAGAGGGGAAAATACAATAAAAATAAGTCAGGTATTTTCTCTTAAATTTTTATGAATCCTTATGATTTCTTATATATGTTATTAGCAGCTGAAAAGGTAGCCTTCTAGAACTAAAAGGAACTTAGGTAATTTTGCTAACCCAGAAGAAAGAAAAATTTAAAGTTGGTGCAGGCTTATACAAACTTGCATACAAACTTTGTGAAAGTATATAAATTATGTTATAGATGTGGTTAAGCTGTTCTAGAATATCTTGAGATTTTATTTTCTGTGGGTAATTTGTAGGCAGCAAGTGGTAAATGGAACCAATTTTGCTTGATTGACTTTTTTGTTGTTTTTTGGCTAAAAATGTAAGAATTTTTCATTTTCTCAATCCTCAGAAAGACTTGAAGACTTTATAAGATTTAGTCATAGGCAGATGATTTGACCATTTTATCTGCTGCAGTTAAATTCTGAAATACTGTCCTGTGAGAGGGCCACAGATTCATAACTCTAGTGCTATGGATAGAACATAGAATTTATTAGGGGAAAAAAAAAACCTTATACACACAGAAGTAGCAGGATGCACACAGTCCTGTGAAGTTCTATTACTCCATAGCATAAACCAGGCATGGATGTTCTACATGTTAGGGCCAAAGTTCCAGCAGAGGAGACGTGCCTTAACCAGCAGCCTGGAGATGGAATGTGATGGAAGGAGGGGCACTCCCAGAAGGGACCAGCCTCTCTCTCACCCTTACCCCATTGTTTTATATATTTATAGATGAGCCTAAGAGGTTAGAGGACACTTGAGTAAAAGATATCTATCATCAAGGAGTCTCCATACCCAGAAACACCACTAAGGGTCTTGTAGATTTAGGGCACTTATC
This sequence comes from Monodon monoceros, assembly GCF_005190385.1. Classification (NCBI taxonomy): domain Eukaryota; kingdom Metazoa; phylum Chordata; class Mammalia; order Artiodactyla; family Monodontidae; genus Monodon; species Monodon monoceros. The sequence continues at coordinate 34,109,046 of NW_021703785.1, forward strand.
TTGCCTGCCAGGAATGATGAAATCAGTCCAAGGCCCTGACTCTCTGCAGACTGGCTTAGATCAACTGAGCCAGATCTCTGCTAAGAAACCAAAGAGGGTAGGAAATAGACTCTTAGGGCCATCCAGAATGGTCTCTAGTCAAATAGAAACTTACTCTCAGTCTTTTAATGAACTTTAAATGTTCTTTTAGCTCCTCTTTCCTGTTCAGGAACTTCACAAAATCCATTATATTTATAGTTTAAAAAGTTATATTTTGTCTTATACTCTTTCAACTTCCCGCTTTTTTCCCCCTGTATAGCCAAACTACTCTGAAGAGTTGGCTATAGTTACTCTTTCGCTCACCAGCCTCTAGACGAAACTGGCTTCTACTGTATCACTCCATTGAATCGGTTCTCACTAGGGCCACTGATTACTTCCATAACTCTAAATCCTGAGTATATTACTCAGGCTTCAACTATTTTTTTGTAAAGTAGTCTCTTCTCTTGGTTACTTTGACACTATACTCTCCAGGTTTTCCGAATTCTTCATGACTACAACATTGCACATTTCTTTGCAGATTCATTCTCTGTAACCTGACCAGTACATAGTGGAGATCTGTGAGGCTTGATTTTATTCCATATTTTCCTCTCTTCTAGATACTCTCTAGGCAATTTCATCATGCCCATGGTTTCAATTATTATCTATGTGTTCATAGCTTCCAAAGCCATAGTCTCATTCCATAGTACTCCTCTGAGCTCCAGAAATGGATATCTCCTGGCTAACAGATATTTCTACTTGGATTTCTCAAAAACATCTCAAACCTAACAAGTCTAAAACAAAAACCATGATTTTCATCCCAACACTGGTTTTCTGGTGCTCTTCTAAAACAGTGAGTGACAACACAAAATATCCAATTAGAACTAACTCCTAACACATACCTCTTCCATTCAATACCCAATATCTCAGCAAGTCCTGTCAATTTTACCTTTTAACTATCTCCTAAATTTACACATGTCTCTCCATCACCACATCCATTCCCATAGTCTTACCTAACAATAACATTTGCTTAGATTGTCCCTGTAGCTTGGCATTTTCTCTCTTCATCTAAGTACCTATGCTGCAGCTGGACTTAAATTTTCAAAATCAAAGCTTACCATTAAACCCCACACACATTAAATCCTTCAGTGACTTTCCATTTTTCATTGAATAAATTCCTTAACACAGGCGAGGATGACTTTTGTGATTATAACCATATTTATCTTTTTAGTCTTCTCTTGTGCCACTTCACTTATTCCTCTTTGCCATCTGGGCTCTAGGAATTCATTCTGATTTCTAGAAATATATAACATGTCTGCTTCCCACACCTTCTGCCAATACCAAGGTCTTCGCATATTGTTGGCAGACTCTGTCAGAATAGAAGTCAAGTGCTAACAACTGGTTTTGAGGCCATTTCTCTAGCTTCATGGAAGACTGAGGATACGACTCTTGAGCTAACCTTCAATGTAACATGAAATCAAGGCATCAATAAACAAGAAATGGGATCTTTGATAAATGAGAACCTGATTGAGAATACTATGTACAGAAGTAAGCACCTGTACCTTACTTGCAATTTATTGCAAAACCAGTACCTGTTATTAATGAGATGCATCTGCACTGGAGAATGGATTCTATTCACATTATCTCCGAGGGATACAGGACCAGTAGAACATAAAATCCAATGGAACTCATGACTTATTGATTCCCTATCAGGAGGTGGCTTGCACTCACCTATTCCTACTCTTTGGCACTGTAGGCATCCCCAGTGTAGAGTTCCTGAGGGCCATGAGGCCGCTACTATGCCTTTGTCATGAACTTTGTATGTTTGCCTACCTTGTTATCTCTCTTAAAGCAAAAAAATCGGTGTTGGGTGAAATCTATTGTATCTCATGTATTTTATTATCAATCCCAACTCAGGAACACAGGTGCTAGACAAGCAAAATAGATGTGCCACAAGGAGATAGACTCTTACCCGCACTGTACCACGTTACTTAAATATTCCTCCTCATCCTAATTTCATTTCCATTAATATTTCCTCTGTGAAAACATCTTTAAATGCCAATTTAGTTTACAAGTTCTCATGGAACTTTCCTTCAGATCAAAATATCTGTCTAAAATTAACATCTTTTTGTATGACTCTTTTAATATTACCTTCTCATAAGTCCCAGGAAAGTGGGCACCATATCTGTTACATCATATCCCCAAGTATCCCCAAACACAAACACTATGCCTGGTGCATGGGAGAAAGTTAGTAAGTACTTTTTAAATGGAAGAATGCAGAGCAGGTGCTGTGACATCTTATATCATAGGGATCTGCTCTAGTCTAATAACCTGGGGATTATTATTACATTCCTGGAGGAAGTAACATTAAGTTAAAACCTGAAGTTTGAGTAGTGACTGGGGAAATTAAGAATATTACATTTCAGGCAAGAAAATATCTATTAATGTTGTAATATATGGGGTGTGAGGACCATGTCACATTCAAGTAATTGAAAAAAAAATCCAGTGTGGTCAGATTATAACTAATAAAATTGTGAGGCAGGAAGAGACTGTAGAGTTAAGCAGGAGTCAAATCAGGAAAGCTTTTTTATTTTAAATTTTATTTTTTGGCCACACCACAGGGTATGTGGGATCCTAGTTCCCCAACCAGGAATTGACCCCACACCCCTTGTATTGCAAACATGGGGTCCTAACCACTGGATGCCAAGAAGTCTGAATCAGGAAAGTTTTAATGGCTATGTTAAAGACTTTGTTATACAATTTAGTTAATAGAATTCACTGAAGAAATGTAAAAATGAGATAATGAAATTTTTTTCCCCTTTCTATCCAACTTGGACCCTAATTGTTAGCCTAATTCTTAACACATTTCACTAGTAATATCCTTTACAACTTCTTAGAGTTATGTTTCCATGTCTGTTATTGGTACAAGTTTTACTTTAGGTAAGTTAGCATTTATAAGCCACAAAATCTGAGTGACTTAATACAATGGAATTTTATTTTCCAGTTACGTAAAGTTGGTGTAGCTGATGGGTGAGAAGCTTTCCTCCATATAATTTTTTAGAAAACTTAGTATCCTTTCATCTTGTGACTCTTCCAAATTTTTGGCCAACATAGACACAAATTTCTTCCACTCATATTTCACTGGCAACATCATGGCTACATTTAATACAGGGGGACTGGGAAATGTAATATAGTTGTGTTCCAGGAAGAAGGGAGAAATGCTGATCTTGACAGAGATTTAACAGTCTCTGTCACAGTTGCTCACAAATATCTGTGCAAACTATATTTTCCATAGACAGAAAATACTCATCCTCTCTCCAAAGGACACAATCAAAAATTGCATTGATTCTATGAATGCAGTTCAGTGTCAAGCATCACAGTTTTCTCCAAGAGATCTGAATATGGGTTCTCTTAAGTTAATTTAAAGATTTGTTATCTACTCCCAACCTTATACTCTCCAGCCCCTCTATACTCTTAAATGTCAACCAGGGACAAGAAAATACAACTAAAACTCTTTTTCAGGAAAGGGAAAGTTGTGGACCCAAAGAAGTCTCTGTCTGTTAGTAATAATGAAATGCTTCTGGGCAGACATTGTGAGGCAACTTCCCTGCCAGGGGGAGTTTCCTTGATCACCTCCCTCTGCTTATATTAATTTCCTGAGAGTGCTGGAGGCACAGGTGCATGAATCACGCATGTAGGAAACCTGCTTACTTGTCCTAAACACACCATTTGAATTGTTATATGAGAAAAAAAAAATAAACTACTGTTTGAGATGTACATTTTGGGGGTCTATAGGTTACAAGAGCTGGCATTTCTTAGGCTAATCATATGCATTGCAAAAGCAATGCCAGTTTGTGACCAAGGCCATGATGTAGGAAGGAGAAAGCATTTCCTATATGGGGGCATTGCAGCATATCAAGAAGAACCAAGAACATTAATGCTGTGACTAATTCTGTTGGCCAGTTTACAATAGATAATGTGGGGATTGATAAAGATTATAATTTAATTTATTCAAGGAATGCTGTGTGGTTTTAAAGAGAAAAACAGTTACTACTTACAAATAAAAGCTTTCCCTCAAAGAGAATCGGAAGTGACTTAATAAAAGTGATAAGTGTGCATTGATTAATCACTAGTCCATTGGGGGAAAATGATAAATATAGGCCCTGAAACTTATAATATTCTCAAGGTTAAGTTCAAGTTTATGGATTTGTACATTTCTTGAATTAATAAATATGAAATTAAAAATGTAAGAGCATTTGAAGAAAAATTAAATATTTATATAAAATAAAATTGCAAAAATACAGATTAGAAAGTCATGTATTGCAAAGTATTTTCTCCTAAATGAGTGCAGATTACCTGTTTGCTTGTTCATGGCACCATAGATGACTTTTGTCACAATAGCTCTGGGAAAATAAGCATATAAAACAAATATATATTTTGGGGACTAGTTACAATCAGGTTCAAATCCAATAATAAAGAAACCCAATCATTTCTTTGTGTCTTATTCCATCCTTTGTCCTCAATTTCTAGATATTCAGAGCTCACTGCTACCTACTCAGGCACACTTCAGTCTTATTGGGCTTTGGGAATATAGTTCATCAGTAGAACATTCCTAATGTCTTCCTTTCTCTTACCCTAATCAAACTATCTGCCGTATGTCTCCTTCCTTGAGAACCCTGCATTTTCTTATTTGAGAGTTAATTTGATAAATGTTCATTGTTAATTTTGAGTGTCTGTTCATAATTTAAAGTGTATTCTATGTTTTTATAGGTAGTATCTGTCAATCACACAGAGTTTTCCCGAAGACATGGCCTTAATTCACAAGAATAACATTAAATATAGAAAGAAAGGCAATCTTCAGGGACTTCAAATTTGCCTTCTTCTCTAGTCCACATATTCATTTGTTGAGCACTGTGTCATATACACAGGAGTGTGTATTAATATTATCTCTCTACACCTTCCTCTCTAGCCAATGTATGCTTTTGCAATCTCCAGAGTATGCCATGTTCTCTTACCTCTGAGTCTTTGGAGAAGATTTTTCTCCTAAGAAACATTCTCTGCAAGAAGTCTTGTGCTTGATCTTCAATAAATTTTTCAATACAACTCAAGATCACTTCTTTATGATGGCATCTTCCATTCCTGCCTGCTACCCATCAGATTACCTACTGAGCCCCATCTTCTAATATATCACTTACCACATTTTATTGTAACTGTTTTCTAATTCACCCTTCTTATCAGTAAAATTTGTAAGTTTACTGAGGGCAGGAATTTATCTTTGGATCTTTGTAGAAATCAGAACTTTATCTTGGTAATCAGTACAAAGAAATGTTTGTGGAATGGGTGAATGAATGAATACAAAGTTAAATCTGTGGTGGGAACATTGTGGTGGGTAAGTTCCTTATAATAAAATAGTCAAAGCCAATATGTGAATTAGTGAGAGGTGACATGTGCAAATTATAATGTTTGATCAATTGAAGGTAACTGAATTGTAATAGACTGCCTTTTCTTTCGTGATTATAGAGTGAAATATTCCAAAGAACACATTAGTTGACATTCATAATCTTTCTGATATTCACTGTGTAGCATTAACATTATTTCCCTTTGATAGACAGAATGTTTCTGAGCCATCATTATAACCCTATTTTTTTGTTTATTTTACCAGTGGCATGAGGAGCACAAATTGACCTTAGGCCAGCTTCAAGAAATCCCGAGTTCAGTGGAATTATTATTGGGCCCATCAAATTCTTCCTCCCTGGAACACTCAAATAAGTCTCAAAGCTTGTAACTAGATATAATCATGAGAGACATCACCCACACTTTCACCCCCTGTTATCTGTATCTGGAACAAATAAACATCATACGCTTTACTCTGTCACAAAGCATATATCATATGCTGTAAGAACACTTCAGCCTCATAAGATATTTTTCATCCTTAGCAGTAGCTGTATTGAATAGGCCTTTCTACTCTTCTGCAAGGCCTTTTGATTCTAAAATAGCCAAGATAACCATTAGATAATCAAGTGCATGCTAAGACCAGTGAATTACAAAGGAATTATCCCATTACCTCACACTGGGAAGTAATTTGGATACTGTGGTTTGCAGGATATCATTCAAGACAGGAAAAGAAATTCTCGTAAAAAATAAGTGCCTATTATAGTAAGGAAACATTGCTAACTGTGTCCTCCTCCTGATGGAAGGGTCTAGTATAATCAATCTGCTAAAGACTGGCAGTGTAGAACTATGTCATGAACTCTGGGGTTCTCAGTGTTTGGAACTCATCAATGAGTCTAGTGAACTCACCCTTGGCCATGAAATGTTTGTGTTTTTCAGATTATCCTTAACTACCAGCATATAATTTCTATGAGGACAAGCTTCTTTTTAGTTTTGTGTTTTTTATTACTTTCATTGCTGCATCATCAGAGCTTGGACCAGGGTCTGGCACATGATAGGAACTCAATAAATATTTGTTGAATTAATAATACTAATCTTTGTGTCCATAGGTGCTTTGTTTTTGAATCCAGTTTTTGGTATCAGTAGGCTGACAGAAAAGGCAAATAACAATCATTCTTAGTATGGGTTATCCTGATCTTTCTATCATTTAAAAAATATATATCATCCTTGGTGCATGTCTTTAGGTGAGAATTCACAACAGAAATGAATATTCTCAGACCCTGGGCCATTCCAAAGTGTCCAAACTATGGATCCCTTCCCCATCTTCCTTAAAACTAATCATCATACAATGCTGGCTATTGCCCAAGAATCTATGTATAGCTCTATCCCATCCTGTCTTTTTAAATAACTTAATAACTATATACACTTGCAGTTATGCTTATTTAGAAGATTTCTTCCTTCACTAGTCTGTACAGGCTCCAGAATCTGGGCTTTAATGCTGGTTTATCATTCAAAGACTTGATTTATTTATTTTTTTCATTATCAAGATTTTGGATAGAGGTAAATTCCTGATGTGACGATTGGAGAGAAAACTTCTAGAAGTTTATTGCTGTTTTTTCATGCCAGAGGAAACTCACCTGATAAGCTGGAACTAATATGGTTTCTTTAACTTAATGGAAGAACCTGGTTGTCAGAGATTAAGTGACATAGGACAGATTTTAACAATCACATTGCTGGGAATAAATTGATACTGAGATTTTTGGTTATGGCCAATGAATTATGGGGTTCCCAGAAATAAATCCAACAGACAGAGTACCAAGGCCTCATATGATTTACATAACAACCAAAATAAAAGGAAAAAAATAAAACGTCTTCCAGTTTTGGCAAACAGAAGACTTCAGACACCATATTAGAAATTCATGGTCTTTTTTCCAATTTTATGCACTTGAGTCACTTCACAATCCAGAGTTTTTGAACAAAGAGTAGGCAGGTTCCTTGAGGAAGGACTCTGTATTTATCTTTTAGACAAAAACAATAGGTGCTCCTCACTTTTTGCCTTATACCCTCTCCAGTAGCTCAGAGGAAATTTCAGCTCATTATTTCTGTATGATAAATAAACACTATTTCATTTCACTCTTTTTATATTGAATTTTTTCCTCTTCCTTTTAAGACTGTATATCACCCCCTGACACACACACACACACAATTATGAAGTCTTAGAAAGCTATGATCAAGTTTTATCCATTTTTCCACTTTACACCTTTCCATGTTTGCTGCATTGTATTGAATTGAAACTATAATTCCTTTCAAAGTTGTTTTCTCTGCCTAAAAAACAATGAACCACAATAAAGCCTATTTTAAAAATGTGTTTTCCCTCAATTTCAACATGCTTTTGTACTTAACCAGTTCCCAAATAATGATACAACTAAGGAAGAATATGTGGAAGGTCCCAAATCTTTGGATATGGTGAAATGGCATGTTATTTAACAATGGAAACAAATACTCTGCCTATGATTATATGCTTCATATCTTCTTTCTATATTGACACTGTTGAGCCATAGACATGTATATCTGCCAACTAACCACTGAGACCAACTATTAGTGTAGCAGAGAGGGCAAGTGTAGTGTAGCAGAGAGGGCAAGCAGAAAGAAGAAAGAAGCAACTGTATCACACTCGTGATTAGTAGAAGAGAAGGGAGTGTAGCATTACAAGAGAAGGGAATTTGAAAGCATTCAGTTTTGATACCCCAAAATATATCAATAAGTTTTTCATAATTTGGAAAATATAAATATATTTTATTAAAATTAGTAAGTTGACTTTCACATAAAACCAAAATTCTTAAGTATGAAATATGAAGTATATCATTATTTGGTCTGCACCCAAATTCTCTAGCTTCTTCATTACCATTTATATTGAATTACTTGAATTTTGAATCATTTTCTTTTTTCAATTCTATGCCTTTTGCAAAGGCATATGGCTTTCATACTTCTTCATCTTTTCAGCTTCTATTCTTCTCATCCTTTGTTTGGGTTTTCTAGAAGCAGATACAAGATGAGGTTTAGGAAAAACTGGTAGAGAAGTGGGAAAGCTGGAAAGGGAAGATATAAGAAAAAGCAAAATGTGTGCTGTCAAGCAAGTTGATACTGAAGGTAACTTGATATTAATGCTGTGGGAACTATGGTGATATGGAAGAAAGGAGCCTGGAGCTGTCTCACAAGAGAATTAATGGCACTAAGTATTAATTCACTTACTTCTGGCAATCATTGTCTAGTCAGTCACTCATTTATTTTTAAAACTTTGTTTGCCTAAATTATCTCTCTTATGCCAGAAATATTTATTGTCAGATTGTTATTTGACTTCTTTGTCCTATTTCACCTTGTGGACAAAAGCTCAGATTTCTGAAAATAATCATACTATGAAAAAATAGAACTCTACAATGCAGATTTGAAATGTAAATACATACTTCCAAATCTTTGTTTTTATGAAAAAAGGCATTATAAGAATATTCATAAGAAGCAAAATGAAAGTCTATATATTCAACCTTATCTTTCTTAGTTGTTTTCAAAGCTATTCTGGAAAATTAATTTGAAAACAAGGTAAGTGATTTTAGCAAAGGTGCTCTGCAAATTATGTTCTGCTTTGTTTGGGGTCTCCATGAGAGTGGAGAAAATTCTTCATTATTTTAGTTTTCATTTACTTTTTACTGTTATAATGCCAAATTATATACAGTATATCACAGTAAAAGCAAACATGTTAACCTTATGGTGCTTTTTTAGTGTTGATGATGATGTTTTTCATTGTTTGTTTTTGCAACAAATCATTATGGTAGCAATGGAAAAAATAAACCTTGTAAAACATTTTATCACCTATTCATCTTAAACAAAAATTTCATATATTTCAATGTGGTGCAATATTGCAGTACAGAATTATGCAAACTAAAAGACATTTCCACTTGCAGAAAAACTGATTGTTATTACAGAGACTGAGGAATGAAAGTAGACAAAGAAAGTCACCTGTGTTATGTTGCAGCAAAAAGTTTTACAGCACTCAAAATCTAGTTATGTTAATAACTCAGTCATGATCAAATACATATTTTCATTATGTGTACATTTGCAAGTCCATGCTGGCAATTAAATGTCATCGAAGGGGTGAAAATAAAACAAAGCTAAGAGCAAGTGACACACAAAAAATACAATAGAGTATTAGCCTATCCTAAAAATAGTTTGTAAATCATTTTGAAAAATATGAGCACCTGTTGATCCCAGAAGAATCTATGTAAAATAAAAGATCCAAATATCAAATCTAAGTGATGCTGCATAATATTTGCTCATTTGGACTATGATCATCATATTTAAAACTCTAGATTCCAATCTTTAATTCGAATAACTCTTACATATTTTTACCACCGTATAAGTGTACGCAATGTAAAAAATGAAAGCCCTCTCAAAGGGTTGTTGAGGCTCTTCTTAGCATCACTTCTCAAGGTGTACACTGTGGGCCACCTAACTCAGAAACAAACAGTTGCATGCTAGCTGACCATGACAGAGCCCCTCTGAGACCAATTAAATGAGAATCACAAAGGGGCAGTGGTGGGGAATCCACATTTTTAACAGGGTCTGCTGCTGATTCTTGCCACCTAATGGCTACAGTAGGGAAGATTTAGGTGGGACTTTAATTATTATAAATTTATTATATTCTGACATACTTTCTCAAGTATTTGAACATTAAAATTACAAAATATTTTGAAAGATCTTTCTCTAATCAAAATAAAGTATCTTTGCAAAATAATATTATATTAATAATAAACATATTTTCCATAAGATTTCAGCAAAAGAGAGAGTGTTTCAAACTAGTATGAAAGATAGTGGAATTTCAAAATATTTTAAGTTCTCTTTAAGGAATGCTCATTGTTTTTCATCTCTTCATATATATATATATATATATATATATATATATATAAATGAAGTATAGTTAATTTAAAATATTACATTAATTTCAAGTATACACATAGTGATTCAATATTTTCATAGATTACACTTTATTAAAAGTTATTACAAAATAATGACTATAATTCCCTGTGCTGAACAATATATCCTTGTTGCTTATCTATTTTATACACAGTAGTTTGTATCTCTTAAATCCATACCTCTTTCTTGCCCCTCCCCACTGGTAACCACTAGTTTGTTTTCGATACCTGTGAGTCTGTTTCTGTTTTGCTATGTACATTCGTTTTATCTTTTAGATTCCACAAATAAGTGATATCACATAATATTTGTCTTCTCTGTCTGACTTATTTCACTAAGCATATTTTCTAGGTCCATCCATATCGCTGCATAAGGCAGAAATTCGTTCTTCATTTTTTATAACTGAGTAATATTCCATTATATATGTATTCCACATCTTCTTTATCATTTGTCTATTGATAAACACTTGGTTTGCTTACATATATGGCTATTGTAAATAATGCTGCTATGAACATTGTAGAGCATGAATCTTTTTGAATTAGTGGTTTCATTTTTCCAGATATATACCCAGGATTGGAATTGCTGGATCATATGGTAGTTCTGTTTTATACAAGGGTCCCCTTTTCTCCACATCCTCTCTAGTTATTTATAGACTTTTTGATGATAGCCATTTTGACAGGTATGAGGTGGTATCTCATTCTTGTTTTGGTTTGCATTTCTCAAATAATTAGTGCTGTGGAGCACATTTTCATGTGTCTGTTAGCCATCTGGATGTCTTCTTTAGAAAAATGTCCATTCAGGTCTTCCATCAATATTTTATTGTTTTTTTTTTTTGATATTAAGTTGTATGAGCTGTTTGTATATTTCAGATATTAATCCCTTGTCAGTCATATCATTTGCCTATATTTTCTCCAATTTAGTAGAATGTCTTTTTGTTTCTTCAATGGTTTCCTTTGTTGTGCAAAAGGTTTTAGGTTTAATTGGGTTCCATTTATTTATTTTTGATCTTATTTCTGTTGCCTGGGAGATAGATAAAAAATATTGCTATGATTTATGTCAAAGAGTGTTCTGCCTATGTTTGCATCTAGGATTTTTATGATTTTGAGTATTACATTTAGTTTTTTAATAAATTTTGAGTTTATTTTTGTATATGGTGTGAGGAAACATTGTAATTTCATTCTTTTACATGTAGCTGTCCAATTTTCTGAACACCACTTATTGAAGAGACTGTCTTTTCTTCATTGTATATTCTTGCCTCTTTTGTTGTAGATTAATTGACCATAGGTGTGTGGGATTATTTCTGGGCTGTCTATTCTGTTCCATTGATCTATGTGTCTGTTTTTGTGCCAGTACTGTGCTGTTTTATTTAGCTTTGTAGTATAGTCTGAAGTCAGGGAGGGTGATGCCTCCAGCTTTATTCTTTTTCCTCAAGATTGTTTTGGCAACTTGGGGCCTATTCTTGTTCCCTGTAAATTTTGGGATTATTTGTTCTAGTTCTGTTAAAAATGTCATGGGTATTTTGATAAGGATTGCATTAAATCTGTGGATTGCTTTGAGTAGTTTGGCCATTTAAAAAATATTAGTTCTTTCAATCCAAGGGTATGAGATATATTTCAATTTCTTTGTATCATCTTCAATTTCCTTCTTCAATGTTTTACAGTTTTCAGAGTATAGGTATTTCACCTTCTTGGTTAAGTTTATTTCTTTGTTCTTTATGATGAGATTTTAAATGAGATTGGTTTTTCTTGGTTTTTTTCTTTCTGATAGTTCATTATTGGTGTGTAGAAAAGCAACATATTTCTGTGTATTAATGTTGTATCCTGCAACTTTACTAAATTCATTTGTTCTAATAGTTTTTTGGAAGATTTTAGGATTTTCTATACATAGGATCATGTCATCTGCAAATAGTGACAGTTTTATTTTCTCCTTTCCAATGTGGATTCGTTTTATTTCTTTTTCTTATCTGACTGCTGTGGCTAGGGCTTCCAATACTATGTTAAATAGAATTGTTGAAAGAAGGCATCCTTGTCTTATTCCTGAATTTAGAGGAAAGGCTTTCAGCTTTTCACCATTGAGCATGATGTTAGTTGCAGGTTTGTCATAAATGAACTTTATTATTTTGAGGTGTGTTCCCTGTATACCCACTTTGATAAGAGATTTTATCATGAATGGATATTGAATTTTGTCAAATGCTTTTTCTGTGTCTATTGAGATAATCAGGGTATTTTTATCCCTCTTTAATTAATGTAGTATATCACACTGATTGATTTGCAAATATTGAACAATTCTTGCGTCCCTGGAATAAATGCCACTTGATAATATCATATGATCCTTTTTATATATTGCTGGATTTTGTTTGCTAATATTTTGTTGAGGAATTTTGCATTTAAATTGATTAGAGTTATTGGCCTGTAATTTTCATTTTTTTGTCTAGTTTTGGTAACAGGGCAATGGTGGCCTTGTAGAATGTATTTGGGGATGTTCCATCCTCTTCAATTTTTTGGAATAGTTTGAAAAGTATAGGTGTTAGTTCTTCTCTATATGTTTGGTAGAACTTCTCGGTGACGCTGTTGAATCTTGGACTTTTGTTTGCTAGGAGTTATTTTTATTACAAATTGAATTTCACTACTAGTGATTGGTCTCTTCAAATTGTCTGTTTCTTCTTATTCAGTCTTGGCAGGTTGTATGCTTCTAGAAATGTGTGCATTTCTTCTTGGTTGTCCAATTTTTTGGCATGTAACTATTATAGTACCCTCTTATGACTTTTTTTTATCTCTGTGATATCGGTTGTTATTTCTCCACTCCCATTTCCTATTTTGTTTATTTGGGTTCTTTCTCTTTTCTTCTTGGTGAGTCAAGCTAAAGTTTTATCAATTTTGTTTATCTTTTCAAAAAACCAGCTCTCAGCTCTTAGTTTCACTGATCTTTTCTATTAAATTTGGTTATTTTTGGGTTTGTTTTTTCTGGTCTCTGCTTTATTTATTTCCTCTTGGATCTTTAGTATTTCCTTCTTTCTGCTGACTTTGGGCTTTGTTTGTTCTTCTTTTTCTAATTCTTTCAGATGGTAGCTTAAGTTGCTTGAGATTTTTCTTGTTTCTTGAGGAAGGCCTGTATTGCTATAAACTTCCCTCTTAGAACTGCTTTTGCTGCATCTTATAGATTTTGGAGAGTTTATTTCCATTTTCATTTCTCTCTAGTTATTTTCTGATTTCCTCTTTGATTTCTTAATTCACCCATTGTTACTTTAGCAGCAGAATATTTAGTCTCCACATGTTTGTTCTTTTCTCATTTTTCTTTCTGTAATTGATTTCTAGTTGCATATCATTGCAGTCAGAAAAAAATGCTTGATATAATCTCTACCCTCTTAAATTTGTTGAGACCTCTGTTGTGGCCTAGCATGTGATCCATCCTAGAGAACATTCCATGTGCACTTGAAAACAATTTGTATTTTGCTGCTTTTGGATGTAATATCCTCTATATATTTTTTAAGTATAACTGATCTATTGTGTCCTTAAAATCACTGTTGCCTTATTGATTTTCTGTCTGAATGATCTGTTCATTGATAAGTGGTTTGTTAAAGTACCATATTATTATTTTGTTATTGTCAGTTTTTTCCCTCTATGCCTGTTATATTTGTTTTATATATTTAGATGCTACTCTATTGGGCGCATATATGTTAATGAATGCAATATCCTCTTCTTTATTGATCCCTTTATCATTATATAATGCTCTTCTTTGCCTTTTGTTATAGCCATTATTTTAAAGTCTATTTTGTCTAAGTATTGCTTTCTTGTCAGTTCTGTTTACATAAAATATATATTTCCACCCCCTTACTTTTAGGCTGTTTGTGTCTTTAGCTCTGAAGTAAATCTCTTGTATGCAACATATAGATGAGTGTTGTCTTTTTTTTTTTTAATTGACTCCAGTCAGCCACCCTATGTCTTTTGATTAGAGAATTTAGTCCATTAACTTTTAAGTAATAATTGGTAGGTATGTACTTATTGCCATTTTATTCCTTGTTTTCCAGTTATTTTTGTAGTTCTTCTCTCTTTATTTTGCTTCTTTTTGCTTCTTTCCTTGTGATTTGATAATTTCCTTTAGTAGTTTGATTGTCCCTTTCTTTTTAGCTTTTGTGTGTCTGTTGTAGATTTTTTACTTGTGGTTATCATGGGGTTCATATATGTTGACCTATAAATGTATCTACTTTTTTTTTAAACTGGTAGTCATTCAAACACATTTTTAGTTCAAACACATTCCAAAAGATAGACATTTTTACTCTCCTCCCACACATTTTGTGCTTTTGATGTCATATTTTACATCTTTATGTTTATCCCTTAATTGTTTTGTAGTTATAGTTACCCTTACAATTTTTTAACTTTTAATCCTTCTTACTAGCTTATTTAAGTGCTTGATCCTCAGACCTTACTATATATTTGCTTTTCCTACTGAGATGTTCCCTTTCCTATAGATTACTCTTTTCCACATAGAGAAGACCCTCTAACATTTTTGGGGGGTAGGTTATTAATGAACTGTTTAATTTTTTGCTTGTCTGAGAAGTTCTTTATCTCTTCTTAAATTCTAACTGCTAATCTTGCTGGGTAGAGTATCCTAGCTTGCATGTTTTCCCTTTCACTACTTTGAATATGTCATGCCACTCCCTTCTGGCTTGCAAAGTTTCTGTAGAAAAACAGGTGATAGCCTTATTGGATTCCCTTGTATGTGACTCTTTGTTTTTCTTTTGCTGCCTTTAGAATGCTCTCTATCTTTAACATTTGCCATTTTAATTATGATGCGCCTTGATGTGAGTCTGTTTGGCCTCTCTGTGCTTCCTGTACCTGGATATCTGTTTCCTTCTTCAGGTTTGTGAAGCTTTCAGCCATAATTTTCTCAAACATATTTTCAAATACATTTTCAATCCCTTTCTCTCTCTCCTCTCCTTCTGGGACTCCTATAATGCAAATATTTGCACACTTAATGTTTTCCCAGAGATCTTTTAAACTGTTCTCATTTTTTAAAATTTGTTTTTCTTTTTGCTGTTTTGATTGGGTAATTTTCAGTATTCTAGCTTCTAGATCACTTTCTTCATTTCTGATTGAGTCTTTATATTTTCTAGTTTCTTGTTAAAATTCTCACGATGTTCATCTATTCTTTTCCTTAATTCAGTTAATATTCTTATTACTAATTCTTTGAATTCTTTATCTGGTAAATTGCTATTTCTGTTTCATTATTTTTTCAGGGGTTTTCTCTTGCCTTTCAATTGAGATTAATTCCTCTGCCTTTTCATTTTACTTAACTTCCTTTCCTCTATGAATTTAGGTAAAACAGTTACCTATTGCAGTCTTGAAGTGCTGTCCTTATGTGGGAGCATCTCTATACAGATTGCGTGTGCCCAATGCCTTTGTTGGGAGAATTGGATTTGATGTGAATTCAAGTCACATCTTTTATCAGGGTGTACTGGCAGCTATCACCTTGGTAAGAGGTGGGACTGGATGTGGAGTGGCTAGAGCTGGAGCTGGCATGAAGCAGGGCTTCCTCTCTACTCAGTGGCCATTGCTGCCCTATCAGGGGTGGTGTCTGATCCCGAGTTGCTGGAGCAGAAGCCCTGAGATTTAGCCTCGAGCTAGCTCTGTTCCCTTCAAGTGTGTGCTTTCCCTCTCCCAACACCAGGACCCTTGTCCCAGAGGTGGAGCGTGCTGAAGCAAGGGGGCATATGTGACCTCTCAGATCATGTCAGCCACAGACAGATGTCCAAGCTGCCTCTGATACACTACCTGTCCAGGCACCAGAAATTGTTTCCCTTACTCTGCTCAGATGCAGCTTTGGATCCAAGTCCCCTTTTTCTCTCACAGCCAATCACTCCCCACAGCCTCTGCTGCCCCTCCCTCATTGTGGATCTGCATCTCAAGGCAGGCAGGACATGCATGGACTCTTGGCATATATTGTGGGGTGAGCTGTTGACTGTGGGTTGACTGACTGCCGTCAGAGTTCTGCGGTGCTTCTGATACACTACTTGAATAAATGCCAACAATGGCCTTCACCACCCCACCCAGGTGTCACTCTGGCACCAGGTCACCTCTGTGTTCTACAGCTGAGTTTTCTCCCTGGTCATGGCAATCTTATATCCAGTGCCATGCTGTAATGTGGAGAAAGTGGGCCTGGAGCATTCACTTGGCTTGGGCTGGTGTGCATGCTGAGGCAGTTGGGAGAAACCTACAACCACTAGCATAGTCTTCAATCTGCTCTCTCCACCCTGCCTAGGGGCAGGCCAGCACACACATGCTCCTAACAAGTGGAGTCCAACAGACTTCCTGTTAGTCTCAGCAGTCCTCCAACCAGCCGAGGGGGCTCCTCTTTCCTGTGTAGGACCCCAGTGCTGGGGTGCCCTATCTGTGGTGCAAACTCCCTCCCCAAGGACAGTCTCTGCCCATGTAATCTCCCTTTTCCTCTGATTCCCCTCCCAGAAGCACAGGTCCTGAGTTTGTCACTTCTCTTCTCTTCCTACTTGATTATGTGTGGATAATCACATAATTATCCACATATAATCCACACATAATGTGTGGATCATTCTTACAGCCTTGGTTGTACAGGAGTCTTTCTGCCAGTTTCCAATTAGTTTTCAGTGAGGATTGTTCCACATGTAGATGTAATTTTGATGTTTTCATGGGAGGAAGTAAGTTCTGTGTCTTTCTCCTTCCCAACTTAATTGATCTCCTCTATTTATATATATTTTTAGTCTTTGTCTAAGATTGCTAATCTTCTTTTAAATTTTGGTTCTAAAGTCTCAGAACTGTTCATATTCAGATATTGTTC
Source organism: Monodon monoceros (assembly GCF_005190385.1). NCBI lineage: Eukaryota > Metazoa > Chordata > Mammalia > Artiodactyla > Monodontidae > Monodon > Monodon monoceros. Next base: position 34,126,227 of record NW_021703785.1, read on the forward strand.
TAGTACAGATGTAAAATTTTTGGTCTTGCTATAAGATAATATGGTTAGGCACTTTAGCAATAATAGTAACTATTAAAGTACTATTTGTTCCCTGTCTTATTACAAAATGTACTTAAAATATTACACATAACTTCCAGGGAACATATAGTTTTAAAATTACTACCAAGGGGAAATGAGAAAAACAAAATGTATCATATAGAAATTCATTCTGCCAGTTAGTGTGTAGACCCCAAATTTAAGTTCTACCCACAGCAAACAATAATAGTCAATTATCATCATCATTGTCATCATCATCATCATAATAATAAAGTAAATAAATAGGACATGGTGGATATGTTTATGGCATAGATTATGGTGATGATTTCATGGGTATGTACTTATCTCCAAACTCATTGCATACATTAAATTTGTACAGTTTTTGAGTGTCAATCATACCTCAATCAAGTAGTTTTTTGTTTGTTTGTTTGCTTTGGTCACGCCATGTGGCATGCAGAACTTCCCCAACCAGGGATCAAACCCATGCCCCCTGCATTGGAAGCATGGAATCTTAACCACTGGACCACCAGGGAAGTCAGTACTATTTTTTTTTCAAGGCAATTAGTGAACAAATAAATGAATTAAAAAACAGGGACAAAACTAAGATAATTTTATATATATATATATATATATATATATATATATGCACTCTCTCTGCTCCAAATTTGGATCACGTGACCCAGTTCATATACCATAACATACAAAAATTGACAGCATAGAGTTCACAGCCAGAGGGAGGTAAGCCAACTTACATGATCTGTCACCCTCAGAGACTCTCACTCTTAGGTTGGGGACCACATCTACTGGCTCTCATAATAATCTGTGAATAACTCTGCTGTAACACACACTCTCTACCCAGCATTTTAATTTTCTGTCTATTGTCTTCCATCACTACTGGACTATAAACTCCCAGAGAGCAAGAAATGATGCTCTTTATCTTGGCATATCCAGTACCTCTACTATATCCAAGTACTCAACCAGTGATTGTTGAATGTTATGAACAGAGCAGGCTTCCCTATACAAAATTGAGGGCTACCTTCACTTCACCTCTTGTTTGGGAGAAATAATACCAGTGTCCCAGGCTTCACTCATCAGTGACAAACTCCTCCTTTTTTTGCCAAGAGATTAATTTTATCCTTATGCAAGTTGAACTCCTAGCAGATTATCCTGGTAAGAACTCACAATTTTGGCATGTATATAATCTCCCCCTAGAGAGTGCTTCCTACTACCTGCATGGGGTTCACTATGTACTATATTTGTGAGAGCTATCACAGAAGGATCACAGACCCACTTGAGACTGTACATGTGGCAGGTCACCATTTATTTGCCCTTGTGTACTTAGATGTGTGTGGAAAACTTGTATCTGTTAGTGGCAGTTATTTATTGTAACTGAGGAAGAAAAAGCAATATTACTGCATATGGGCCCTCAACCCCAATCAACTACTCTTCCCAATGCATGCATCTGTCCATGTGACTAACTTTTAATATGTATATTTTTACATTATGTAAATTCTTAATTAGCCTGTCTTGTTTAGATTGTATACATCATTATATCTGACATTGTTGTAAGTACTATGTGATTGATAAGATTCCTTTAAGAAACTATGCTTTTAAAGACAAAAGTACCATGCTGAGAGGGGTGACTTACTTATATCCCACATTAGTGGGTGGTTACCCTATTTATAGGATCTTTAAAACAAGTACATTTTTAACGAACTAAGGTGAATAAAGGCACAACTAAAAACTGTCAAAAAAATTCCTTAAATTCACACCATGTAATAGATATGAAAGCTTATATCATTTAACTCTCTTAAAAAAATTATACTGTAGTGAAAATGAAGTTCAACTTGTCCTGCTGAGCTGAAAATTTAAACCATTGCACAAGTTTTTAAAAATTTCATAGCTTAGATTAATGTATAATAAACTCATATGATTTATTTTAGCTGAGAACATTTTATTTTGATTACATAAATATTATAGTAGTACTAAAGATCTAAATGTGATACCACATAAATAGTAAAAATTAACAAGATATCCAGAAATTTAAAGCTGGTAAACCTTGGTTGCAGAGAGCAGAAAAATATAACTCAAATGGCACTAAGGTTTATATCACTATATTTTATGAACCTTAGAATATCTGAAACTATTTAGTAAGACTATTGGATTATAAAACTTGTTTTTGTTATTTATTTTTTAGAATTTAGTTTTCATAAAAATATAAAGTTGGCTTGAATTTGGGTTATTTTATATGTTTTTTATTAGGCCTTTTGCAGATCTTTTTCCCTCTGATCTTAGAATCCCATACAGGCTTAGTAGTTTCTAGATGTGAATCACTTTCATTGATTTTGCCAAAGTTAAATAGTTCCATTTTCCTGAATACTTGGGACACTTTTAAGCTCAGGAATATTTTCTTTTGTTATAGATTTGCTCTTTTTCTTACTTTTTTTATCCAAAATATTATTTTACCCAGATAGGCTTTTACTTTCTGTCATTGAGATCTATTCTTTCCTCATAATTTTTATATCTTTGTCCTTTTTCTTAGGCTATTTGAATTCTATAAATATTTCTCAAGTGTGAACTGTGCATCCATGGTCTTCTGCATTATGTAGTTTGCATTACAAATATGTGCTTTTTATACAGAATTTAATCCTATTCTTCAGTATTTATTTAATCTGGTTATTTCCTCTGAGGCTTTTGTTGTTGTTTTGTTTTGTTTCTGTGATTTGGTCTAGTTTCGATTTTTTCATCTTACTACTTCCTTTAATGTTAATTTTTCTTTGATTTTTTTTCCACAACATTCCTTTGTTGTGTTATGGAAATTTGTAAAGGACTTTGTTTTTACCACTGCTTTAAGTTGATCTGAGTTTCTCCCCAACTATACATGAGGAGAGGCTTTGTATATTGCCCTTAACCCCATTACCTTTTCTGGGATCCATGAAGGTGTTCTCTCAGATTTAAAGAAGTTAGGAGTTGTGAAAAGCCTCAAGAGAGATCCCTGATGAATGAGGCAGGAAGTCTTCCAAATTCCCTGCACATTCTCTGACTGTGAGAAGTATACTGACCATTCTCAAGAACTGGAAGAGGTATGTAACTTAATAATTCTACGAATTACACCAACCGGTACAATTTATAAGTACCTTCTGTATGCCAGGTGAATACTCATACTGACTCTAATCCACTTAAAGAGCCTGAAAATTAGGTGACATTATTAGTAGTAGTAGTATTTGTATTACTGAATGTTATAGATGGGAGGAATAAAGATGGATTTAAGTTGAACTTTTCACATATTGAATTTTGATGGGAGAAAAAAAACAAGATAGTTAAGTAATAATGGAAAAACAAAGGCTTTTAAATGAACAAACATGGGTCAAATTCTATAGCTATGCAGCTTTCAGTATTCATTTAAAAATATTCATATAAGAGAAAATGCAAATTAAAAAGCATTAACATAACTAAATATTTCCAGATATGGTGATATGTCTATAAAATTTAATCTGAAGTAGTATTTACATAAATGAATCTTCAAAACTTGATCATCTTATGCAGTTTTATTTCTCTAACATTGTCTGAAGTAAGTAAACATTTATATAGAAAATTACTTTTAAACTATTGCTGTTAGGAAAAACAGGTAAATTTTTTTTTGCCATTTTACCTGATACATTTTAATTTCAAACTCACATATACAAACATCTTTGGAATTTCAGTTTATCTTGCATAGTATGCAGAAATGTCCTATATATTTCTGTTCAATAGTGTTTGCTCTTTCTATTTTGGCTTCTTTAAAATAAGTTAAGGACAGTTTAAATGAATCAGGATTATGCTATAATTAGTGAAATCTAACATTTCTTTGCCTGAATCACAGTATGCCTTTCCTCAACTTACTTTCATCAAAGTTAAGTCATTATTCAGGAAAATATAATTAGCTTGTTTTAATCTTATCATTTTCAGGTATCTGCTAAAGTAATTAGATTTCTCTTCTCTTCTTTTTAGTTAAAAGATTGCTGAAGGATCAATGCACAATACATCATTTTCTATTCTGCAACACCAATTACTTTGTCCCTCAGTGTAAATTTATTGATTTTTCTTAGTAGTACATTATCACCATGTATTCACAGCATGGGGGTTATTAATTAGTAAGAGAAATAAAGATTCATTTGTGAATAGTTATCCTTTTAAGTTTCTTGCCTAGAACATGTGTGGTAGTATGGTACCTGCTAATGGCACATAGAATTTAAGAATAGAGTTGCTTTCTCATTCCCACAGTTTCCATATTGTTCTTTTGAGATGCACAATAAACTCAAACTTAGAAAAAAAGAAAGAAAGAAAGAAAAGAAAGAAATCTTATGTAAATTACTAAGTTAGAAAAAGTTCAGGTATTCTGGCTTTTATTATCAATTAAACTGATTTTATTTCTTTTTTCTTATGACCAAGGAATACAAAGCAGTGCACTGAACACCTCTTTATAATATTAGTTATTGCAATATCATATTACATAGAAATTATAAAGTTGATGTAAATATAACTTGATACAATGAAGGAATATATTTTTCAGTTATTTGTGTATTTGTCTTACTCACCTACTAAAGTGAAACTTTCTGGATGGAAAAAAAGAAAATGAAAGGGAATATTTGTTAAGCACAAAATTGCACATGTGATTTTTGTTAGATAGTCTCATGTGTCATTATTTTTTAATCATTTCTCTTTTAATTCATTCAATAAATATTCAAAGTGCCTACTGTGTGCCAGGAATTCTAGGATCCTGTGATATGGTGGAGAACAACATAATATCCATGCTTTAGTGAACCCTGAATTTGAATATGGAAGGTCTCAAGGCATGAAAAATTATGTAATAATACAAGTAGACTTCAGTTCCAGTCAGAAAAACATAACTGGGTCAGGGATAAAAAGAAAAAAATACAGAGATGATAATATTTTAGATAGGGTACGCAGAGACCACCTTCTGGAGGCAAACTTAGAACAGAGAAAAGATTGAAATAAGAAAGGTAGCCTGGAAAATATCTGAGGGAACAACATTCTAGAATTGGAGTCTGAGAAGAACAGTTGTCCTAACTACAGTGTACTTAATGGGAGGAACAGCAACAAGGTCAATAGTAAAATGTTGCTCCTACTTCTCTTCTATTGCTTCGTATTTATTTATTTATCAATCAGGTTTGTGTTGATGTCCTCAATTTCATCAATATTTTCTGTTATGTGTTTTTCTCTTTTTGAAGGGGTTGAGGATACCTAAAAAGGCAGCCCTCACCGCAAGATTATGCATATATTCTACCCTATATCTTCTAAAAATTTGTAGTATTGTTTTGTTTTAATATTTATTTTTAAAGTTCATTTTTAAAACATTTAAAATTCATTACTGTGAGAAAAATGAGGTAAAGTTTGAGATTATTATTTATTTTCTTAAATAAATATCCTATTAATTCAACATTATTCATTGTTCAGTCTTTTATACTTGGTTGGAAACAACACCTTTATTATATACCAAATTCCCACTTACCCATATATCAAAGTCCATGCTCTATGTTTCTCATTATTAATGTCTATTCTTAATTATCATATTTTAATTTCTATGTTTGTAACCTGTTTGAAATATGATAGACATTTATATTTTTAATTTGTTTCAAATTTACTTTCAAATATTATTTTGAGTCATACATATATATATATATATAAACTCCTGGATTTAGATTGGAATGACATTGATGTAATAGATTAATTAATCAAGAATTCCCATTAATAAAATTTTGAATTCTCTTATACATTGTTGGGGTTTATCTTACCATTCATTCAGCCTTCTTTGATTTTCTGACATTAAAGATGCATAGTTTTTGCCATAGAAGTCTTAGACCTTTCTTATTTGGTTTATACTTGGACACTTTATTGATCTTATTGATATCATATATGGAATAAATTTGTACAATGGGCTATTTGTATGTTATGTAATTCTTACTTCTTTAGTAGATTTCAGGGAAGAAGAAGAAAGCAAAATGTCTTTATTCTGTTATGTGATTCTTTCATTTTTATCCAAATGTGAACTTTAAAATCATCAAAGACTTATTGAGCAACATAATTGCACACACATATCATAAATTAAAATTCATATTGCTCCAATAAGCCACAGTGTTAGTAATTCAGTATAGAAAGTGGTTTATGGCTTCAGAAGACAGTCTTGATGGAATTAAGTTCATGTATTAGAAATGTTAACATTGGGGGTGTCTTCAAGAGTAAGACGTGGAGATCACCTTCCTCCCCACAAATACAACAAAACTACATCTACATGTGGGACAACTCCTACAGAACACCTACTGAACACTGACAGAAGACCTCAGACTTCCTAAAAGGCAAGAAACTCCCCCATGTACCTGGATAGGGCAAAAGAAAAAAGGAAAAACAGAGAAAAAAGAATAGGGATGGGACCTGCACCTCTGAGGGAGCTGTGAAGGAGGAAAAGTTTCCACACAGTAGGAAGCCCCTTCACTGGCAGAGACAGGGGGTGGGTGGTGCAGGGGGAAGCTTTGGAGCCATGGAGGAGAGCACTGCAACAGGGGTGCAGAGGGCAAAGTGGAGAGATTCCCGCACAGAGGATTGGTGCCAACCAGTACTCACCAGCCTGAGAGGCTTGTCTGCTCACCCACTGGGGCAGGCAGCAGCTAGGTGCTGAGGCTCGGGCTTTGGAGTTCAGATGCCAGGGAGAGGACTGGGGTTGGCTGCATGAACATAGCCTGAAGGGGGTTAGTGAGCCACAGCTAGCAGGGAGGGACTCTGGGAAAAAGTTTGGACCTGCTAGAGAGGCAAGAGACCATTGTTTCGAGTTGATCAAGGAGACAGGATTCAGAGCACCACCTAAACAAGCTCCAGAAATGGGCGAGAGCCCCGGCTATCAGCACAGACACCAGAGGTGGGCATAAAATGTTAAGGCTTCTACTGCAGCCATCAAGAAGCCTGTGGGCAAGCACAGGTCACTATCAACACCCCCCCTCCCAGGAGCCTGTGCAGCCCACCACTGCCAGGGTCCTCTGATCCAGGGACAACTTTCCCGGAAGACAACACAGCATGCCTCAAGCTGTTGCAACGTCATGATGGCCTCTGCCGCAGGCTCGCCCCACATTGCATACCTGTCCTTCCCCCAGGCCTGAGTGAGCCAGAACCCCCTAATAAGCCTCTCGTTTAACCCCGTCCTCTCTGGGTGCAGAACAGATGCCCTCAGGGGACCTATACACAGAGGCAGGGCCAAATCCAAAGCTGAAGCACAGGAGCTGCGTGAACAAAGAAGAGAAAGGGAAATTTCTCCCAGCTGTATCAGGAGCAGCAGATTAAATCTCCACAGTCAACTTGATGTACCCTGTGTATGTGGAGTACCTGAATAGACAATAAATCATCCCAAAATTGAGGTGTAGACTTTGGGAGCCACTGTAGACTTGAGGTTTGCTTTCTGCATCTTATTTGGTTCTGATTTTATGTTTATCTTAGTTTAGTATTTAGGACTTATTATCACTGGTAAATTTGTTTATTGATTTGATGCTCTCTTCCTTTTTAAATTATATATATATATATATATATATATATATATATATTCCCTGTTTCTCTTTTTGTGTGTATGTGAATGCTTCTTTGTGTGATTTTGTCTGTATAGCTTTTGCCATTTGTCCTAAGGTTCTGACTGTCCATTTTTTTGTTTTCTTTTTTTAGTATAGTTTTTACTGCTTGTTATCCTTGGTGGATTTGTTTTTGGTTTGGTTGCTCTCTTCTTTCTTTCTCTCTTTTTTTGCATTACTTTTTCTTTTTAATAATTTTTTCTATTTTAATAACTTTATTTTATTTTTTATCTTTCTTTCTATTTTCTTTCTTTCTTTCTTTCTATTTTCTTTCTTTCTTTCTCTCCTTCTTTCTTTTTCTCCCTTTTCTTCTCAGCCATGTGGCTAACTAACAGGCTCTTAGTGCTCTGGCCAGGTGTCAGGCCTAAGCCTCTGAGGTGAGAGAGCCAAGTTCAGGACATTGGTCCATGAGAGACCTCCCAACCCAATGTAATAACAAATGGCGAAAGCTCTGTGAGAGACTTCCATCTCAAAGCTAAGACCCAGCTCCGCTCAACAACCAGCAAGCTACAGTGCTGGACACCCTATGCCAAACAACTAGCAAGACAGGAACACAAACCCACCCATTAGCAGAGAGGCTAACTAAAGTCATAATAAGTTCAGAGGCACCTCAAAACACATCACTGGATGCAGTCCTGCCCACCAGAAAAACAAGATCCAGCTTCATCCACAGGAAAACAGGCAACAGTCCCCTCCACCAGGAAGCCAAAACAAGCCACTGAACAAACCTTAGCCACTGGGGGCAGACACCAAAACAAGTGGAAATACAAACCTGCAGCCTGTGAAAAGGAGACCACAAACACAGTAGGTTAAGCAAAATGAGAAGAAAGAGAAACACACAGCAGATAAAAGAGCAAGGTAAAAATACACCACCAAACAAATGAAGAGGAAATAGGCAGTCTACCTGAAAAAGAAATCAGAGTAATTATAGTAAAGATGTTCCAAAATCTTGGAAATAGAATGGAGAAAATACAAGAAATGTTTAACAAGGACCTAGAAGAACTAAAGAGCAAACAAACAAAGATGAACTACACAATAAATGAAATTAAAAATTCTCTAGAAGGAACCAATAGCACAATAACTGAGGGAGAAGAACGGATAAGTGACCTGGAAGATAAAATAGTGGAAATAACTACTGCAGAGCGGAAAAAAGAAAAAAGAATGAAAAGAAGTGAGCACAATCTCAGAAACTTCTGGGACAACATTAAATGCACCAACATTCAAACTATAGGTTTCCAGAAGAGGTAGAGTAAAAAAGGGACTGAGAAAATATTTGAAGAGATTATAGTTGAAAAACTTTCCTAATATGGGTAAGGAAATAGGCAATCAAGTCCAGGAAGCACAAAGAGTCCCATACAGGATAAATCCAAGGAGAAACACGCCAAGACACATATTAATCAAACTATCAAAAACTTAAATACAATGAAAAAATATTAAAAGCAACAAGGGAAAAGCAACAATTAACATACAAAGGAATCCCCATAAGGTTAACAGCTGATCTTTCATCAGAAACACTGCAGGCCAGAAGGGAGTGGCAGGACATATTTAAAGTGATGAAAGGGAAAAACTTACAACCAAGATTATTCTACCCAGCAAGGATCCCACTAAAATTCAATGGAGAAATTAAAATCTTTACAGAGAAGCAAAAGCTAAGAGAATATAGCATCAAAAACCCAGATCTACAACAAATGCTAAAGGAAATTCTCTAGGAGGGAAACACAAGAAAAGGAAAAGACCTACAATAACAAACCCAAAACAATTAAGAAAATGGTAATAGGAACATATATATCAATAACTACCTTAAATGTAAATGGATTCAATGCTCCAACCAAAAGATATTGAATGGATACGAAAAGAAGACCTGTATATATGCTGTCTATAAGAGACCCACAATAAACCTAGAGATACATACAGACTGAAAGTGAGGGGATGGAAAAAGATATTCCATGCAAATGGAAATCAAAAGAAAGCAGAAGTAGCAATTCTCATATCAGACAAAATAGACTTTAAAATAAAGGCTATTACAAGAGACAAAGAAGGACACTACATAATGATCAAGGGATCAATCCAAGAAGAAGATATAATAATTGTAAATATTTATGCACCCAACATAAAAACACCACAGTACATTAGGCAAATGCTAACAGCTGTAAAAGGGGAAATTGACAATGATACAATAATAGTAGGGACTTTAACAACCTACTTTCACCAATAGACAAATGATCGAAAATGAAAATAAATAAGGAAACACAAGCTTTAAATGACACATTAAACAAGATGGACTTAATTGATATTTATAAGACATTCCATCCAAAAACAACACAATACATTTTCTTCTCAAAGGCTTATGGAACACTCTCCAGGACACACCATATCTTGGGTCACAAATCAAGCCTTGGTAAATTTAAGAAAATTGAAATTGTATGAAGTAACTTTTCTGTTCACAATGTTATGAGACTAGATATCAATTACAGGAAAAAATCTGTAAAAAATACAAACACATGGAGGCTCAACAATACAATACTAAATAACCAAGAGATCACTGAAGAAATCAAAGGGTAAATCAAAAAATACCTAGAAACAAATGATAATGAAAACACAGTGACCCCAAACCTACAGGATGCAGCAACAGCAGTTCTAAGAGGGAAGTTTAAACAATACAATCCTACCTCAAGAAACAGAAAACATCTAAAATAAACAACCTAATCTTACACCTAAAGCAATTAGAGAAAGAAGAACAGAAAACCCCAAATTTAGCAGAAAGAAAGAAATCATAAAGATCAGATCAATAATAAATGAAAAAGAAATGAAGGAAACAATAGCAAAGATCAGTAAGAATAAAAGCTGGTTCTTTGAGAAGATAAAAACAATTGATAAAACATTAGCCAGACTCATCAAGAAAATAAGGGAGAAGACTCAAATCACTAGAAGTAGAAATGAAAAAGGAGAGGTAACAACTGACACTCCAGAAATACAAAGAATCATGAGAGATTACTACAAGCAACTATATGCCAATAAAATGGGCAAACTGGAAGAAATGAACAACTTCTTAGAAAAGCACAACCTTCCGAGACTGAACCAGGAAGAAATAGAAAATATAAACAGACCAATCACAAACACTGAAATAGAAACTGTGATTAAAAATCTTCCAACAAACAAAAGCCCAGGACCAGATGGCTTCACAGACGAATTCTGTAAAACACTTAGAGAAGAGCTAACACCTGTCCTTCTCAAATTCTTCCAAAATATAGCAGAGGGAGGAACATTCCCAAACTCATTCTACGAGGCCAGCATCAGCCAGACAAAAATCCCACAAACAAGGACAACTACAGGGCATTATCACTGATGAACATAGATGCAAAAATCCTCAATTAAATACCAGCAAACAGAATCCAACAGCACATTAAAAGGATCATACACCATAATCAAACTTGGTTTATCACAGTAATGCAAGGATTCTTCAGTATACACAAATCAATCAATGTGATACACCATGTTAACAAACTGAAGGAAAAAAAACCACATGATCATCTCAATAGATGCAGAAAAAGCTTTGGAAAAAGTTCAACACCCATTTATGATGACCCTCCAGAAAGTAGTCATAGCGGGAACTTACCTCAACACAATAAATGCCATATATGACAAACCCACAGCTAACACCATTCTCAATAGTGAAAAACTAAAATCATTTCCTCTAAGATCAGGAACAAAACAATTTTGCCCACTCCCACCACTATTATTCAAAATAGCTTTGGAAATTTTAGCTACAGCAATCAGAGAAGAAAAAGAAATAAATGGAATCCAAATAAGAAATGAAGAAGTAAAACTGCCACTGTTTGCAGATGACATGATACTATACATAGAGAATCCTAAAGATGCTATGAGAAAACTACTAAAGCTAATCAATGAATTTGGTAAAGTAGCAGTTTACAAAATGAATGCACAGAAATATCTTGCATTCCTATATACTAATGATGAAAACTCTTGTAGAGAAATTAAGGAAACACTGCCATTTACCATTGCAGCAAAAACAATAAAATACCTAGGAATAAACCTACCTAGGGAGACAAAAGACCTGTATGCAGAAAACTATAATATAAGACACTGATGAAAGAAAGTAAAGGTGGTACAAACAGATAGAGAGATATACCATGTTCTTGGATTGGAAGAATCAACATTGTGAAAATGACTCTACTATGCAAAGCAATCTACAGTTTCAATGTAATCCCTATCAAACTACCAATGGCATTTTTCACAGAACTAGAACAAAAAATTTTACAATTTGTATGGAAACACAAAAGATTCCAATTAGGCAAATCAATCTTGAGATAGAAAAACGGAGCTGGTGGAATCAGGCTCCCTGACTTCAGACTATACTACAAAGCTACAGTAATCAAGACAGTATGGTACTGGCAAAAAAACAAAAAAAGAAATATAGATCAATGGAACAGGATAGAAAGCCCAGAGATAAACCCACACACATATGGTCACCTTATTTTTTATAAAGGAGGCAAAAATCTACAATGGAGAAAAGACAGCCTCTTCAATAAATGGTGCTGGGAAAACTGGAGAGCTTCATGTAAAAGAATGAAATGAGAACACTCCCTAACACCATACACACAAAAAAAACTCAAAATGGATAAAAGACCTCTTTGAGGAAAACTTAGGCAGAACACTCTGTGAGAAAAATCATAGCAAGATCCTTTTTGACCCACCTCCAAAGAAATGGAAATAAAAACAAAAATAAACTAATGGGACCTAATGAAACTTAAAATCTTTTACACAGCAAAGGAAACCATAAACAAGATGAAAAGGCCACCAGCCGAATGGGAGAAAATATTTGCAAATGAAGCAACTGACAAAGGATTAATCTCCAAAATTTACAAACAGCTCAACATCAAAAAAATAAACAACCCTATCCAATAATGGGCAGAAGACCTAACTAAACATTTCTCCAAAGAAGATATACAGATTGCCAACAAACACATGAAAGGATGCTCAGCATCATTAATCATTAGAGAAATGCAAATCAAAACTACAGTGAGGTATCACCCCACACCAGTCAGAATGGCCATCAGCAAAAAATCTACAAACAATAAATGCTGGAGTGGGTGTGGAGAAAAAGGAACCCTTTTGCACTGTTGGTGGGAATGTAAACTGATACAGCCACTATAGAGAACAGTATGGAGGTTCCTTAAAAAACTAAAAATAGAACTACCATAGGACCCAGCAATCCCACTACTGGGCATATACCTTGAGAAACCATAATTCAGAAAGAGTCATGTACAACACTGTTCCTTGCAGCTCTACTTACAATAGCCAGGACATGGAAGCAACCTAAGTGTCCATTGACAGATGAATGGATAAAGAAGATGTGGCCCATATATACAATGGAATATTACCCAGCCACAAGAAGAAACGAAATTGAGTTTTTGGTAGTGAGGTGGATGGACTTAGAGTCTGTCATACAGAGTGAAGTAAGTCAGAAAGAGAAAAAAAATTCTGTATGCTAACACATATATATGGAATCTAAAAAAAAAAAAAAAAAGAGTAAAAACGTTGTGAAGAATCTAGTGGCAGGACAGGAGTAAAAATGCAGACACAGAGAATGGGCTTGAGGACCTGGGTAAGGGGAAGGTGAAGCTGGGATGAAGTGAGAGAGTGGCATGGGCATATATACACTACCAAATGTAAAATAGATAGCTAGTGGGAAGCTGCTGCATAGCACAGGGAGATCAGCTCGGTGCTTTGTGACCACCTAGAGCAGTGGGATAGGGAGGTTGGGAGGGAGACACAAGAGGGAAGAGATATGGGTATATATGCATATGTATAGCTTATTCACTTTGTTATAAAGCAGAAACTAGCACACCATTGTAAAGCAATTATATTGCAACAAAGATGTTAAAAAGGAAGATAGAAAGATGAAAGAAAGAAAGAAAGAAAGAAAGAAGGAAAGAAAGAAGCTAATGCATATTTAAAAAATTAAAAAATAAAGAAATGTTAACATTAGTGTTGCTAGTGTATATATATTTTCTACATATTATTTTTACTGAGTTTACCGAAAAGAATAAGTTCCTTGTAGGTAGCTTTGAAGGCCAACATGCTCCATGTTCTCTTGCATGCATCATTACTTATTCTAATGATGTTGAATAGGACTTTTATTTCCCCTGCCTTTTAAAACATAACTGGAAGTCCCGTTGAATGAATAAGTAGAGATGTACTCAGACATTGCTGAACACATTATCAATATTTTTGCTTGTTTTACATTTTCTTTTAATCAAAGTATATTTGATTTACAATATTGTATAAATTTCAGGTGTACAGAATAGTGATTCAGTATTTTCGTATTTTAGACTGTTTCCACTGTTTTACTAGTGATAAAGTTTTAAATCTTTGATCACTTTCAGCTCCCTATTTCTCTTGTTTTCCCATCTCCATACTTATTCTGTTACTAATAATATTTACCTTTCTTGCATTTCTCACAGTCCATCACAATCATAACCCCAGATCTCTACTTACTTTAGCCTAATGTCACTTAATTTATATCCCTGTCTCTAGTAATTCCAGCTACAGCCTAGTTATCCTACCACTGAAAATCCACTTCCCTTAGGGAAAGTTTAGATCAAGGCTGTCCCTTCTTATAAAGCTTGAATGGCTTCACACTCTCAAATCTTTAGCCTGGCATTCACGGTCCTTTATGACTTACCCTACCATACGTTTAGTTTGGTCTCTCTGAGTAGCTAAATCCCTTGCCCAGGTTCCATATGCATAGTCAAGTTTTCATCCATTAAGGTTTACTTATCACTTTTTATTTTCACTAAATCTTCACACTTTCTCATATTGTGCCTTTATTGTTGCTTTTAGTGGTGTTGAAAATACCTTTCCACTACACTCCAAACTTTCTGAACCTTGTAGGAGACCTATGCTATTTGCCTGCCTTCCCAATATCTTGATTTCATTATAGCTCTCAGATATGCCATGGGAAACCTCTAATTCCCCAGGTCCTGGCCATGAAAGTTGAGTGGCGCTCATTCTACACTTGGTTCCAGGAGCTGGTACAAACCCTATGTATGGCTAACTCATCAATCACCTTCATTTTGCCAAAGTGATTGGTTCACATATGGAGCCATGACTGAAACAGAGTTAAGCCTGTATATTTTCTGAAGAAAAAAGAGAAGCTCTTAACTTTCTGAGCTTCTCTCAGAGTTAAGCCAGCAAGGAGAAAGCAGAACAAATCTATGGAGAGGGAGGAAAGGAGGTGGAAGAGGAGGGAAAGGGAGAAGGGGAGGGAGGAGGAAAAAGATAATATGTAACATCTGTTGAGTTCTTGAATCCAGTATATCCATAGATTTTCATTTATTAAAGAATATAAATCCCCCTCTTCACTTGAGGTGGTGTAAGTTGGTTGAAATTTCTTAAACTTTAAACAAAAATAAAATAAACAGGGAAATTCTATCACTGAAAATACACATAATGACTATTAAAATTCCTAATAACTGATGTTGTAGGTCTCAATTGAGAAAAAAGTATGCTTTTTTGTGTGTGTGTGTGTGTGGTACTCGGGCCTCTCACCGCCGCGGCCTCTCCCATTGCGGAGCACAGGCTCTGGACGCGCAGGCCCAGCGGCCATGGTTCACGGGCCCATCCGTTCCGCGGCACGTGGGATCCTCCCGGACTGGGGCATGAACCCGCGTCCCCTGCATCGGCAGGCGGACTCCCAACCACTGCACCACCAGGGAAGCCCAAAAGTATGCATTTTTAAATGATTAAAAATTCAGATTAAAATAAGAATTTGAGGATTATTTTATCCTATATTACACATAGTTATTTGTATAAAATAAATACTTTTACGATATCTCATCTATTATAACTTTAACATTTTTTGTGTATTATCAATGGGAAGTGTTTTCTTAAGTACATATTCTATATAATTTTTGTGAATATAATGTATCTGAGGATAGAGATATTTAAACTTAGTACAGGCCACTTCTTTTTTAAACAACAAATATAAAGTTTGTAGAAATAAAGAGGCTAAAATTTAAATTTAGCATATAGGACAGGCGAAGAAGACGCTGTATGAAAAAGGCATGTACTTAGTCTCTGATGATCAGCTCCCCCAAATAATGTTTTTCTGGATTTCTATTTCTTACCTGGCCCACTCTGTTTATGATAAGCCTATGTAACATTTTTCTGGATGTGACTTTATCTTACTGTGTTGGGAACTTTTTTCCACCCTTTCACTTCAACAAATCTTTTTTGTGCTGAACAATAAAGTCCATTTTCTAATAAAGCTGATAGAAGCCTGTCCTGTGAATTTGGTTCTTTGTCTTTGGCTCTGTCAATTCAGACAATTAAGATGAAAAGTACATTTACATGAAAGTAGAAAATTGAGATTACAGAAAGCAGTGTTAGCTTTTGTTTGTTTGTTTGTTTGTTTTGCGGTACGCGGGCCTCTCACTGCTGCGGCCTCTCCCGCCGCGGAGCACAGGCTCCGGACGCGCAGGCCCAGCGGCCATGGCTCACGGGCCCAGCCGCTCCACGGCACGTGGGATCCTCCAGGACCGGGGCACGAACCCGCGTCCCCTGTATCGGCAGGCGGACTCCCAACCACTGCGCCACCAGGGAAGCCCTAGCTTTTGTTATCTTAGTAATATTCTAAATTTCATTTGCTCTAGTTCTCAAGAATAGATTGAGCTCAAGAGATTTTTTCTTCACTCAAAGGTAAGGTCTATTTAAGAGAAAGGAGGAGCATAATTGATGGGCCTGTGGCCCTGCTATCTATTTTGTATGCTTGCATTATTTTGTGGGGTTTCTACCATATGAGTGGCTGTATTTTAGGGTGTTTGAGATGGTAGGTGTCAGGGAAAACAGCAGGGGAGGGGAGAAAGAATGAGAAAATTATTGATACAATATGTAATCCCAGTGGAATTATTACTCCTAGATTGTTTCCATACTAGCTTCCGTCTGCCTTATTTGTTTTACAAGGTCTGCGCTTTCATTGTGAAGTGATTCTGCACTGGGGTATTCTAATCATGTTTATTATTTATTTTTAGAGGATATCTTCTGATATATATGTGCATACACAATATGTATATATACATATATACACAAACACATATTTCCCATTTCTGTGTGTGTGTATGTATATATATATATATATATATATATATATATATACACACACATATATATATATACATATTTATACACACACATACATATACTATATATACTACATATATAATGTGTGTATCTTTGCCTATGGAAATCAAAAGTGTATGTATTAATATATTGTCCCAAGAAAAAATAGTATTATATAATTGTTTTCCTTTGTTGTCAAAAAACTTGATGTAGCAAAGACCAGGAATGTCAAACCAGTTTCAAATCATGTTTCCACTCTAAGTGATTATTAGGAGTTTCCCAAAACTTTGGATTGGAGATTGTGAGTTCTTGTTCTAGTAGAGTGGGACAGAGCTGTGATTAATGCTCTATATTTGAGAAATGTATAGCACTGGTCTATATACTTTCCATCACTTGTCTAGAGAAACAGGAATTAAGGAATTGTTCATTATTTCATATTTTAAAAATCATTTAAATTTTATGTAGCACTTAGCATAAGTTTACATGCATATTCATTCAATTCATTCCAGAATATTTATGATTTTGCAAGTATTTCTCACAGGTATTTAATGTCTATGACCTTCAAAGCTGGAATCAACATTCTTGTATCCTTTCAGTCTCTACATGTTTACAGTCAAATAGCAGATCCCCATGCATTTAGGTATGCAACTCATTAACCTAGATCATTAATCTTGAGTCCTTGCACTCTGTGCCTCTCCCATCATATTAAAACTGGGGAACATTGATGTAAACACTAAATCAAGATCCATAGATGTAGAGATGCCACCTTTCCAAAGACTCAGATCACTAGTTAATCAACATTGTAGTTCCATCAATGATGGTTTGCTTTTGAATTAAAATTAGTCATTTTGATTCCAAACATTTATCATTTGTATCCACTCATTTCTAACTCATCTCTCACTCTCGTCATTCAGGCCATATGTACCAGGATTGTGGTTCATCTTCATCACTGATATCCTTGTCTCTAGTCCCATTGTCTATGTTAATCTCTAGAAAGCCACCAGATTGATCTATACAATATAAGCAAACCCTAAAATGATACTCCCTCCCTTAGAGAACTTCAATGTTTCCATTGTCTCAAAACACAGGAAACACCTTAATCCTCTCACAAAACCATCATGGTCTGACCCTTACCTACCTCTTCATTCTCACCTCAACCTCACCCTTTTTCCTTCACATACATGTTTCATGGTATTTGTCATCTGAGTTTTGGTTTTCTTGCTTGCTTGCCTAAAATTAGTGATTCATTCATTCAAATATATATATTGAAGTCATCTGTGTGTTGGGCATAATATAAGGTACTAGGAATGCTTATTCTTCTTTCATCCTCCAAAATTTTGCTTTACAAGCTCTTGTTTTCCTAGCATCACTTCACCAAGGAAGGCTTTCCTAATTGTTTGCCTTTCCTCTGCCAGACTGGGTAATATGATCATTTCCTTTGCTCACTTTGTACTATAAACATCTTTTTTTGTGTAACTGGCATTTTGTTATATAATATTAATATTTTACTAAGAGAACATATGTTAAATACAGAGTATGTTTAAATTTTCTCTGAAATTTGTGATTTCTAATATTATGTATAAGTATAAAAACAATAATGTACAAATATTACTTATTGAAACACCATAATGTTTCAATAATAAGTGGATGCAAACCTTAGTTTTACTTATTATCTCTGCAACTTTGGACAAGTTCTTTGACTTCATATTACCTCAATTTTTTCATTCTTAAAAATCAGTGAAAGATATTATGCAAACATAATAGACAACAATAATAGTGACATATGATTGAGTCCTATTCAAATTTAATGTCATGTAAAATGAGGGGGGTGAATTCATCTTTGACTTATAGCATATTCATATATCAAATATGGTAATAGTATATACCATACATGTAGTATTATCAGTATCTAATAACATAATGAACATAAAAACACCTTGCATATTATAAAGCATTATGGAAATACAATATCGCTAGATATTTTGGTTTAATATTTCAGTGGTAGGTGTAGTTGCTATGTGGGTGCCCTCTTTACATCCCCAGGGTATCAGATGGACAGTGTGCCATACACCATCTGCTATGAGTGTTGGCTGCTAATGGCAGCCTTGACCTGGCCCTGTCTCTGCAAATTCACCCTCAGCCTGAGCAAGAACAGCTCTTCTTGGGAGCTTATACACCATCCTCCCCAGCCTGCATACAATGACTGATGGACAAGGTGGTGCAAAATACAGGGTCTCCTTGCTTCAGGGTGAGACTAACTGTGGGATGAAATCCACCTGTGGAGTTCCCACCCCCGCTCAGCTCCTTCACCTGTTCTATCCTGCTTTTTTCACTCCCTTTCTCCTAATAGCAGGCCTTGAATATATCACATGCTTTTTAGCTCTTATCTCAGGGTCTAGTTCTGGGGAACCCAACCTAAGATAGTGCTTTATGTGAATTAGAAGCACCCCCCATCCTCCTCTATTTTCTCCTAAGTCTCTTAACCTACTTGAAAGATAAATACCGAAACAACGTTGGAGAGAGCAGAATATTTTGGAACATCTAAAAAGAACTTAAGAAAAAATGTCAAAGCTCTCACCTAGAATGTCCAACATTTCAAAGTACTTTCAAAAATGATGAAAAAATAAAACTATATCTGGATCAGGGAAGATACACAGAAAACTGACATGTTTGTTTTTGGGGAAAACCATCTTTAACAAATCTTTTAATATTTATGTGAAAAACAAAAAGACTTCTCATGAAGAAGACCATCACTTAGACCATGTTTCTCAATCTACTTGTATTGCTTTCCTCAACCTTTTGGTTATTCTTATTTAAGGATTAAAACACATAACTCTGCTTACTTAAATGATTTTTCTCATCTTAAATGATTCAAAATATCTAAAGAGCTCTACATACACTCAGAGAAATAATGGCTAAAAACAAGCATAAAAAAAATAGACAAGGAAAACATAAATACATGAAAGAAATCATCCTCTGTATAAGTTAATTCCAAAGTATTTAAATGTGCCTTTCAACATGAGCAAATGACTAATCCCATTATCATAATTTATTAACCAGATCTTTTGTTCTATGTAGTAATACACTGTGTTTCCATGCTGTGTGTTTTTTATCCAGTGACCTAATTTGCTTAAAAGGAAACTCTTAAAACTCCCTTGTTGTAACGAATAAAATGTTAATGAAGAACTACAGAGAAATCCCCTTTGCATTAGTTCCATATTCCCAGGAACATCATCATAAATTTGTTTGCCTGGTTCTGACAATGGTAGTGATGTTCCAGCTGCTCAGGAGCATAGTAATGCTAAATGGTTCTGATGGAAAAGTTAAAGATGTTCAAGGCACTGTCATCTGGGATGGACAATGGGAAGTTATCTTTTGGAGGGAGTATTTGATGGATTTGGCTTTCATCCAACTTTTTTAACATTTGTTATTTGCATTGATAACTACATTACTGGAAGCTTTCTCAGAAGATTACAAATGGAAACCATGCAAGCAGATATGTTTTCAGCAGAAAATGCAAGATTTTAAGTTTACCTTTTTTTCCCCTCCATACAGCCCTCAGTAATTTCTCAGTAATATTAGTATAAATTTAAAAGTAAATAATGAATCTAAACCATTAAAATGTTTTAAATTTATTCTTGATTATACTAATGTTCATATTTTTATGTCTAGAGCTCTGCCCTGCATGATGAATGTAAATTAATAATTTGAATAAATTGATAGCTAAAATAAATAGAAAAGTATGTATAGCAGGTTATGTGTTGACAAATTCAAGTGACTATAACATTGATAAAATTTTCAGATTCAGGTAAAAAAATCGATAATTTGAAACTTGAATGTCTACATTGTTAAATACTCTACTGCATGAAAATCTAAAAATTATTTTATTTCCTACCACGTTACAAAAATATCTGATTTTGGAAACACTAATATCATAATGTGCTAATATCAATTTTAACTCCTCTAGGAAATATAGGTTGAATCACAAGCAAGTGGCTACAATTTTACTTCTACAAAAAATAATTAACATGCTTATACATTTGAAAATAAAAACTCAACATCAAGATAAAATAGCAATAAAGGTAATAGAAGCTGTAAATCAAAAGGAAGACTACGTATAGTTAGTTTATCACCTGTACCATATTTGTGGGCTTATATGTAAAGGGAAATATTTTTATTATTTTTGCTTTGGGGTATAAAACTCTAATATCCTGTCAGTTTGGGTTTTCTAAATTTCTGTCAACTTTTCCCTTAAACAAAAAGCCTCTTTCTCTCCTTGTTCTATACTCAGAGGATCTGTATGGTCACTGAGTTTCTACTAACTTAAAAGAAAGTGCCCATTTTTTAACTGGATTGTTTGTTCTTTTGATATTGAGATCAATGATCTGTTTGTATATTTTGGAGGTTTATCCTTTGTTGTTTCATTTGCAAATATTTTCTCCCATTCTGAATGTTGTCCTTTTGTCTTGTTTATGGTTTCCTTTGCTGTGCAAAAGATTTTAAGTTTAATTACATCCCATTTGTTTATTTTTGTTTTTATTTCCATTACTCTAGGAGGTGGGCCAAAAAAGGTCTTGCTGTGGTTTATGTCAAAGAGTGTTTTTCCTATGTTTTCCTCTGTTTTATGAGTCTGCCATACAGAGTGAAGTAAGTCAGAAAAAGAAAAACAAATACCATATGCTAATGCATATATATGGAATTTTTTAAAAAATTGGTACTGATGAACCTAGTTGCAGGCAGGAATAAAGAGGTAGACATAGAGAATGTACTTGAGGACATGGGGTGGGAGGGCGAAGCTGGGGCTAAATGAGAGTAGCATCGAAATATATACACTACCAAACGTAAAGTAGCTGGCTGGTGGGAAGCAGCAGCATAGCACAGGGAGATTGGCTCGGTGCTTTGAGATGACCTAGAGGGGTGAGATAGGGAGGATGGGAGTTAGGCTTAAGAGGGAGGGGATATGGGGACATGTGTAGGCATGTGGCTGATTCGCTTTGTTGTGCGACAGAAACTAACACAGTATTGTGTAACAATTATACTCCAATAAAGATCTATCAAAAAAAAAAAAAGACAAAAAAAGTGCCTGGTTTATATTCACTTTGAAACAAATGCAAGATAAGTAGCAAAGAGACCTATAGTGTAAGCAACACATTTACCTTCATGAAATGTTAGGAAAAACAAAGGAACAAAGCTGAAATATGTGAAAAACAATTGTTAATTCTTCATCATTGTTTAACTTCAGTTGAGTTAAGAACTCAGGGGAATAGGAAAAATAGAATGACTCTAATATTGAACAACAATATTCTATAGTGTGAAAGTATCCACATTTCTATAAACATTTTGTCAAATAGTTTAACCTTTTATTTATAATGGAAAATTCTCCTGAATTGACAAAAGTTGTTGAAAGTGAAAGAACTAATATATATATTATATATAACTAATATATATACATATAACTGCTTTGAGTTATGATATTTAGATATATTATTTTAATTACATTTCAAAAAGACTATATCAGATGGGTGTTACTATAATGGAAGGGAACAGGATTTGAGAGTTATAACTTCATACAATTTGCAACTGTGAGGACTGCAATTTGTACTCAAGAATATCAGACTTTAAATCCCATGTATTTTCCATTACATCATAATGCCACAACCTTAATACAAGGAGAAAACTTTAAAACATCACAAGACTGATTTGCTGTGAAGTTAAAAAGCTTAATTGTCAGTAACTTTCAATTGCCTGGGCCCTGAACAATGCTATGGGTCCTATGCTCACATAATTATATATTTTTTCAAAGTTCTAAAATTAAAATATGTTGATATAAATCACCTAAAATAGAAAGCATCCCACTCCTGTATTTATAGGACAGAAACATAACAATGCTACAAAGAGTGTGAGAGCATCTGTATAAAGTCACTTGATTTCATCATACATAATAAGACACTTAAGATTTATCACCCATGACTATAAAATTTTGAATAGTAATTAAAAATTTTCAATTCAGATGTACTGTTTTCACACCTTATTCATGTTAAAGATACTTTTAGAAGAAATAGCATATAGTAAAGCCTATAAGGTATTAAAAGCTTCATCTTTTTTGTTTTACACACACATGTGTATAAAAGTGTGTGTGTACACACACATAGGGGGGCAAAATAAAGCAAGCATGTGCCTTACTGGCAAGGCTATGAAGTCTTTACAGTGAGATTAGAATCAAATGGAAAAACAAAATCCAGGTAAAACAAACCAAACATAATGAAAAGCAGCAGGAATTATTATCACAGGATGTAATAAGAAATGAGAAAAGAAAGAGATGCATAAAAATGCTTATGGTTTATCATGGCCAGAATCCAAGGCAAGAACATGGATATTAACCCAAGTAAATTAGATGTTTTTTATTAAGCTTTTCTTATGGCTGGAAATTGATGGCATGGTGCTCAGTACTACAATATGACAATGGTAGAAGCTGTCTTCCTCAAGACATGTTTAACATTTACCTCAGATGTATACGTGACTGGAGCATATTCATGAATGTAAATCCATAGAAAATACTCAGATAAGATGAAACAGCTGTGAACTCTGTGTTCATATGTAATAATAATAAGAGGCTTCAACCATATAGATATCATTTATAAAGAATTATCATTTACTAAAACACACAATTTGTAAATGTTGAAATATCATCAGTTAGATTCCTTTAAAATATCCAATTCCTGTGCCTATAATGAAAACAGATTACAAAACACACTATTTACCAATTTTTCAGAGGAGCAAGATATTGGGAATATAAACCGTTTAGATCTTAGAGCAAAGACTATTGGTTTTGAATCTGGCTTAATTTTTCTCACTGTGTGAATTCCCTAAGCCAAAGTTTCCTCATCTGAAACGTAGAGACATTAATATACAACTTACCTAGTTTTAGGGTTTTTATAAATGACTTAAAGGATGTGTATGAAAAGAGCCTCACAAGTCATAGACCAATAATAAATGGAAGCTATTATTATTCCCCTCCAGTGTTCACTTAATTATCAAATCTGTGCTCTTTTTTTCTTCATTCCCCCAATTTATTCAGATTTCCTGGATTCATTTATGTCTTCATTCATTGAAATTGTTTTGGGGTAGGTATGTGTTCATTCACAAAAGTGCATGACTCAGAGTCCTTCCTCCCAAGAAATCCATACACTAGTCACAGTTGTACAGGTGTTTGGCTAATGCAAATCTAGCCATGTGACTTAGATTTTTTTTCTGCATTTTAACTTATAAAATGCAGTGAAGAGTAATGATACAATAGCTTTCCCTTATAGATGCATTAGCCCAAATAATTCAACTATATTCATTTAGCAAAAGCCACATAAACCAAGCAAAGCAGAACATCCAAGAAAAAACAATTTTCATGCAAATGTCTTATAATGAAAATAAGCTAGGAGAACTTCTTTCTTCTCCCTCTCAAAGTATTTCAGATTCTACACAACTCCCTTGCTGAGGGAAGTCATATTGAAGATCACTATTGTTTTAGGTTTGTATTTTTAGGTATTATTTTTTGGTTTGTTGCTTGGTTGATGTGTTTGTTTAGATATAACATGGCTTCTAAGATTCATCAACTACCTCAAATAGTGTTCATTTGAGGAAACATTACCTTCTTTGAAGGCTAAGGATGAGGAATAAATGAGATTTTTTTAAGCAAAGGAGCTAACACATAATGAAGACAAATTTTGGAGTGCTCTCCCATGTAATAAGATTAGACTTTTGAAAAGATATATTCTAAAGATGTAAGAGAGAGCAAAGAATTTACATGAATTCAAAAGAATACCATAAACTTCATAAAATAATCTTAAGCTAGTAGAAGCAGAAATATTATAATTCTATGGTCAACAGTAATTATATCCTTAAATACATCAAGGTTAACAATAGGAAAGAAATAGGGCTCTTGCTTCAGATATATACAGTGATGATATTGAAAGGGTCTAAAAATGTACAATGTTGTAGAGTGATTGAAAAAGCTAAAGTTTTAAGAAAACAAGTTGACAGTGCTGTGATCAAGTATGGAAGTGCTCTCATAGAGAGCAATTAAAATCTTTAGTTTGTGTCATATAGCAGAAAAGAAACATGAATAAAATTATTTGAGATACAATTAAGTTCAAAAGAATGAGTGTCTTGGTACTAGAAATATTCAAATAGAAAATGAGCATCCATTTGTAGCAGTTTCTATAGAATGAATAACTGTAACACAGTTTGGAAGCTAGGCTACATAAACCTTCATATTTAATTTGCCTTTGGAACTCCATGGCTCTCTAAAAATATCAATTCTAAAATTTAAATTATTTTGAGGCTGTTCTTACATGTTTATGATTATTTACATAATCCATGATTTGCTCCAATGTCCAAATTATTGGACAGCATGGAAGCATGAATAGGGACGATCTCCATCCATCATTATCAGGCAAAAGGACACATAAAAGCCAAACTAAAAGGAAACCATTGTCCGCATTTTTAACTTGTTTTTTTGTTTTTTTCTCAGTCTAAACTGTTTAATGATTTTTTTCCAACAGCTATAAAAATTGGGCATCAACCACTCTTTAAGTCAGCAAATTGAAGAATATTCATATTGAACTCATACTATGTTCCAGCTCTTGTTCGAGGCTAATCATATATAAAGAGTCCTTACTTCTCACAGAACTTATATTTAGTGAGATATTCAAAGTGCTCTGATAAAAGAAGTACAATGTTATGGGAATCCACAGAAAGAACATCTAATTCTAAATTTGAAATTGAAAGAGTCTTTGCAAATTTCCTAGAAATTGTGAATTTTCTTCAGGAGGTATCAATGGCCTGAAAAAATGAAGCTGAGGCTGCAAAATTGAACACTAAATATCCTCTATATGTATACAGCCAATAAAATATTATTTATTGCCTTCTGTAAATAATACATTATTACTTCAGGTGATTTTTATAGACAATTTTTTTAAAGGTGCTGAACATGTAGTTTTTATTTTAGCTTAAGATCTAGTTGGATAGAAATACCTAAGCACATAGAATGTGTGAGATGCAGAAGATAGTGACAAAGAGGAGGAGTATGATCATGATGTCAGTTTTTAAAACGATACTGTTCAAGCATAAGCGATTATAAAATGCGTTCACAAACATTTAAAACATTTATGTTAGATACTAATATGAACTTTTATTTTAGCTTTAACTTTAAAATACTTTTAAATTAAAATTTGCATTATATATCAATTTACTTTGTTTCACTCAAAAATCATGCAGAGAAAATATTTTGATTAAAATTTGACAATTGATAGATAACATGACTTGTTCAAGATCATGTGACTGGTAGGTTGATGCTTCTACATGTGAACTCAGATCTTCTGACTTAAAGGCTATTTTCATTCGCACGAAATGAAAATATAATGGTAAAATTCAGAGAGTACATAAATAACTAGAAGGTTCATGTGTAATAAGATCTAGCAGGTTCATATGGAATAGGTAAATATTAACACTGGTCTTAGAAAAGAGGAAGATACTATCAAGTTAGGGTAGGAAATATTGTATCCATTTTGTATTCATTTACAAGGGTGCTCATAATTAATGTACTTTATGTAAAGGAGCTGCTAGTTCATAAAATATTAGATTAGAAGTAGTCCTTATACATCTTCAAGTACAGTTGTACCCAATTCAGGAATTATTTGCAGCTGCCTGCTTATTCCTAACTCATTTGTAAAGTGAAGACCCCAAAAATCTAAAGTGTCCACTATGAGCCTAAAATGTGTCATTCTATATAATAACAATTTTATTATCTTATTCCATTATCAAAAGAATTATTAGTTTGATCAATTTTGCTTAAATTGACATTTTCTTTCTTTTACTCTCCTTATGAAAAAAGTTAATTTTCAATGTAATAGTAAAGGAACAGAACTTTTCACCAAGAGACACAGTCTAGCCCAAAAGAGTTTTGTGGAATTAAGTGTGTCCATTTAAAGAAAAATTGAAATAAAAGTATAACCTTGATTCCAAGGTGTAGCCAAAGGCTAAGAAAAGAAAAGTTCAGTGAATGACTCTTATTAATCTAGCTCTAAAATGGATGAATAATATGTTACAACCTCTCTGACATATGGTGAGTTTTGCAGCAAGTTTGGCATAATGGTTTCACTTAATAAACACCTGATTAGCATTGTTTTAACAGGTTTGGAGTGCATGAAAACAGTCAAATAGCAACATTCTGTCTAGTTAATTTCTCATTAGCAGGCTCACAGTCACTGCATTTGACAGATTGTATAACAGTCTTGACACAAGGTGACCTCTTGCTTGGACCTGTTCATCACCTTCAGTCTGTCATAAATGAAGTCAGTATAAATGTCAGAGTGAATGTGACATCACAAGAGACTTCATCTGATGCCTGGAAGGTTATTATTTTCCCAATATTATTATTATAGACACAGTGAAACTATATATGGCTATACAAACAAAATGAGAGTGATAAACCAGAAGAAATTTCATGTATATGAGAGCTCTTGATTAATATATTATTGTAATAAGACATGTGACCCATAAATAAATTTCAGCAATGTTATTATTTCAATTTCCTGACAGCAAGTATTCTTTTTCTCAAGAATGTGTAAGCTACAGCCCAAATGGGCCATCTGTATAAGTTCTGAAGGATTAATAGTGAAGCTTAACTAATTTATTAGCAATGTTCTCTTTATTTAATATATCCATATCAATGTCCTTCCTTCGTGGTTCATTTTTTTTAAATGAAAGAAAACCAAATATTAAGATAAAGTTGAAGAATTGAATTGAATTAAAAATTGTAAATATGAGGAAAGCTTTGAGGAACATATTTTGTGAGAAAAATCTTTGATCATTTTACCATTGAACATTTGTAAATTCAATATTTCAAGGAGAAAGATCTCCAAATTCCATGGAAATATTCATTTACCAATTTCATCAGCCTTGATAGATTATCTCTACCAAAGATCCCCTTTTGAATCACAAAATCAATTATACAATTGTGCAACATTTATATTCTTCTCTATGACAAGGGGAAATTGAACCAGTTTCAATTTATCCGAATGAAGCCTTGATTAATGCAGTATGTTATTACAAACAAAACAAAATAGATATAATGTATTGTTGCTTTTTGCCATTCCTTTGTAAATTTTTCACAAAGACCTTTTAAAATATTACTTCTAAAACTTATGACCTAAAACAAATAAACAAATACAATTTTGAAATCAGCATGTATATATTACAAAGGAAAAATAATAATCATTTGAAAAATACCAACTTTTGTGCATGGAAAGGATTAAAAGAAGACTGTTATCCATTGAATCAGAAGATTCTTTTAGTATCAAGAAAAATAATTTAAAATACATCTTAATTTTATTGTAAGAAATACCTTTAAGGTATGGGCATAAATAAGACAAATTTTAAAATATTTTAAAGAGGTTATGTTTAATTACATTTACATAAAGTACCTTCTCTAGCCTTTCTTATTTAAGTTTTATACTTTTAAATAATATTTTAAATGGTTATAACAGTTGTAATTAATTAACCATAATTAAGATAGATGGTTATTGGACTATCTCTCATGTTCCCCTTTTAATATGTATGCATGGTTTAAACCAATATGTTTTCAGATTTTCCTGCATCTATTAAATAACAAATGGGATTCTAAACTTAGCTCTATGTTACTCTGAAGGTCATGGGTAAAGCACATCTGGTCATTGACACTATGTGTGTGCAACTCCATGACGCACTGCTTTCACATGTTCTTCATAGCTCATTCTATGTTATACATTTTTTCTCTTTGTTCAATGTATTTTTTTCTTTCAATAGTAGTTTTTCTATAATTGCTTCCTTGCTGGGCTTAAACATCTATGATAAACGTAAAGTTATTTTCTTAGTTTTATATGTTTTATCTCATTTATAATTTATAAAGATCTTCCATTAAAGCAACATCTTTCATTGTCATCATTAATTAAGTATAGTCCATTTTCCTTTTGCCCCTAAACTAATTGCAAGTGATTCAATACACTGGTGCACAATTTTCTTAATAATCTATGATATATCACAACAGGGGCAACCGATCTATAAATGCTTATTTTTTCAAGGACAGTATTCCTTTATCTGCCTTTATCAAATGTCATTCTCTAATGTTTTTCATTATTTTCTAATTGTCCAAATGTACTTTATTCATTTTTATTGTCAAATATTTACCTGACGCAAGGACTTATAAGGACACAAGGCAATATAGATTCATCAATAATTTTATGCACCAGCTTCATTAATTATTTTTGTGTCATTTTAGTAATTATTTCCTAAAGATGAGAAATGGATGAAGAGAAATTTATAAATAAAAATCTTTTTTATTTATTTATAAATAAAAATCCTTTTCAACTAATCTTTTAAATATTTCTCCAAATCCTTGTGAAATTGAATAAAAATAAGCAAATTGTCCTTATCTATTCCTCATAAGAAATGAACATATTAAAAATAAGACTTCATGAATCCTACCTCATTTCTCCAATGGTAGCTAGAAGTTTAAGGGAAAAGGTAGCAAGCAAATTGTCTTACTTGTACTAAACAAATTTTCTTAGCTATAATCTGCTGTTTTCTTATTTTTCAACATCACAGTCATTGCCATTTAGCTTCATTTACTTTGGAACTTGGGTGGGAATATTTAAGAAATAAACACAAACATTTGTGGTAAAATGGCTCTTTACTTTCCCTTATTCTGTAGGACAAACTTGAGAGGCTACAGCCAGACATAGAGAAAACATTTAGCCCTGTTCCCTACCCTTATATATGCTCAAGATTACTATTTTTATTTCAGAATTTTAAACGTATTCACTCCCTGCTCCAGAATGATAATAAAATATCAATCTTGCTTTAGACTATAGGTTTGTTCCTTATTTTTTCCACTCATCATTTGACTCCGGTGCACTTGGTGTACCTGATCGATGTCTCTCATGCTGATCAAATCAGGGTAGAATTAATCAAACATCTCAGCACATGCTTAGTCTCCCTCTCCACTCTCTGTCTACCTTCCCTCCCTTATTTTCTCTTTCTCTCACTCCTTCCTCTCTCCTCTCTTCTCTCTTTCTTTGCTTTTGTTTTATTTCTTATAAAATCAGGAACCACAATGTGTAATTATTTGATTCTGCTCTTGGTTCAGTGATAGGGTCTGAGTATAAACTAAAATACATATGGTTGCTTTTTTCACTAAACAAAATTCTACTTAAAATGCACACTTTGCCATATTAGCTTATTTTTGTGGTATTATCTAGCTAAAATAGAGGCATAAAACATTTAAATGTAGTCTGTATCTCCTAAACTGATGGAATAAATACCAGTCATTGGATTTCTATTTGCTAAGAACTTGTGTAGGACTTCAGTAGTTGCTTCAGGAAAGTTTTACAAAACATTTGTAAAATTTGGATGAGTCAAGTGTTTTAAAAATGCTAAGTTGTTCAAAACTTTTTGGCAGAGAGATATGTGGAAATATCTTTGAAAAGAGTTGAACCATTTCTGAATCTTATAATTGTCAGTACAGACAGAGCCATTTATGGCAGGATAGGTATAATACATCGTGAGCATTATGAAATATTACTTATTTCTAATTCATTACAAAAATACTTTCTAAACTTGCATGTGTGATGGATGGCAAGAAACCAGGTATTCACATCTAATTATAAGGGTTTTTCTTTGTGCTAAAATGGACTTTATCAGTGCAATCAATTCATGCATTTTTCTTTGTGTCTGTTGCCGTACTACCTAAGCACTTAGCAAAGATATTAAATTAGCCAAAAAGTGTGGAGTGGGATGTTTTCCTTGTCTTTACTACATTTATCTAAGCCAACGTAAAGCCAAGCAGACTGTGACTAATATTGGAAGCCTTATTCTTATCGCAGACAGAGATGTTTTCATTCTTTTATTATTAATTGGTTGAATGCCAACAATATATTCAGCACGGGACATATTGCACAATATGTTCTTTCTCCTGCAACCTAGAAAGGGATCAACTGTTTTCATCTACTAACATTGGTGCCAGAGTGATGAATGCCTCTTCATAACCCCCAGTTTCCTCTCCTTCCTCCTTTCCTTTATATACTTCCTTCACCAGCTTTATTTAAAAAAAGAGACCCATTAACCGTTATTTCTTAACTTTAGAAAAGGATTTTAGAAAGAAAAGCATAGCTATTGCCTTATAATTGTCAAATGTTGAGCTATAAAAAGGCAAATATATTTATTTATATTTATTTCTCTGAGAATCATAATGAATATACGCTTACAGTTTCTACTGATAATTATGAAAGACATTAATGTAGAAATATATGCTTAACTCATAATATATATAAAATTACATATTACAGACATGAATTATGTTTGTGATACCCCTGTACATATCATGTGATCCTCAGAGACAGATTTTCATACAGTCCCATTCCTCAGAAAAGTTATTTTCCTTTTGTACATCCTGCCTATCTGACTCTAAATGCATCCTCTTAGAAAAAACAAGGGCTAATTCTATTTATCTTGTTTAGTTTTATGGTTCTTTTCTGAAAAGACTCATGGGTTTTTGTTTGTTTGTTTTTAAAACTATTAACTCCTTGAGAACTGAACTTATTACATCTAAAATCAAAGCAATATCAGATTTGTTAGATGCAGGGAAAATAAACATATTATTTTTTGCTAATTCTTTACATACACAAATATTATTTTAAACAGTTTTGTGTTGTTATAAATGGCCCTTATGCTTAGTAAATTGAAATATACTTCCATTTTGCATATTGCATTTAGTCAAGTGGGAATTTAGACCAGACAGACCACAGGGAGCTGGTGGCTGCCAAACCTAGGAAATGGGAACCGTGAGTAGTAACAGACATGCAAACTTTACATTAGATAGAAAACTCAGGCCAAGGTAAGCCATGTTAATAGCTGTGGTGCAACCAATCATTACACAGAACTTATCCTTTGTGATTGTTCTGCAATGGTATTCTCAAAGTTTTAGCTCTAATCATATTGTGGTCTGGTAGAGGGATCTGAAAGAGGCCTCATAAAGGAATAAATGTGTTCATTAGCATATACTATTTTATTGAGCAAAGCAAAATTTCTAATTTTAATATGTTGTAGAGGTTTGAAGATAAAGGATGAACAAAGTGAAAACATTCAAAGAGTTTCTGTAATATTAATAAAGAGATCTATACAAATAACTATGACATACAGCAGAAAGTATAAAGTGATATTACAAATTGTCATCAAAGTTCAGGAGGACATAACTAGCTAAGCTGGCATAAACATGGAACTAATCTATTCAAACTGGACTGAGAAAAAGAAATGCATTTTAGCAAGCAATAATATTTGTAACTTCCTATAAATGCAATAAAATAGATTCCTAGGTGGAATTTCCATAAAATTGCAAAAGGTATTATACAACAAAAAAGGAGAAATAAAAAACTAATAGAAAAAATTTTAATTTAAAATTTGAGGAAGAAAATCTACTCAGTGTGTTATAGAGGTTAAAAAAAATGAGATTCAAATCTAAAGGAAGTCAAATTGTACATCTTTCCATACATCACATTTCCTACTTATTTCAGCATTTCCCCCAAATTCCGAATGGCAGGTATATCTAAAGACAAAAATATTTGGCATTTTTAGACTGCTTCAGTACTTGTAACAGTTTTTGTTTATAGCTTCTTTCTTAATTGAAGTAGAAGGTTAATCATCAGATAAAGGCATTATACTTGAGTCCTATTATTTTTATTTAAAAAATTTCTTTTCTATCATATTTTTATAGTATTTTTCAACAGAGAAAAACAAGGAACATGGGTATTAGATTAATGCTGAGTGCTTAAAAATTCTGGTTCATGAGTCTTTATTGTTTATAAACATTAGAAGTTCCTTTTGCTCATGGAACATCTGGGCAAATATAGATAGAGGTCAGAAGAGAGGCTCTTTTCCACAAAACTATGCAGAAACCCAGGATAAGAGATATTCTTTCATCTCTAACTGTGACTTCTAAAACCTAATGGTGATCTACCAATGGTCAGGCTATAAGACAGAAAAAAAGACTATAGGAGAGTATGCTGGGGATGTTTTTTGGG
Source organism: Monodon monoceros (assembly GCF_005190385.1). Classification (NCBI taxonomy): domain Eukaryota; kingdom Metazoa; phylum Chordata; class Mammalia; order Artiodactyla; family Monodontidae; genus Monodon; species Monodon monoceros. The sequence continues at coordinate 34,159,120 of NW_021703785.1, forward strand.
CCAGGCCTCTAAGTGGTACACATCACTTCTGTGCATATTCTTTAAGGTAGAAATCAGTCATATGTCTATACCTAACTGCAGGTGTGGCTGAGGAATAAGTCTAATTGGGTGCCCAAGCTGAAGTGGGGAATGCAGATTTTCTCTCCCTTTTTAGCCATTTCTTCTTGTAATATGTTGAAGAAAGCATAAAGTATAAACAATGCACAGTACCAATTCTGGCTCTTTCCAACACATTCCTCCAGAGCCACAGACATGGCAAGCACTTGTCTTTCTTTCAGATTGTTGATAGCATCAATTTTGGCAAATATTTTGCAAGAGTATAGCAAACCACTCAAGCTTTCCAGTCTACTATATCTGTTTCCTTGTTATCTGTTGCCTGACTTTCAAGGCATAACACATGTCAACATTCATAATTTTGGATTGTTTTTATAGAAATATCCTATTTAAGGTGGAACATTCTGTATTAGTAAAGATAGTGCTAGCTATTCTTACAAATAATAGGTCAAATATAAATAGCTCAAACATAATGAGTTTATTCCTTGCTGTTATAATTGTTCTGAATGAGCAGAAAAATAACAGGGCAGGGAAGTTCTCCTTCATGTCATCAATCAGGAATTTAGGAAGGTAAATATTATGCCTTCTTCAACATTTGTCTTTCACTTTTACCTTGGCCATCTTCATTGCAGCCAACTGAAAAGGGAACAGAGCACAGGTAAGTACATAGGGAAATATTTGGTGGCCCAGCCCAGAAATTGGCATATTTTCTATTAGCTAGATCTCAGCCACATTGTCAGTGAGTCTGCACAGTGTAGTGTAACTGTGTCCCCTGGCAGAATTTGAGATCAGTTTCAGAGATAACCGCATATTTGGTGAATTAAGTGAAACTAAGTTGCTAATCTAGCTACTAACAACTTATAATAAATCTGTGAATTATAAAACAAATAAATAAAAGCAAAATATTTACATTCTAGTGACCATATTGAGTGCTCTTACACTCAGTAGTTTATAGAACTACACAAAAATAGTGTTACTTCAAAAATATTGTATAAAAGTGGTAGTAAGCTCGGCCACCTCCATCAGCACATTATAAAACATCAATAAACAGTGATTCGGTGGTGGTTTGCAGTAACTTCTAAACCTACAGCTTAAGGTTTATTACTCACTGAAATAATTGCAATTTGCTGAAATAATGTGTATTGGCTTTCTGTTCAAGTATCATCATCAACTTTTGAACATATCCATATTTTCTTAGGAAGAAATCTCTTCCCCCTTAAACTCCTTAGGTGATGTAAGCTAAAGACATTATTTTTTAGTATAATGTCCTTTTCTTACAGTGAGAACATTGCCTACAATTTAAACTTAGTTGAATAGATTGCAATTTCAATTTAGATGTTAGAGGAAAACCTTCATTATAGCAATGAACTCCCATTCTGTTGGTATAAATGATGTTCCTGACAAATTATACATTTTGCTCCAATAAAAATAATTCTGAAAAATTCTAGTCTGGCAGAAAGGACGATTCAGTTGCAGTTGATCTAAAATGGGTAATTTAAAGTGCCATTTTTCTGCTTAACAAAATCAATAGTCTTTATTATATACAATAAGCATAACCTGGTGCCATTTCCCAGATCAATAAAATCTCCTCTTCCTTTTTGATATTCAAGTGCCTTGGAGGCAATGTAGCCACTTGAATATTAACTCTGCTGGTGAATCCTAAGTCTATTAACTCTTAAGTCAACCACATATATCTTAATTTTACACAATTTTACTTTCCGTGGAAGTTATGTAGAAAAAGTGTTACCTTATAAAAGTTAAATATTTACCACATTCACTCTATTCAAACAAAGATTTTTTTTCTCTGAGGCCATCATAGAGGTTCTACCTGTTGGTAATCAGAAGTGGTATACCTACTTACCTGCTTTTAACATGATAATCAACTGCCTCCCCATTTAGACTGACTAAATAAAATGCATCCTGGATACAATAGATTTTCCTCTTAAAGATCATTTCTTAGTTACAACTTATACATCACTGTCACAAAGTAGGGTACACTGTGGACAGTAATACATAAACCCAAGACATTCAGTAATACATAAATTCAAGCTAAATTTAGGCCAGAGAGAAATTCCATCTTTTTGGGGGTTTTTCTTTTTCTTATTTACTTAGCTCACTAGTTTATTTATATTATCTGGATTTTTGAAAGTAGAAAGTATCTTAAAGGAACTAGTTAAATACATTCTGTTAAAATATTAATATAGAATTCACCACTTACATGCAGTCTCAATTATAGAAAAATTGGTTATTACAGCATTTATATATTCTTGCATTCTCGTATGCTGGAATACTTCTTTATTAATGGTATAGTGAGATTCCATTTTATTTATTCACCTATTTTGAAATGTATCAAATGAGTACATATGTAACATTTAAAATTAAGTGTGTCATTTGAGAGGTCTATTGAATTGTATAGCATGAATCTAGTAAATTCAATGTGTAGTTGAAAAAAGTGAGGTCCAGAGCGATTAGGTGAAATATTTAAGATCACACAGTTACTTTAGAAGAGAATGGACTAGAAAACAGTTCTTCTACATCTCAAGCAGGTGCTCTTTTTAAGCCATCAGGTCTATTTTTAATGAAAATACATTAATCCTGTAGAAAATAACCCTGCTCTAGAAATGCATTGTTGAGCGTTCCTGCCCAAAGTTTGGGCAGGAAACAGTGATAATTTTTGAAGTACTCAGTGTTTCAGGCCAGCGAGAGGAAGCCCTCCATTAGGCTTACCCACTCAGGGGCACAGTTCAAAGGAGGATGCTGCCAGTTCTCTGCCGGGTAGATCTAAAACAAATGGGACAGGCAAGAGTGGAACTGAATGTATCTGCCTGTGCCCTCCAAATTCACCAACCAGGTAACTCATGCATATATATTGACGGCAAGCTGTATTCTATCTCTCTGGAGAACTGGGAGTTGACTGTCCATATCTATTTTTTTCTTCAGTTTTCATTCACTTCTTCCTCTTTTACTCTTACTTCCTCTTTCTCTCGCCTTTCTTCTCTCTGTATATCAGTGATGACAAGAGTTGTTCTTATGAAGACTTGCAAAATAAGTAAGCAACCCTAGATTTCTTAATGTTAATTTCAACTATGATTGACACTGACTGCTTTAGCAAGGACTGCTGTCTAGCTAATCAGTATTTATCAGTGATCTAACTAATAGGTATTTCGGATGCCATAGCATTAGAAAATCAAGATTTAAACTATATCATTAAAAAACATAAAAAGAAAATTGACAACACTAGAAGGGAAAGAGAAAACTTTTTGAATATCTTTAAATGGCTTAACATTAACTTTGTTATGTGAAAATAAGGGTCATTTTTAAGTTGTGTAATGCATTTAGGTGGGTCACAAAAATGTCTTAATGGCAAATGTGAGTATCAAATAAATGTTAATTGAATGTAGGTGATCATTGCCATGAAATAAGGGAAAGTATTGATATCTGCTTAGCAGTAAGATTTGGATAAACTAAATTGTACTAGATTTTGTATTATTGTAATAAGTTAGATTGTGAACAATGGATGTCTCTAGTAAAAATAAATATTCTATATCTGGTATTACAATTCTGTTTATTTATCATTTTAAAAACTCACTAGAGTGAAGGTTGTCAATCATATGATCAGAAAGTTCCCTTCAATGTTACTCCCTGGGCAGAAGCCACCAGGATTTCACCTAACCATATATTATCACCCTCTTAATCATGTTAAGAAGAGTAAGAGAAATCAACACTGAACTTCCCCATAGCTATTCCATTATCCTCCAATTGTGGAAATCTAAGAAATAAAAGTAACTCTTTCCTCTATAAACTCTAATAAATCCTCCTCTAGAAAATCATTAGAAAAGAACATAGTAAAATAAATTTTTTAGAGCATTGCAAAAATTTGAATCTTCTTAATACTGTTATACTTTATAAATATATTAATATTAAGTGATGTATATATATGACCTCATTTAATCTATAGCATATTTGGAGGCAGAGCTATCATCTCCCTTTACAGAGAAGAATCTGAGAATCATAGAGTTTAAATTAGTTTCCCAATGTCATGAAATTAATCAGTGTTGGAGCCAGGAATAAAATCCAGATTTATTGGATTCCAAAGCTGGAATTTTTAGCTGTTTTATACTGAAAAATCCTCTAGAACCTAAAACTAAAGTGGCTCTGGTTAATATTTATTAGGCAGATATGGAAGTGGAAAAGTAAAGCTAATTTTCATAACCATGTTTATGATCTGATGGGAAACAAGACAAAGCACCCAGCAGTACATAACTTGAAACAACTACTCATATCGGTCTGATGTGTAAATCTACTTCCTACCCCCACTCAACCCTCCTTCAGGTAAAACAGCATTTCTTTTAAATTATAATCTATAAATTTTCATTAGAAATTAGAGTGAAGACAATATATTTGTTTTTAACTTTATTAATTTCAGTGTCTACATTTATTCATTATTAAAGCTAAATATCATTTGGTGTTAATTTATAATAGTAGTAAGCTATACTAATTCATCTGCATTGAAATTAATATCATTGGTATTTTGTTTTTTGGTTTTGGGGTATTTTTTGTTCTTGCTTTGGGTTTGATAAATTAAAATTCTTTTCCTTTTATCTCCTCCACCACCACTCTATTTATTTTGGCAATCAGAAGACTTACACAAGTTTGCAACATTGTTTTGTTAAGCTAACAAGTGTTGAGGTGATTGTGAAAAGATAAGAAAGAAGCATACCAATATAAGTTTACTAAACAGATATGTTTAACATTGTGTACATTGACTTGCCAGCAATATATATCCTATACTCTTAAAATTGATATAGCAATTTGCTAATATTTGCTCTTGAGCAGTGGGGAGATGGAAAAGGAACCAACATGTGTTCCTCCTTGGATCTAGGAAATATATGTATGTGATTTTGTTTAACTCTTGCAATAATTCTATAGAAATAATTGTTCACTTTCTTCAGATGTGGAAACTGAATTACTAGTTAAGTTACCTAAATGGCAAAGGTAGAAAGCATTGGACAAGAATTTGAGTGGAATAAGTCTAAGACATTCAGGCTTTTTCACTATACAACATCAATTCTACCCTTGCTCCCCAACTTCCTCTCCTCCCCAACCTCCATAATTGGGTGTTCCCTGAAATCTGTGTATCTTATTGGGAAAAAATGTGTCCTTTGGAATTAGACAGACTTGAGGGTGAATTATATATATGCCACTTACTAACTGAGTGACTTTTGGAGACATTACTTAATCATTCTTAGTCTCAGTTTCCAAATCAGTAAAATGATGGCAATAATAACTGCAAAAGAGGATCATTATGTGTATCAAGGATTATAAATATAAATAACTTGGCAGAGTTTTCTCTACATGGTTTTTATTTAGCAAATTTTGTTGAATACACACTGGCTATCCTTTTAAGTTGATTCTCACTTTCTTCATCTATGTCATATACTCCAGGCAGTTGCTTCTGTTACCACCGGCACTGATGTTACAATGCTGTTAAATCCATTCTTGACACAACTGCCTTTTTCATGGAGTCTGTTACCCATAATTGGAACAGTCTGACCACTCCTCACCCACCCCTCCATGATGTCATTTTCTAGAACAAATAGCTACAGAAAGACAGCCTCAGCTTTACCACCATCTTCAAATCTAGCTCTAGTACTCTTGTTTAGAGAAATCTAAATGCAGTAGAAGATAAGAAAAAGAAGACACGTTAGTAAAGTAGCAGTGACCAAAAAGATAGGTGGCAGGCAGGAGGAAAGTATGATTTTCAAGTTATTTTCTTGTTTTATCCAAACCAATCTTAAAAGAAAGCTATTGGCGGTAGTCTCTCATTTTTTATTCTTAATTGTTATTTCTCCAAACTGCTATTATATTTTAGTATATTGACTACAATGAAAATCTTTAGCAAGATATTTGATAAATGTATCACGTTCATAGTTTCTAAAAGTTATCATCAAGAGCCTAATTTTCAATGGCTCAGACCTCTGCATTTATTTTCAGTAACTCATACATTATCATATATTGCCAAACTGCAAATCAGATTTGAGGGAATCAAGACTATTTTAGAAATTTTGTACTTTCTATGTAGTTTAATCTGCTTTTTTTCCTAGATCAATCAGAACTACTTTCTGTTTTACATTATGTGATTCATTTTTTTGTTTTATTTTTATGGCAGGTTTTGATAGGGACAGGTTCTTAATTGTATATCATATAGTTTAAGCTCCTGTACCTCTTTTGCTAGAAGCTCTGATGATATTCATTTCATATTTGATTATATTTTTAAGTCAGGAGTCTTAGAAACTTACAGCAAAACCAAACATTTTGTATTTGCACTTTAGTTGAAGATGATATGACTATCCAGTAATCATATCACTTGACTTTTTCAGGTTTTGTTCTTTTGTTCTTTTATTATTAATGAAGTCAGAGGCATGTCCTGTCTAGATTTTGATTTCTGAGACCTAAGAGGCAAACAATCAATGGAGATACTTTTCTTCTATCTAACAAAATGCATTTTATTAAGGTTATAAAATAGATGCTTATACTTTGATGCTATAGATGTGGAACAGGAAGTGAGATACCAATATAAAGCAAATATTTTGAGGAACATAATCCTGAAAGAATTTTTAGATTATTTGACTAATTTTCACAATTTGTCTTTTTAATTATCTGGGTTTTTTTTGTTTTTGTTTGTTTGTTTGTTTTGGTTGATTGTCTATGTTTACTCTTTCTGGAACCCTAACACACAGGATTCTTTTTTTTTTTCCTCTTTATTTATTTTCAACATCTTTATTGGAGTATAATTGCTTTACAGTGGTGTATTAGTTTCTGCTTTATAACAAAGTGAATCAGCTATACATATATATATCCCCATATCTCCTCCCTCTTGCGTCTCCCCCCTACCCTCCCTATCCCACCCCTCTAGGTGGTCACAAAACACCAAACTGATCTCCCTGTGCTATGTGGCACTTCCCATTAGCTATCTCTTTTACTTTTGGTAGTATATATAAGTCCATGCCACTCTCTCACTTCGTCCCAGCTTAACACTTCCCCCTCCCTATGTCCTCAAGTCCATTCTCTATGTCACACAGGATTCTTTTAAGTATCTTTGCAGCCACTTGACATAACTTAAGTCAGTTACACCTAATGATTTAGTTTTACTAAAGAGAGGCCTAAGCCTTAAATACCTTAATAATAATGAGACAAAAGCGCTCAACATTGCCAATCTCCCTTGTTTCCCTAGCACATGTATTTCCCACATTGTGAGATGATAGTTCAGCATTCTCCTCTCTTTCCACATCTCAAACACCTTGTTCCCTCATTCAATAGGGTCTTTGAATCTGAAAATTATGTTTTCATAAAAACAGATACAAGTAAGTGACCACTAACTAAACTTTACATGATCAAATTCATCAAATTGATGATATTTTTACTCATATTTGCCTTCCCTTCTCTTCAGACCAAAATGTATAGTGACAATAAATTGTACTCTCACTTTTATCCAAGGATTTGTGACGGTAATTTCTTCCTTTTTCCACCTCAGATATTCCTTCTCCTCCTTCTTTATCATCATCATCCTCATTGTCAGCATCAACTTCATAGCTACTGATTATTTACTATAAGCCAGGTAATACACATGCACATGCACAAATTTTACTCAATTCTCACAACAAATCATGATTTTTATTTCCTCCATTTTAATAGTAAAGAAACTGAGTTATGCCTTTCCTTCACTAGTTTTTTTTCTTTTTTTCACCCATCTTCATTTAAATGTACCTTAAAATAAATCATCCTTAACAAAAGAAAAACTCCCTCCAACCATGTTTTCCTCTATTTCCTCTGCTTTGTAGCACAATTTACCTCATAAGAGATAACTTTAAAGGATATCTCTGAAAGACATCACTTTTTCCCATCTCAATTTGAATATAAACTAAAAGTCTTACCTTAGAGATAAAGCCTAACAAAATCAGCATGTTAAACATGAAAATCAAGGCTGGCACTAAGTTCCGTGCAAGTTAAAAGAGCTGTTACTGTTATCATCACTGCTGTTTGAGCCCTGCTTGTCTCTTACCTCATTTTCTTTCTCCTGTTCTCTTCTGGCAACACTGGCCTTCCCTCTGTGCCTCTCCCATACCCAGCTCCTTGCTCTCAGAACCTCTATATCCCAGAGCCCTGTGCCTGGGTTGCCAGTCAGCAAGTTTTACCTGGGTTCGTCTTTGACCACATTCAGCCTTGGCTTCATGGTAACCTCCACATAGGCCTTCTCTGCCTACGTTTGACACCCATCCTCTACCTTCTTATAAGGTTTTATTTTCACAGTAGCACTTCCTACTACTGAAGTTATCTCACTTACTGATTATTTTATGTGTCAGCTACCTCCTTTCATGAATTCCATGAAAGCAGAGACTCTACAAAATGGGTGTGGGATTGGACAAGACTAAGACAGTCCCTGTTCCCATAATAATCATAAGCAATTAAAAAGTTATAATTAACACATTTTATTTATCATTTTTTTCATTTCGTCTTTCAAAGAGTTCCCTCTACCAAGTATCTTCATGATCTTCCTTTGAATTTATCTAAGAACTCTTTCTAGTATTGAGACAATATTGATTTCTCTTGGTGGTGAGGTTGTGGATTATGAGCTACTTGATGGGATCCTCTCATGTTTATATTAAAAGGAAAGTGCTTGAATTTATTTCAAACTCTAGAACCCAGAAATTTTTATTTAAGAAGTCTAATGGAATATTTCACACTTAAGTATATAATTATCTACTATATAGAAAGTCTTCCTTTTTTATTATATGTGATATAATTCAGAAGAAATTATTATGTTTGAAATAATATAAAAAAATACAATGCCATTTTTGTATTACATGTTATACTCAAATATATTTTTTTCAAATGCAAGAAACAATGACACCAAGATAATTTATCTTCAAATTTTACCTTAATCCTCTATTGCAACATTCACCACAGGCCACCTTTTGTTTTCCAAAATGTGATGTTCATATTCTACTAAAGATTTTCCCTAAATAACTTTTATATATTAAGCTGATGCATGTGACTATCTAAATTGGTTACAGCATAAAATTAGTAAATGATAAGATTAACAAAACAAAAAAGCCCTATAAACTAGTTTAATATTTAAACATGGAATTACTACAATTGCACTCTCTGTAAATTATATTAACATTAATATATATTAATATTATTACTTTGAAATATAAATTATAACACAATATTTATGTTTTCATTAATTTCAAGCAGAAACTTAAAATGCAACTGGAGTTTAATAGATTTTAATACATTACTTGTTAGAGCAGGGACTTTGGGATTCTTTTCTAACTATTTCACTTGAATTTAGAAAAGGAATTACTATCAACATTATAATCCTAATCCAATCAAAATTCCTATTGAGAAAAAATTGTTCTTACTCTCATATTTATAAAGCATATTTTCTAAAAAGAATGATAAAACTTTATATACATACTGTTCTATATACCCTTTTGTTACCCCCATAGAGAAAACAAAGTCTTTTATTTTTATTTCCTTTGAATCTTCCATTGAATCTTTCAAAGTATTGTGTTGTAACATGCTACAATTTCTTACAAAATTTTACTGGTGTTATAGAACTGAATGTTTCATAAATATGCAGTATGTAGCATTATCTTGTAACTACTTATATAAGAGATGAATAGCAGCTATTGTATAAAATCAAATTTTGCAGCCACCATTTTTATTGTCAAAGTGGGGAACAAGATTTTCCTATTATGTTGTTCTACATTCTAACCTTGAAGATGCTATTAAGCATAAAAACCAAGACACTGATGAGGCCTTGCAAAAGGAAGTAATGCTTTCCCCTTCAAGCCAACCAGCATAGCTATTTTTAACTGTTTGCCAAGGTACAAATGTTCCACAGCAGAAGTAAAATTCTTAGTTATAATCACAAGAATGAGCTCTGCAAATAGCCTGTTAATCAATGGATATAACTTTCTTTAGAGGACAGTCATAATCATGTATTGGGGGTTTCTTTGGAAACCATTCAGTGTATGAATCTTCTACCAACGGTCTAAGCAAATTGCATTTTTCATGGGCTTCATAATCTCTAAATTGATATCTGTATTATAAGGTCACTGTAATTGTCCAACTGTTGGGACATTAATTTATAAAATTCCTTAGGTTAATTGATTTTAAACAAACAACCATAAAGCAAGTGATTGCATTTCTATAACATCACAGACAGTAATGTTAATTCAAATCTAGGTCATAAAAATATCTGAATGATTCAAGAAAAATATTACTATATAATGTTTCTTGCCTTGGATTATTTCAATAATTACTAGCATATGAACTTGCCCTTATAGGAGTGGGACAAGGGTTAAAAAGTTGTTTTATCCTCTCAAATGGAAATAAATCAATGTTATTTTAGTAAATGTTATTTTAACTTTAGCCTCAATATGAATGGTTTTGGCATTATATTAAAATTAAATTTAAGTTTTAAGCTAGAAACTTTTTCTGAAAGTCTGTGGTCATCCATCTTGAACTCCAAGCATGTAGGAAGACATAGGTAGAAGTATATTAAATCTGACAAATGACCTCCCATGTGCAAAGGAGGAAATAAAGATTCATTCTCCGTGTTTGTGAGATCATTTTGATGAAGGAAAGGCTAATTGAGGATGACATACATTCGAAATTTAATTCAAATCAGCATTTTTACATGAAGACTCATCACATTTCCAATGGTACATGCTACCATAAAACAGCTTAGTAAAGACATTTTGAATTTGATTCTTGCAATCTTTTAAAATACTTCATCAGAACTGACATTTTTAGGGGTAATGAGTTTCCAATCTGAGTATTAGCTCAAACTGGATACCTGTGGTATTTTACACATTTTATTTAAAAAGAAGCATTTTTCTTTAGCATAATTAAGTCTTATGTTGCAGAGAAAATTGCAACTAATATGAGATTATGCCTAGGAAACATGTGGGGAAATTGCCAACACAGGGTTTCTCACAGTAAAAGCAAATCACCTTGAAATGATTAAAATGTTAAATTACGAATGACTCATCCTCTGGCATTCAAAAATTATCATATTCCAAGACCAAGTAGCACTACTATTGTTTTTAAAATGAAAAGGTGATTGCTAACTCTTTCCTCTTGAAATGCTCCAAAATTAGCATTAATATTATCCTATTAACACACAGTTAACAGCTCAACTCTGTAAAAAGACCACTTCATCTTCTATCTAATAGGTAGTTTTGTTAATTCTGCAAATTTCACATAATGGTTATCATTTGTTAAAAGTCAGGGTCATTTATATTTTATACTAAGATAAAATTGTATCTTGACTATATTTACACAATGACAATTCAAAATATAGAGGTCAGATTTACTAAGAGGTTAGATGGAAACAATATTTAGGAGTTCCTACCTTTAAGACTTTATATTATATGCCAGTCATTCTAATTAAATTTAGAAACAAACATTAGTATGCAAGTCAGTGGTTGTAAACATGTCACGTACAAAGATTATCAGCATGTCCTGTTTATGGTACTATATTCCCAGCTACAGCATGGTCATTTGGCTTTCTTCTAAGAATAAAATAAAGCAGAATGTCTACATATCTAAATTTGGATTTGAGAAAATAGTACTTTTTTCATAGGATAATTTATTTGTAAAAAATCATATGTCAACTACTTTTTCAAGGATGAGACTTTGGAAAGATTTTACCTTACCTAAGGAATGAACAGTGGGCTTCTTCCTATTCTGTGTATCTGAAATATCTCAGGTTTCAATGGTCAAGTATAATATAGAGTTAAGCACATGCCTCACCTTAGTTTCCAAAGTTATATTTACCTTTCAAAGCAACTGAGTGTATAACTCATTGCTTATTTCCTAAATAAATCCCTGGGCAATTGTGCTATATATTTCTAAAGATTAATTTGGAGACTATTATGATCATCACCTATGATCATTTACATTGATGGAACATGTACAATTAAATCATTTGCTTGTTTAAAGGCTCAAAAATTCAAGAACTATGACTATGAATCTAGAGTATTTTTCTGTAGGCTCACTATACTTCATATGTAGATATAACAATCTGCCCATAAAAGTACTAGAAATTCTCAGATTAAGTTTTAATTAAATTTATTGAAAACATTCTCATTGAATTTTTTTCTGGCATGTTATCACTTGAAGAAATTGGGAGACATTATGAAACATGGAGTCTCTTTCATGAGAGAAAAATCTTAAACTGGAATTTTATAGCACTTGATATATTTTCAAGATATTCTTATTTATCATGGAGTTTTGAATGATACCCCAAATATATGGGCAATAGCTGTATGTAAACATGTAAGTCCTTTGTTCTGTAGATAAGAATTTATCAAATTACTAGATCTATTTATTTTTCATTTGGGTGAAAGGTAAGATTTTGAGGACAGCATCACTTTTAGCATCTTCTCTGTTAGCAACAGTATTGAAGATAGTAATAATAATAAATACTGAACACTGAATGTCCTAGATCCTTCCAAAAAATATTACAGAAAATTTACAAAACACATCCATGAGCTTATTATTCAGAGTCTATATATAAGGAAACTGAGGCACAGACATGCTGCATAACTTGACAAGGGTCACACATACATTCAATGGCAGAGCTGTGGTCTGCTTCCAGTTATTCTGGTTTCAGCGCCCATAAACTCAAATGGTAAAAATAAAGTAAGGAAATGAAGAAATGCTCTAACATCATGAGAAGATACAAACAGAGAAATGATATGATATGTTTTTTTTTTTAAACATCTTTATTGGAGTATAATTGCCTTAAAATGTTGTGATAGTTTCCACCGTACAACAAAGTGAATCAGCCACATGTATACATATATACACATATCCCCTCCCTCTTGTGTCTCCCCTCCCACTCTCCCTATCCCACTGCTCCAGGTGGTCAAAAAACACCAAGTTGATCTTCCTGTGCCATGCAGCTGCTTCCCACTAGCTGTCTATTTAACATTTTGTAGTGTATATATGTCAATGTTACTCTCTCACTTCGCCCCAGCTAACCCTTCCCCCACTCCATGACCTCAAGTCCATTCTCTACCTCTGCATCATTATTCCTGTCCTGACCCTAGGTTTATCAGAATCAATTTTTTTTTTTTTTTAGATTCCATATATATGTGTTAGCATACGGAATTTCTTTTTCTCGTTCTGACTTACTTCACTCTGTATGACAGACTCTTGGTCCATCCACCTCACTACACATAACTCAGTTTCGTTTCTTTATATGGCTGAGTATTATTCCATTGTAAATATCAGCCACAACTTCTTTATCCATTCATCTTTCAATGAACACTTAGGTTGTTTCCATGTCCTGGCTATTGTAAATAGTGCAGCAATAAACATTGTGGTACATGACTCTTTGAATTATGGTTTTCTCAGGGTATACGCCCAGTAGTGGGATTGCTGGGTCATATGGTAGGTCTATTTTTAGTTTTTTTAGGAACCTCCGGACTGTTCTCTATAGTGGCTGTATCAATTTTCATTCCCACCAACAGTGCAAGAGGGTTCGCTTTTCTCTACACCTTCTCCAGCATTTATTGTTTGTAGAATTTTTGATGATGTCCATTCTGAACTGTGTGAGGTGATACTTCATTGTAGTTTTGATTTTCATTTCTCTAATGATTAGTGATGTTGAGAATCCTTTCATGTGTTTGCTGGCAATCTGTACATCTTCTTTGGAGAAATGTCTAATTTAGGGCTTCTGCCCATTTTTGGATTGGGTTGTTTGCTTTTTGATATTGAGCTGCATGAGCTGCTTGTATATTTCAGAGATTAATCCTTTATCAGATTTTATATTTGCAAATATTTTCTCCCATTCTGACGGTGGACTTTTCATCTGGTTTCTGGTTTCCTTTGCTGTGCAAAAGCTTTTAAGTTTTGTTAAGTCCAATTTATTTTATTTCCATTTCTCTAGGAGGTGGGTCAAAAAGGATCTTGCTATGATTTATGTCATAGAGTGTTCTGTCTATGTTTTCCTTGAAGAGTTTTATAGTGTCTGGCCTTACATTTAGGTCTCTAATCAATTTTGAGTTTGTTTTTGTGTATGGTGTTAGGAGTGTTCTAATTTCATTCTTTAACATGCAGCTGTCTAGTTTTCCCAGCACCACTTACTGAAGAGGCTGTCTTTTCTCCATTGTATATGCTTGCCTCTTTCATCAAACATAAGGTGACCATATGTGCATGGGTTTATCTCTGAGCTTTCTATCCTGTTCCATTGATCTATATTTCTGTTCTTGTGGCAGTATCATACTGTCTTGATTACTGTATCTTTGCAGTATAGTCTGAAGTCAGGGAGCCTGATTCCTCCAGCTCTGTTTTTTTCTCAAGATTGTTTTTGCTATTCAGGGCTTTTTGTGTTTCTATACAAATTGTGAAATTTTTTGTTCTAGTTCTGTGAAAAATGCAATTGGTAGTTTCACAGGCATTGCATTGAATCAGTAGATTGCTTTAGGTAATATAGTCATTTTCACAAGGTTGATTTTTCCAACCCAAGAGCATGGTATATCTTTCCATCTGTTTGTATCATCTTTAATTTCTTTCATCAGTGTCTTATAGTTTTCTGCATACACGTCTTTATCTCCTTAGGTAGGTTTATTCCTAGGTATTTTATTCTTTTTGTTGCAATGGTAAATGGAGTGTTTCCTTAATTTCTCTTTCAGTTTTTTCATCATCAGTGTATAGGAATGCAAGAGATTTCTGTGCATTAATTTTGTAAACTGCTGCTTTATGCAATTCATTGATTAGCTCTAGTAGTTCTCTGATAGGATCTTTAGGATTCTCTATGTATAATATCATATCATCTGCAAACAGTGACAGTTTTACTTCTTCTTTTCCAATTTGGATTCCTTTATTTCTTTTTCTTCTCTGATTGCTGTAACTAAAACTTCCAAAACTATGTTGAATAAGAGTGGTGAGAGTGAGCAACCTTGTCTTGTTCCTGATCTTAGTGAAAATGCTTTCAATTTTTCACCATTGAGAACAATGTTGGCTGTGGGTTTGTCATATATGGCTTTTATTATGTTGAGGTTGGTTCCCTCTATGACTACTTTCTAGAGAGTTTTTATTATAAATGGGTGTTTAATTTTGTCCAAAGCTTTTTCTGCATCTATTTAGATGATCATATGGTTTTTACCCTTCAATTTGTTAATATGGTGCATCACATTGATTGATTTGCATATCTTGAAGAATCCTTGCATTTCTGAGATAAACCCCACTTGATCATGGTGTACAATCCTTTTAATGTGCTGTTGGATTCTATTTGCTAGTATTTTGTTGAGGATTTTTGCATCTATGTTCATCAGTAATATTGGCCTGTAGTTTTCTTTTTTTAATATCTTTGTCTGGTTTTGGTATCAGGCTTATGTTGGCCTCGTAGAATGAATTTGGGAGTGTTCCTCCCTCTGCTATATTTTGGAAGAGTTTGAGAAGGATCAGTGTTAGCTCTTCTCTAAATGTTTGATATAATTCACCTGTGAAGCCATGTGGTCCTGGGCTTTTGTTTGTTGGAAGATTTTCAATCACAGTTTCTATTTCAGTGTTTGTGATTGGTCTGTTTATATTTCCTAGTTCTTCCTGGTTCAGTCTCAGAAGGTTGTGCTTTTCTTAGTATTTGTCCATTTCTTCCAGGTTGTCCATTTTATTGGCATACAGTTGCTTGTAGTAATCTCTCATGATCCTTTGTATTTCTGAGTGTCAGTTGTTACTTCTCCTTTTTTATTTTTAATACTATTGATTTGAGTCATCTTTTTTTCTTGATGAGTCTAGTTAATGGTTTATCAATTGTTTTTATCTTCTCAAAGAACCAGCTTTTAGTTTTATTGATTTTTGCTATTGTTTCCTTCATTTCTTTTTCAATTATTTCTGATCTGCTCTTTATGATTTCTTTCCTTCTGCTAACTTTGAAATTTTTTGGTTCTTCTTTCTCTAATTGCTTTAGGTATATGGTTAGGTTGCTTATCTGAGATGTTTCTTGTTTTTTGAGGTAGGATTGTATTGCTATAAACTTCCCTCTTAAAACTGCTTTTGCTGCATCCCATAGATTTTGGGTCATCGTGTTTTCATTGTCATTTGTTTCTAAGTATTTTTTGATTTCCTCTTTGATTTCTCCAGTGATCTCTTGGTTATTTCATAGAATATAGTTTAGTCTCCATGTGTTTATATTTTTTACACATTTTTTTCCTGTATTGATATATAGTCTCATAGCTTTGTGGTCGGAAATGATACTTGATACAATTCCAATTTTCTTAAATTTACCAAGGCTTGATTTGTGACCCAACATATGATCTATCCTGGAGAATGTCCATGAGCAGTTGAGAAGAAAGTTTATTCTGTTGTTTTTGGATGGAATGTCCTATAAGTATTAATTAAGTCTGTCTTGTCTAATGTGACATTTAAAGCTTGTGTTTCCTTATTCATTTGGGATGATCTGTCCATTTGTGGAAGTGAGTTGTTAAAGTCCCCTACTACTATTTTGTTACTGTCATTTTCCCCTTTATGGCTGTTAGCACTTGGCTTATGTTTTGAGGTGCTCCTAGGTTGGGTACATAAATTTTTACAATTGTTATATATTCTTCTTGGATTGATAATTTGATCATTATGTAGTGTCCTTCTTTGTCTCTTATAATACTCTTTATTTTAAAGCCTATTTTGTCTGATATGAGAATTGCTAATCCAGCTTTCTTTTGATTTACATTTGCATGGAATATCTTTTTCCATCCCCTCACTTTCAGTCTGTATGTGTCTCTAGGTCTGAAGTGGGTATCTTGTAGACAAGATATATACAAGTCTTGTTTTTGTAACCATTCAGCTAACCTATGTCTTTTGGTTGGCACATTTAATCCATTTACATTTAAAATAATTATCAATATGTATGTTCCTATTACCATTTTCTTAATTGTTTTGGGTTTGTTATTGTAGGTCTTTTCCTTTTCTTGTGTTTCCTGCCTAAAGAAGTTCCTTTAGCATTTGTTGTAAATCTGGTTTAGTGGTGCTGAATTTTCTTAGCTTTTGCTTGTCTGTAAATGTTTTAATTTCTCTGTTAAGTGTGAATGAGATCCTTGCTAGGTAGAGTAATCCTAGTTGTAGGTTTTCCCCTTTCATTGCTTTAAATATATCCTGCCACTCCCTTCTGACTTGCAGAGTTTCTGCTGAGTGGTCAGCTGTTAAGCTTATGGGGATTCCCTTGTATGTTATTTGTTGCTTTTCCCTTGCTGCTTTTAATATTTTTCTTTGTATTTAATTCTTGATAGTTTGATTAATATGTGCTTGGTGTGTGTCCTCTTGGATTTTTCTTGTATGGGACTCCCTGCACTTCTTGGACTTTATTGAGTATTTCCTTTCTCATATTAGGGAAGTTTTCAACTATAATCTCTTCAAATATTTTCTCAGACCCTTTCTTTTTCTCTTCTTCTGGGACTCCTATAATTCGAATGTTGGTGGATTTTATGTCCCAGAAGTCTCTCAGACTGTCCTCAATTTTTTTCATTCTTTTTTCTTTATTCCACTCTGTGGTAGTTATTTCCACTGTTTTATCTTCCAGGTCATTTATCCATTCTTCTGCCTCGGTTATTCTGCTATTGATTCCTTCTAGAGAAGTTTTATTTCATTTATTATGTTTTTCATCATTGTTTCTTTGCTCTTTAGTTCTTCTAGGTCCTTGTTAAACCTTTCTTGCATTTTCTTATTCTATTTCCAAGATTCTAGATCATCCTTACTGTCATTACTCTGAAAATCTTTTTCAGGTGGACTGCCAATTTCCTCTTCGTTTGTTTCGTCTGGTGGGTTTTTACCTTGCTCCTTCATCTTCTGCATATTTCTTTGTCTTCTCATTTTGCTTAACTACTGCATTTGGAATTTCCTTTCGCAGGCTGCATTTTCATAGTTCCTGCTGTTTTTGGTGTCTGCCCCCAGTGAGTAAGGTTAGTTCAATGGCTTTTGCAGGCTTCTTGGTAGAGGTGATTAGTATCTTTGTTCTGGTGAGTGGGGCTGGATATTGTCTTTCTCATGGGTTGCTCCACATCCGGTGGTGTGTCTGTGAATTTAGTATGTTTTTAGTTATCCTCTCTGCTATTGGCTGAAGTTGCATTCCTATCTTGCTAGTTGTTTGGCACGTGGCATCTAGCACTGGAGCTTGCTGGTCATTGGGTAGAACTGGGTCTTAACTCTCAGATGGAGATCTGTGGGAGAGCTCTGGTTGATTGGTTTTACGTGGAGCTGGGAGGTCTCTGGTGGTCCAATGTCCTGATCTCAGCTCTCCTACCTCAGAGGCTCAGGCCTGACACCAGACCAGAGCACCAAACCCTGTCGGCCACACAGCTCAGAAGAAAAGGGCAAAAAATAGAAAGAAAATAATAGTATAAAAAATAAATTTGTTAAAATAAAAAGTAATAATAATTAAAAAGATAGAGCCATGAAGCAAGAAACAAATCCAGCAATGATAACAAGTGTTAAAAACTATACTAAGATAAACATAAAATTCAGAAACAAGTCAGTCACAGACAGCAAACCCCAAGTCTACAGTTGCTCCAAAAGTCCACTGCCTCAATTTTGGGATGATTCGTTGTCTATTCAGGTGTTCCACAGATGCAGGGTATATCAGGTTGACTGTGGGGATTTAATCCGATGCTCTTGAGGCTTCACAGAGAAATTTCCCTTTCTCTTTTGTGTTTGCACAGCTCCTGGGATTCAGCTTTGCTTTTGGCTCCACCTCTCTGTCTAGGTTGCCCTCAGGCATCTATTCCCCACCCAGACAGGAGGGTGTTAAAGCAGCTGCTGATTAGAGGGCTCTGGCTCACTCAGGCCAGGGGGAGGGAGGGGTATCGTAGCTATACTTGGGATACGGGATGAGCCTGTGGAGGCAGAGGCCAGCATGACGTTGCAACAGCCTGAAACATGCCGTGTGGTCTCCCTGGGAAGTTGTCCCTGGATCACAGGACCCTGGCAGTGATGGACTGCACAGGCTCCCTGGCAGTGTGGATAGTGACCTGTGCTTGCACACAGGATTTTTGAGGGCTCCAGCAGCAGCGTTAGTGTTTCATGCCCGTCTCTGGTGTCTGAGGTGATAGCTGCGGCTCGCACCCATCTCTGGAGCTCAGTTAGGCGGTGCTCTGCCTTCTGTGGGAAGACAGGGAAGGAATCCCCTCTCCTTGCACATCCTGAAACAATGGTCTCTTGCTTCTTAGGCAGGTCCATTTATTTTCCCAGACTCCCTCCTAGCTAGCTGTGACACACTAACCCGCTTTAGGCTGTGTTCACACAGCCAGCCCCCGTCCTCTCCCTGGGATCTGACCACTGAAGCCCAAGCCTCAGCTCCCAACTCCCACCTGTCCTGGTGGGTGAGCGGACAAGCCTCTCAGGCTGGTGAGTGCTGGTCGGCACCGATCCTCTGTGTGGGAATCTCTCTGCTTTGCCCTCTGCACCCCTGTTGCTGTGCTCTCCTCCACAGCTCCAAAGCTTCCCCACCACCCACACCCCGTCCCCACCAGTGAAGGGGCTTTCTAGTGTGTGGAAACTTTTCCTTCTTCGCAGCTTTGTCCCAGAGGTGTAGATCCCATTCCTATTCTTTTGTCTCTGTTTTTTCTTTTTCTTTTGCCTTACCCAGGTACATGGGTATTTTCTCACATTTTAGGAAGTCTGAGGTCCTCTGCCAGCGTTCAGTAGGTGTTCTATAGGAGTTTTTCCACACGTAGATGTATTGTTGATGTATTTGTGGGGAGGAAGGTGATTTTCACATCTTACTCCTCTGCCATCTTGAAGCTTACCCACACTGTATGTTTTTTTTAGAAAAAAATTGGCACATTTATTGTTTATTCATTAGTTAATTCATTAAAACACATTTTTTATAACTAGTATTTTCCTAGAATGGGAAAACTAACTCAAGATCTAAACATTAAAGATAACATAAGCAAGTAAAGGGAAAAAAAAAAAAACTTCTAAGTAAATACTGGCAGTGTTGAACAATATAACTGTTAAAGAAACACAGTGATTTTGATCTTAACCAAAATGAGGATGAATCAGGGAAGGTGACATTTGATTTGAGTTATAAATCAGTGGGAGTAGAGTGTGAGAGTATAAATATTCTAGTCAGAAAAACAGAAGCTTAAGGGTCTACACTGTGATCTGGAAACTGCACATATTTCAGTATGGCTAGAGATAACATTAAGGTTTAGAGGAATGAAGTTTTAAAGTTAGGCAAAAAGTAAGATTTCAAAGGGCCTGGTTTAGAATGTTAAGAAGCAGCACTAGTTTTAGAAAAGTAATGTGTAGCCAATCTAGTGTTTTAGAAATGTGATTCTGGCAGCATGAAGTAAAGTAGATGGTTGAAGGATACTGCTGGAAGAAGCAAATCAGACAGGAGTCTGATTAGGATAGCCTAATTTATGAGGGGTTTGAAGGTACAATAAGCAACAAGTCAATGACATTGGATTGGAAATACATATGAACATTGGCTTTGTAGGACAAGATGACTGATTAGACTTGAGTTTAATCAGTTAAATAAATTTAAGATATGTTTCAGGTTTCTGGTTTGGGCAACTTCAAGGGAAATGGGAAATAAGTGTGCAATTAGGTGAGACCTATATCCAGAAAGGTGAGTCAGTTTGAGGAAATCTGTGAGTTATGATTTGTCTATCTACCCAGATGAAAATGTCAAAACTGCAACTGGATATACACATCTGGAATCCATAAGCGTTCTGGGTTAAGGGTGGGCTGGATTTAGTAGTAAGACAAATCCTTCCTTGAATGCCCA
Organism: Monodon monoceros; assembly: GCF_005190385.1. Classification (NCBI taxonomy): domain Eukaryota; kingdom Metazoa; phylum Chordata; class Mammalia; order Artiodactyla; family Monodontidae; genus Monodon; species Monodon monoceros. The sequence continues at coordinate 34,179,974 of NW_021703785.1, forward strand.
CTAGGTGCCATTTTAGCTTCTCAGAAAATCCATACAAGGATCTTACTATATTCATATACTATAATGTGATATATATTTTATTAATGAGAAAATTGATACTTAGAGATATGAAAAAAACTTTTAGGAAGTAGTAGTACTGGAATTTATATCGTAACACCAAACTTAAGTGCCTTTCATTATACCACTGTCCCCTCATCTCTATGCTGTCATTCGTATACAGGAAACTCTTGAACGTACTGGAATGAATTAGATCACCAATGGAGAGAGTTAAGGGAGGAGAGGGCCACAGAAAAATCACTGAACATTTATAATTTTTAGGAAGCCAGAGGAAGAGCATCCAGGGAAGGAGAACTTAAGAAACAGAGGAAAGAGAAAATAGCGGTACAAAAGCACAAGTAGAATATAATTTTTCAAAGAGGAAAAGATCAACAGAATCAAGTAATGAAAAGAGGTTAGAAAAATATGCTTTTTTCATTTAGAAAGCATTTATCTACTACCTTCCACTGATATTTCCTAGGCATTAAAAATCCACACTTTAGGCATCATTTGTGACTGTAAATTCTGAGAGGATAAATAAAAACTATAGGCGATGCAGACATTTTTAGGTGCTTGTGTTTGTATGAGTATGAGGAAAGGTGTGCATCATGTCTGAGATAAAAGTCTTCAGTTTGGATTCCTTTTGTGGGGCTGGGGTGTGAGGAGAGGATAATGATGAAATTTTGAATCTAGTATGAGATTTTTCTGGAGGAGAGATGGGAATTTTTCACAGAAGTTGCCATGAGACTATTGGAATAGCTGGCTGAGGGACATAGGGACTTCAAGGTGTTATATCTCTAGCTCTCTGGCTTGATATAAATTACAGTCATCAATTATTAAATTTTCAAGCAAACATTTACCCAAGGCTGACCTTTGAAATTTTAAGAAGCTACTTTTACTTGCCCATCTCCTGTTTCCTAAGAAATCAAGTGGTTTCAGCAAGCCCGCCCAACCCTTGTTATGCAACATTCAGAGTGCCCTCTATTTTATTCCATGACACCTAATTAAATTTTACACATATATTTCCCAATACTTATTTTACATAATAGAGTGAAAACTTTATGACGTCAGGGTTCCCAGTGGTATTTTTAATTGAATAAGGTAAGGAATTAATGACAGATAATCCACAGATTTTTCTGAAAAATATAATTTATATATATATACATATATGTATATATAATATGTTTATAATTAATGACATAGAAATGTATTTGAGACCCAGAATTTTTTTTATTGAGGTATAATTGCTTTACAATGAAGTATTAGTTTATGCTGTACAATGAAGTGAATCAGCTATATGTATACATATATCCCATCTCATGGATCTCCCCCCCAACGTCCCACCCATCTAGGCCACCACAGAACACCGAGCTGAGCTCCCTACGCTATACAGCAGGTTCCCACTAGCTATCTGTTTTCCACATGGTAGTGTATATATATCAATTCCAATCTCCCAATTCATCCCATCCACCCTTCCCCACCTCCCTATGTCCACATGTCCCTTCTCTATGCAGGGATAGAGATGCAGACGTAGATACCCAGAAATTTTTAAGTTTGGTCTCTTTCCTGTTTTAGAGTAAATAGAGTTGTAAAATGCCTTCAAGAGTGATAAATTTTGATGATCTCTGAATCTCACCTCTGCAGGAGCAGTGCCATGCGTTACTGGGTTAATTAATTAAATGTCTCAAGTTTATACTTGCATGTAAGCTATCTTACGCATTTTTCATTCAACACATTTAAATCTAAGGGGAGGATATATAAGTACACTTTGCAAACCAGATATTCTAAGGTAAAGCTCAATGATGGGAAGGAACCACTTCTTTTATCAGTGCAAAATACACATTACTTGGTATTAAAAATATGGATGTTGCCTCCACATTCTATTCTACCCCTGCACCATCAACATGTTTTCACTCGGGCTGAACAAATTAACTGCAAACAAATATTGCTTTTACTAGGTTTTCACTGAGCAACAAGAGTGTTTTTAAAATTACCCATGAATAGCTCAGGCACTCAGATATCTGTTTTTGGGGCCTGAAGATGCATGCTTTAAGAATCTTTAGTCATTAATATCAAGCCAGAAAACACTAAGGTAAAAGGCCCAGTGTAATATATATCTTAAGATGCTCTACTTATAACGATTGCATTGCTCTTTTAAGGCTTCATTTATTCTTGACAGAAACAATTATGTGAAGTAATTATATCTAAAGTCAGGCAGTGTACAGCGTTCAATTTGGAAGGTAAAGAGCATTGTTTGACTGTTGTTACCAGGCACATTCCTGATAGGGAACAAATGCTTACATCAATAGGAATCATGCACTTCATAATTTACTCCTTTATTCGCATATGCTGTTATCATAATAAGTGCCAGGTTAACCATCTTAAACACAGAGACAAAATTACTAGTATAACATCAATGGGAGAAAGCAATATAGAAGCAGCTCATCAGTATTTCCTTTGCATGGCTTGTTATTTTATAGGGCTCTTTTTCCTTGCATGGCCAAATGTTGCATAATTGACTGGACAGAATTATTTCAGAAGACATCCAAAGATTGAAAGGCCAACATCCTTAGTGAATAAACTGGATGATACATAGAATTTAAAACAGTTAATTTGACCAGATACTGCAAATTAAGTGAGTTACTCCTTCTTATGAGTATCTTCTCAGAAACAAATTATCCTTTTTTAAAAAATATATAATTGGACACAAATTATCTACATTAATACATACTTCCTTCATAGTTTGAAAAAGATCATAAATTCTCCCAAGTTTTCTAATTTGCAACTAGCCAAACTGCCATACTGACCCCTTGAATACATCTGGATAACTCTGCATTCAATGTAAATTTATTAATTTATGGTAAGGGAGAAAATATGACTATTGAAGCATCACCCTGAATCTATAAGTTGTGTTTCTTTTCCTTCTATTTTATTTACACTATTAATCTGTTAAATCATTAAGTAATTTATATTTCAAGAGGAAACTCATTTTACTATGAAATATTGAAAGGTATGTGTATATTTCAAGGTGGCCTATATTCATCTAAAGCATTATTCTGTTAGAAAAAAAACATTTCTGCATAATTATGATCTCCAGACTAGCAGGAGTTTCCAGGCATTGTCTTAAATATACCACTTTATCTTGGCAAAAAGATAATTGTTTTATTTCCATCAGATACATTAAAAATAACTATGTGCCACATATATCTTATTCCATAAAAGTATAATCATACATAATAAGGCCACTTACCAAGAGAACTGGCTAAAATAGTCAGGTTGAAATGATTGTACCCTTGAGTATGCATTTCATCTTTACTCTAAGAGAAAGTTAAGAATTTTTTGTGTTTACTTTCTTTTCACTCCCTCCACCATGTTTGAAGAGTGATATAGGAAATGAATTGATTCCTATAATCTGATATTTTTGCATATACAACTCAGTTTCCCTTAGTTTGAGAGTTGCTGAAATATTTTTTTTCTGTATCTATCTTGTTATTGTATCCTTTTTTTGAAAAAAATAGAGGGTTCATTTTGTGATTTTATATCTACATCACCAATCTTTCTTCAAGAATATTGGCTTAAATGATATTTAATAGTAGGTCAGTTATTGTTCTGGTGATTCCAAGTAAATAAACACAATTTCAGAGAAGAAATTGATGGGTTTTATGTAATTTGATGTCAGGTATTCTATAGGAACTCATAAAACTGGATCCATTGTTTCACATAGCATTAGGACTCTATTTTTTCTTTTCTGATGCTCTTGTATATGCCCTTCAAATTTTGTCTCTCGACAAGCCCACCTCCTCTGTTTTTCCACACTACATTTAAATAAATCTGGTCTCTTGTAGCTTCAAAATTTATAATTCAGCTAGAGAGACTGTTATATGTTCCAATTTCATCTGTACACTTCCCAGTAGGAACTAGCTAAGCCTGGCTCGTGTGCGCACCACTATACTCTTAATATATCAGTTTCAACAGTAACTATGTGGATGGTATCTGAGTGAAGAATGTTAGTTCCAGATGGATAGATGGATGAAACTTCTACACAATTAGGGGCTTCCCTGGTGGCGCAGTTGTTGAGAGTCTGCCTGCCGATGCAGGGGACACGGGTTCGTGCCCCAGTCCGGGAAGATCCCACATGCCGTGGAGCGGCTGGGCCCATGAGCCATGGCCGCTGGGCCTGCACGTCCGGAGCCTGTGCTCCGCAACGGGAAAAGCCACAACAGTGAGAGGCCCGTGTACAGCAAAAAAAAAAAAAAATCTACACAATTAAAGTAATAATTAACCACTATATTTAATGGAATCATAGACTCATTGCCTATATATATATATATTTATATTTATATATATATATTTATTCACCTACATATATATGAATGACTTATGTGTGAGACACAGCCAACTACTGTGGCAACAAGAGCCCTGCAAGCAGCAAGCATCACAGTTATGGAACATAAGCATAACCTGTTCAGTCGTGTCCATTCTCAAATCTCTGCCATGCTTTCTACCATGGACAATGGAAATGCACAATAACTGAATATCTATCTCATTAAATGCCAGACCCTAGAAAATACTGAGTTCTTTCTGTTACCTTATACCAGTGGGTTTTTCATTTTTCCCCTAATCTAATTATAGAGAGATAAATTGTCTGTGACTTTCAAACTAACAAATACCTATTTCAGAATCTGAGGACAAAAGATGAAATATAACAAATGATACTCCCATAGCTCTTATCATTTAGGAAAATAGAAGCTCTGTGCCAGGAATGGGAAGAGGACCAAATATATATTTCTTATTGTAAATCACAATATCACACATAAAAACTGACAAAGATTCAACAAAAATAGAAAATCATAGAAAATTAAATGTAAAGTTCTTAAGTAAAATAACAGGAAATAAAATTCAGCAATACCTTAATAAATAAATAAATATGCCACAACTTTATTCCAGAATAGATTCCAGAGTAGACTCTGGAAGTTTATGAATGATGCAAAGTTGCCAAATAAATGTTCATTTTTAAAAATTATAATTCTAATAACTATTAAAAGGGACACATTTCAAACTATATGCTTAATTCAAAAACACTCAGGAAAATAGGAATAATTGGGATTTTTCTTGACATAATATAAAATAAAATGTCATTAACATTTACCATGGAAAAACTCAGAACATGTTCTGAATTATTAACAGAACATTCTGATTATTAACAGATTTATTATTTGCAAATATTTCTAGAATTTTATCAAAAGAAGTCATGTGTTATATAATTGACTTTTTCTTTCACTAAGCACAATGATTTTGAGATTCATCCATTTGGTAGCATGTGTCATTAGTTCATTCCATTTTCTTGTCAAGTAATATTTCATTGTGTGGATAGATCACAATTTGTTCATTTTCACCAATTGGTGGACTTCTGGGCTGTTTTCAGTTTTTGTCTTTATTTAGCTTGTTAACATGGTAAATTACATTGATGGGTTTTTATACAGATTATTTTTTAAGTTCAGACAAAATGAGTATACACTGTGTGACACTATTTTTATGAAACTCTGGAAAATGCAAATTAATTTACAGTACCAGAAAGTAGTTCAAGGGTTATAAAGAACTGTTGGTGGGAAGATGATGGAAGAAGGATTATTAAGGGACACAAATAAACTTTTGGGAACAATGGGTATGTTCATTATCTTTATCCTGACAATGGTTCCACAGATGTGTACCTTTGTCAAAATGTACAACTGTATGGTTTCAATACATGCAGTTAATTGTACAAGCTTATCTCTCAATAATGTTATTTGAAAAGAAAAGATAAAACCTATTTTTCAACCCAGGATTGATGACATCATCTGAAATTCTTCTAAAACACATTTACATTGATGAGAATGCCTAGGATCATCCTCATTTTATGTCTTCCCCATCAATAAGTACACCAAGTCCTTGGTGACATCTGCCAAAGTCTCTGAGTTCTGTAATCTGTCAGAGCTAATGCCTGGGTCCTCTGAATCCTGAAGGTAGTGGTTAAATTATAGTCCATGGTTTGGCAATAAATTGATTTTAACTTAATTCATTTTAAGAGGAAGACAATTTTATCTCATTGATTTTCAAATCTTTTTGCACTCACCTGTTTATTAAAGATTGCTTTGTCTCCCTTTGGTTCATTTTTTTCTGCAATAAATATTAATTGTTGATAACAAAGATTTGATGTATATCATGTTTTCTATTCAGGGGGATAGAATTTTTAATGCAGATTTTCACTTAATAAATATTATCTCCAATGTGTAAACACTGAACATTCATTTTATAGACAAAGAAAAGTATTGATAGCTACTAAGTGTTTTTTTAAAATCATAGTTACTGTAAAACTGGGATTCATGATAAACTATATGGATTTGGAAACATCTGTGTTCTATCACACCTCCTTCTGTGTAAGAAACTTACCATCAGTATTCTTCAGTAGTGCCAATATGGTTTTATATATATATATGTATATATTTATATGTATATATATATATATGTTTAATTATATACATAATTAAACCAATGATCATTTCTCAGTTATATTATAGCTGTCTAAAAATTTACACCATTTTAAAGAATTTTTGTGATATAAATGTGTTTTCAGTCAATCCAGTGAAAAAGTAGGGCTTTTTCTTGTGAAAAAGTTTGAATATATGTAGTTAAATGAAATAAACTATGTATAAAATGATTATGAAATACAAAGGAGAGGAGGTGATTGATATAGTAAAGAGAGAGGTCAAGTCACAGGCAGAGCTAATATCTAGAAATCCCTGGCATCTAGCTGATATTCTACACAAGTCCTGCTGTCATCCGGAGTGAAGTCAGGGACCAATGGATGGATAACCTTTCTACACCCAGTCTTACATTTATTTGATTTTATTATCCACTCTACTCTTTCCTTCTACTTATGACCATACAGGAACCTAGTCATCAACCAGATTTCTTTAATCTCAAAAACGCTATATTCAGACATTTCAGTACTTAACCATATCCTATTATCCTTCTAGTTTTTTCATTTAACTACTCTTTGACCTCAACAAGATCTTGATTCCATCTTCAGCTTATATTCAACTCTTCTCTAAATGTCAACAATTTGTTCCATTACTTTTACAGTCTTATTTTCTCACATCTCCTCAACTTTGAAGAGATCCAAATTTCTGCCTTGTGTTGGCCTATACTCAGGGGTTGAAGCCTTGCTAGAGAAAATTGAAGATCCCCACACATCAGCATCTTCTTCAGTGCATGCTGGACCATCCCACAGAACCAACTATTATAGTCTTTAGTCTGCTCTCTCTTCCATCTGCTACAGCTGTTTCAGACACTTTCTCCATTTCTTAGATTCCTCTGCCTTACCTTCCCACATTACTCTTGCTCTCAGTGAATGGTTTCAACAGCCACAGCACTGAAAAAATATGACATACAGAGAAGCACATCTTAAAAATCCTATAAGTAATTCCACAGATTCAGTCATCTGCATTTGCATTCTGCCTTCCCTCGTTTATTTCCAGATGAAGTAGATAAATCTGTGTTCTCCTCAGCCTGATCTTGTTATCTGTACTCCAGTTGTGTTAGAACATGGATCTATTCTCTCTCTCTCTCCACCATGCCTTCAACCTCTTCTTTTCTTCTGATAAAGTTTTATTATCCATATTACTTAAGACACTTTTCTTCATTACAGACAGATCCCTTCCTATTCTATCCTCATTCTGCATATACTTACCTTCACTTTTTATTATCGTTTTTTTTTTACTTCAGCCTACTATAATATCTCTTCTGTTTCCACTACTCCACAGAAACTCTTTTCACCTAGATTCTCACTGAGGACTACATCTTAATCAAATTTTAATATTTCAGGCCTGATCGTACTTGAGCTCTAACAACACTAAACATTGTTCCCCTGTTTCTCTTTTTGAAATTCTCTTTCTTTCACATCCAAGATATTAGACTTGTCCAAATTTTTCCTGCTACTCTAGCTGCCTCTTCTTGGTCACTCTTTTGCAGAGTTCTCTGCCTCTTCTTTCATATTTGTTGGTGTTCCTCTGGATTATAACCTCTCCTCTGTCTACACAATCTCCCAGATGGATGTAATCCAAGCCCTTGTATCTATTATCATCTATACGCTGATAACTAACCTCTAACTCAGAGGACTTACCTCTCTCCTGAACCACATATATAGCTATTGAACTGCTCCATAATCACAAAACAAAAATTATTATCTTCATTAACCATTCATCATTCCCTTCACTGTCATTTTCAATAATAAGAAAAAATAAAGGATAATATCACCATATACTCTGTTACCCCAACCTGAAACCAATTCAGTTATGAATTTTCCTATTCCCTCACCCTCATATTCATTTTTCACTTGCATGTTCTGATTTTTCTCTTAAATCCATCTGATGCTCTCATTCCCTGGATTCATATTCCCAATACCTCTCAATCTGCCCCAGCCCTAGACTGTTACACAGAATTACTATCTCATTTTGCCTGTCTCATTCTTTCTCAGGTTCAGCTCTTTAGTGGTAAGAGCACTAAATATGGAATCAGACTAGTCTTGGGATTGAATCCTGACTACCCAACTTCAAAACTTGTGTGACCCTGAATAAATAGGCTCAACTATTGTTTTTTTTTTAATCTGTAAATGTGAATAGTTATATTCACTTTGCCATGGAATTATTGGAATGTTATATGATATACCTGCTTTTTCAAAATACCCAAATTCTGAATCTTGAAATATAATCAATAACTGTTATTTCTTAGAAATATTATTGTTATATCAAAACAGAAATTTCTTCATGCTATCCCCCTGCTTACATTTGATCCCTGGTTTCCATTATCCTTATATAAAAATCCCAGCTCTTTACCATACCTAATAATGTCCTGAATTAACGCTCTAGACTCACACTTGAGCCCTGGCCCATTCATGTTATATGTGTAGGCACCACAGTGCACTTCTTTCCATCTGAAATGGGACAGGAGAAACTGTTCTAGGCAGCAATAATGACCAAAGCCCAGCAGGTAGGAAAAAGCATAGCAATATAGAGAACCAGAAAGGAGGCTGGTGTGGCTTAAGTGGACTGAGTGAGCAGAACAGTAAAGACTCTGATTGATAGGAAGGCTCCAAGTCACTGGAGACTTTTTAGGCCAGAAGATCTCAACCTTACCACTATAGTCATGTTGGACCAGATAATGATTTGTTGTGAGTTATGGCCTTATGTATTTTAGGATGTTTAGCAGCATCCCTGGGCTCAACCCATTGGATAGATAGTGTCACTCTTCCAGTTGTGACAGTCAAAAATGTCTCCAGGTCTTGCTAAATATTCCCTGGGGGCAAAATTACCCAGTTGAGAATGAATGTTACAGACTACAGAGTATACAGGTTTTTTTGTGTTGTTTTTTTTTCAGAGTATACAGTTTTTAATGTAGGAGGGAAAAATAAAGAGTAGTGTAATATGTTCTGATTTATGTTTGATAAAGATCACTTTGACCATGAGGTTGGAGAAGCTGTTCACATAAACATTGGCCCCCTCCAGATTGGTAATAAGATTTGATGATTTACCATGAAATATGTATCATATCCTCAATTAATAAGCATACCAACTGAAAAAAAATGTACAACATGAGAGTTGTGAGTTAAGTTTTATTTGGGGTAAAATGAGGACTATAACCAGGAGACAGCATTTAAGAGAGCTCCAAGAAACTGCAAAGAGGTGGAGGGAAGGTCAATGTTATACATGACTTTAGTGAAGTGGGGAGGTGCAGTCAAGCACACATTTTGGCAGAGGCTGGCTGCTAGTCATGAGGAGCAGATGTCACCATTAATGATTTTAGTGCTTTTCTAGACATGAAGAGATGCAAGAATTGGACTCATAAAGTCTTTTCATGAAAATAAATAACTATCTAAAGGCCTGTTCTGCCAGTTTTTCCCAGAGCACAGAGTTCCTCATTCCTGATCTCCACCCTGAAGCCCTTTCAGGAGGTGTCGAAAGTTAGCAGCTTCAGCAGCTCATGATTTAATCCCTGTAGAGGTATGTGGCAAGTGCCAATTTTTAGCTGGCAAGGAAGATATCAAGAATGTTGCTCTGAAATTAATAAACAGCAGCATGAAGATAAAGGGAAGAACACTGTGGAAGGCTGCAGGATGCTCACAGGAAAAGAGAAGAGGGTTTTTAGCAGAGGGAAGAGGAGAAACAGCAGTGGGGAGGTTGGAGAATATCATCCCTGCTCCCTACACCGATACCGAGGGAAGGAAAAGCCTGCACTAGAAAAGGCTAATAAGAAAACCTTGTCTAAGGGAAGGAGCTGGTGTCTAAACCCAAAGTTATGTGCAGGTTGCTGTGTGCATTTTTCTTTACAATAAAATGGAATTGCTGTGAGTACAGTGAAAAAACAGGGAGTTCAAAAGTGGGACAAATGTCAGTAGTTTAGAGTGATACAAACACAGATCTGATCATGCTGTTCTTCCCAAAGAACCCTTCTCTGGCTTCTATTATCCTTAAGAAAAGCGCTAACTCCCTCACAGGGTCTGGAAGGCCTGCATATGCTTCAGCCTCCTTACTTCTCCAGCTTCTGGTTATTTCATGGGGACCCTAGAACCACTGCACTTTTTCCAATTTCCCCAGGGATTCCTTCCCTCCCTCCCTTCCTTCCTTCCTTCTCTCATTACTTCCTTCCTTCCTTCCTTCCTTCCTTCCTTCCTTCTTTCCTTTCTTTCATTCTTTCTTTCTTCCTCATTCTCTTTGTTTCCAATCATCATCCACTTTTTACTGAATATGTAGCAGAAAAGGGGTAAACATCAGAGGAAGAAAGTCAACAGGAATAAAGAGGAAAGGAAATTGATAAAAAGAGAAGAGGGAAAATATATGCAAGTTATATATTTTTTTCTTTTATTTTTCTTAGTCTTGTTACCATCTTTGGTTTTGGTTTACATTCATATCTAGTCTTTATTCACTGATTACAAAATATGTATTAAACACTTAGTAGGCTCTAGTATGATCTTAGTATGTGTCAGTACTTGGGATAGAACAGCAAAATAAATAAATTAGAGAGAGAAAATCCTTGTGGAGCTTTCATTGTAGTTGGGGGGAGGATATTAAAGAGTAAATTATGTTAAATGATAAAAAGGCAAAAAAGGAAGGACAGTGAGTTGCAAATACCACGATTTTCAAATGTCAAAAGTTTCAATATCAAGTGATACTTGAGAATGGGGACATGGACCATGTACCCTCAAGGCACCAGTGTCCCAGCCTTGTGGAGGAAAAAGATAGTGTGGGAGATTGAGGAGGTGGCTATCATAAAAATGGATTATTCTATAAAGATCAAAGAGCCAGAACCTGTAAGAAAGCAGGTGACAGGAAAAGAAAGAGCATGACTTTAAAAACTAAACTCATATAAACATTTTTCAGAGTCAACAGAATCTCAAATTTTATTTATTTATTTGAGTTGTTTATTTAATTGAGTTGTTGTTATCCTTGTTGCTGTAATTTTAAGTTTGACTCCACCACTAAGCCAAATTCCTATTAGCTTAAATCTTGATCTCTTTACCTAACTATTGCATTCCCAGTGCCCAGCAGAGTACTTGGAACTAAGCAGTTTCTTCACTAAAATTCATTACTGAACAGCAGTTCTTAAGATGATAGGAAGGTCTATGATTAATTTAAATGATTTATTTTTTACAAAACTACAATGATATAGTACTTATTATAATTTAGACAGTTTACATACAATACAGTAAGTTGCCTACATATGAACCTTCAAGTTGCAAACTTTCAAAGGTGGGAACGTGCTACTGTCCAGACATCACTGGATAGTTTTTTCAAGAGGGTAGATAGAATTGAATCCAGCAAGGAACCAGAACCTGTGCCATCAATGTCAGGAGTGAGTGAAATTGCAGCTTGCCCTCCATATCCTATTGCTGACGACCCTTCAGCTCTACCATCTCCCATCTCTCTCCCTCCTCCAGTCAGTAACTCTTCTTGCCTGTTCACTCGATGTCAGCCCCCGTATGCTAGCTGTTGTACTGTATTACTGTACTTTTCAAGGTACTATGCTGTAAGATTAAAAATGTTTTCTTTATTTTTTGTGATCTTTTAATGTATTATTTGTGTGAAAAGTATTTTAAACCTATTACAGTACAGTACTACATAGCCAATTGTGTTAGTTGGGTACCTAGGCTAACTTTGTTGGACTTACAAAAAAATTGGACTTAAGAGAGTTCTCTAGGAATGGAACTCGTTCATATGTAGGGGACTTACTGTACTCACAAAAATTGAGAAGAATGTATTACAACCCCTTTTATATGGATGACACACTGAAGATATAAAAATTAAGCAGATTGCTAATGGTTATGTATCTAGAATATTAGAAGGGCCAAAATTTAACCAAGGTTTCATGGGTCCAATATGTACAAGCATAACTTTATATCCCAGTGTCCCTCAACAGAGATGGAGATGGTGAAATTTAATATTGTATGACACATATTGTTTTCACATATTTTCTCTCAAGAGCTCTCTACTTTGCTTAGAATCTTTAAAGTTCAATGGGGCACATAAGAATTAAAGCTAAAAGTATAAACGAAAAGTACTGGTTATAGTAAGACAGAAATACAGCACCACACATCAAAAAAAAAAAAAAGAAAAATGAAATGACCCAAGAATATGTTACAGATGAAGGAGCAAGGTAAAAACCTACAAGACCAAATAAATGAAGACAAAATAGGCAGCTTGCCTTAAAAAGAATTCAGAGTAATGATAGTAAAGGTGATCCCAAATCTCAGAAACAGAATGGAGAAAATATAAGAAACGTTTAACAACGATCTAGAAGAACTAAAGCACAAACAAACAGTGATGAAAAACACAATTACTGAAATTAAAAATACTCTAGAAGGAATCAATAGCAGAATAACTGAGGCAGAAGAACGGATAAGTTAGTTGGAAGATAAAATGTGGAAATAACTCCCAGGCAGCAGAATAAAGAAAAAAGAATGAAAAGAAATGAGAGTCTCCAAGACTTCTGAGAAAACATTAAACACACAAGCATTTGAATTATAGGAGTCCAGGAAGAAGAAGAAAAAAATAAAGGTATTGAGAAAATATTTGAAGAGATTATGGTCAAAAACTTCCCTAATATGGGAAAGGAAATAGTCAATCAAGTCCAGGAAGCGCAGAGAGTACCATACAGGAAAAAACCCAAAGAGAAACAGGCTGGGACATATATTAATGGAACTATCAAAAATTAAATACAAAGAAAAATATTAAAACCAGCAAGGGAAAAGCAGCAAATAACATACAATGGAATCCCCATAAGGTTAACAGCTGATCTTTCAGCAGAAACTCTGCAAACCAGAAGGTACTGGCAGGACATATTCAAAGTGACGAAAGGGAAAAAAAACTACAACCAAGGTTACTCTACCCAGCAAGGATCTCATTCAGATTTGACAGAGAAATTAAAAACTTTACAGAGAAGCAAAAGCTAAGAGAATTCAACACCACCAAACCAGCTTAACAACAAATGCTAAAGGAACTTCTCTAGGAAGGAGACAAGAGAAGGAATAGACCTACAATAACAAAGCCCCCAAAATTAAAAAAATGGTAATAGGAACATACTTATCTATAATTACCTTAGATGTAAATGGATTAAATGCTCCAACCACAAACAAATTGGACTTAAGAAAGCTCTCTAGGAATGGAACTCATTCCACAAGACATATACTGGCTGAATAGATAAAAAAACAAGACCTGTATATATGCTGTCTACAAGAGACATACTTCAGACTTAGAGACACATACAGACTGAAAGTGAGGGGATGGAAAAAGTTATTACATGCAAATGGAAATTAAAAGACAGCAGGAGTAGCAATTCTCATATCAGACAAAACAGACTTTAAAATAAAGACTATTACAAGAGACAAAGAAGGACGCTACATAACGATCAAGGGAGCAATCCAAGGAGAAGATATAACAATTGTAAATATTTACACACTCAACATTGGAGAACCTCAATACAAAAGGCAAATTCTAACAGCCATAAAAGTGGAAATTGATGATAACACAATAATAGTAAGGGACTTTAACACCCCAATTTCACCAATGGGCAGATCCAAAATGAAAATAAATAAGGAAACACAAGCTTTAAATGACACATTAAATAAGATGGACTTAATTTATATTTATAGGACATTGAATACAAAAACAAAAGAATACATTTTCTTCACAAGTGCTCATGGAACATTCTCCAGGACAGACCATATATTGGGTCACAAATCAAGCCTTGGTAGATTTAAGAAAATTGAAATCGTATCAAGTTTCTTTCCCGATCACAACATTATGAGACTAGGTATCATTTACAGGAAAAAAAAAAAAAAACTGTAAAAAATACAGACACACGGGGGCTAAACAATACACTACTAAATAACCCAGAGATCACTGAAGAAATCAAAGAGGTAATCAAAAAATACCTAGAAACAAATGACAATGAAAACACAATGACCCAAAACCTATGGGATGCAGCAAGAGCAGTTCTAAGAGGAAAGTTTATAGCAATGCAATCCTACCTCAGGAAACTAGAAACATCTCAAATAAACAACCTAATGTTACACCTAAAGCAACTATAGAAAGAAGAGCAAAAAAACCCAAAGTTAGCAGACGGAAAGAAATCATAAATATAAGATCAGAAATAAATGAAAAAAGAAATGAATGAAACAATAGTAAAGATCAATACAAGTAAAATCTGGTTATTTGAGAAGATAAAGAAAATTGATAAACTTTTAACCAGACTCCTCAAGATAAAAAGGGAGAAGGCTCAAATCAATAGAATTAGAAATGAAAAAGGAGAAGTAACAACAGACACTGCAGAAATACAAAGGATCATGAGAGATTACTACAATCAACTATAGGCCAATAAAATGACAACCTGGAATAAATGCACAATTCTTAGAAAAGCACAACCTTATGAGACTAAACTGGGAAGAAAGAGAAATAAAAAAGACCAATCAAAAGCACTAAAACTGAAACTGTGACTAAAAATTTTCCAAGAAATGGAAGGCCATGACCAGATGGCTTAGGCAAATTCTACCAAATATTTAGAGGAGAGCTAACACCTGTCCTTCTCAAATTCTTCTAAAATGTATCAGAGGGAGGAACACTCCCAAACTCATTCTATGAGGCCACCATCACCCTGACACTAAAACCAGACAAAGATGCCACAAAAAAAGAAAACTACAGGCCAATATCTCTGATGAAAATAGATGCAAAAATCCTCAACAAAACGCTAGCAAACAGAATCCAACAGCACATTAAAAGGATCATACACCATGATCAAGTGAGGTTTATCCCAGGAATGCAACGTTTTTCAGTATACATAAATCAATGAATGTATACACCACATTAAGAAACTGAAGGATAAAACAAATATGATCATCTCAATAGTTGCAGAAGAAACTTTCAACAAAATTCAACACTGATTTATGAAAAAACTCTCCAGAAAGTAGTCATAGAGGGAACCTACATCAACATAATAAAGGCCATATATGACAAACCCACAGCCAACATCATTCTCAATGGTGAAAAACTGAAACCATTTCCTCTAAGACCAAGAAAAAGACAAGGTTGCCCACCCTCACCACTATTATTCAACAGAATTTTAGAGGGTTTAGCGACAGCAATCAGAGAAGAAAAAGAAATAAAAGGGATCCAAAATCAGAAAAGAAGTAAAACTGTCACTGTTTGCAGATGACATGATACTATACATAGAGAATCCTAAAGATCCTACCATAAAACTACTAGAGCTAATCAATGAATTGGGTAAAGTATCAGGATACAAAATTAATGCACAGAAATCTCTTGCATTCCTATACACTAATGATGAAAAATCTGAAAGAGAAATTAAGGAAACAATCTCTTTTACCATTGCAACAAAAAGAATAAGATACTTAGGAAAAAGCCTACCTAAGGAGAAAAAGACCTGTATGCAAAAAACTGTAAGACACTGATGAAAGAAATTAAAGATGATACAAACAAATGGAAAGATATACCATGTTCTTGGGTTGGACGAATCAACCTTGTGAAAATGACTATACTACCTAAAGCAATCTACAGATTCAATGCGATCCCTATGAAACTACCAATTTTTCACAAAAGTAGAACAAAAAATTTCACAATTTGATGGAAACAAAAAAGACCCCAAATAGCCAAAGCAATCTTGAGAAAGAAAAATGGAGGTGGAAGAATCAGGCACCCAGGCTTCAGACTATATAACAAAGCTACAGTAATCAAGATAGTATGGTACTGGCACACAAACAGAAATATAGACTAATGGAACAGGATAGAAATCCCAGAGATAAACCCATGCACCTAGGGTCACCTTATGTTTGATAAAGGAGGCAAGAGTATACAATAGAGAAAAAACAGCCTCTTCAGTAAGTGGTGCTGTGAAAACTGGACAGGTACATGTAAAAAATGAAATTAGAACACTCCCTAACACCATACACAAAAACAAACTGAAAATGAACCAAAGACCTAAGTGTAAGTCCAGATACTATAAAACTCTTCAAGGAAAACATAGGCAGAACACTCTATGACATAAATCACAGCAAGATCCTTTTTGACCCACCTGCTGGAGAAATGGAAATAAAAACAAAATTAAACACATGGGACCTAATGAAACTTAAAAGCTTTTACACAGCAAAGGAAACCATAAACAAGTTGAAAAGACCACCGTCAGAATGGGAGAAAATATTTGCAAATGAAGAATCTGACATAGGATTTATCTCCAAAATATACAAGCAGCTTATGCAGCTCAATATCAAAAAACAAACAACCCTATCCAAAAATGGGTAGAAAACCTAAATAGATAGTTCTCCAAAGAAGATATACAGATTGCCATCAAACACATGAAAGGATGCTGAACATCACTAATCATTAGAGAAATGGAAATCAAAACTACGATGTGGTATCACCTCACACTAGTCAGAATGGCCATCATTAGAAAATCTACAAACAATAAATACTGGAGAGGTGTGGAGAAAAGGGAACCCTATTTCACTGTTGGTGGGAATGTAAATTGATACAGCCACTATGGAGAACAGTATGTAGGTTCCTTAAAAAACTAAAAATAGGGCTTCCCTCGTGGTGCAGTGGTTGAGAGTCCTCCTGCCGATGAAGGGGACACGGGTTCATGTCCCGGTCCGGGAAGATCCCACATGCCGCGGAGCGGCTGGGCGCGTGAGCATGGCCGCTGAGCCTGCATGTCCGGAGCCTGTGCTCCACAACGGGAGAGCCCACCACAGTGAGAGGTCCACGTACCACAAAAAAAAGAAACAAAAAAACTAAAAATAAAACTACCATATGACCCAGCAATCCCACTACTGGGCATATACCCTGAGAAAACCATAATTTAAAGAGTCATGTACCACAATGTTCATTGCAGCAGTATTTACAATAGCCAGGACATGGAAGCAGCCTAAGTGTCCCTCGACAGATGAATGGATAAAGAAGATATGGCATATATATACAGTGGAATAATACTCAACCATAAAAAGAAATGAAATTGAGTTATTTGTAGTGAGGTAAATGGACCTAGAGTCTGTCATACAGTGTGAAGTAAGTCAGAAAAGGAAAAACTAATTCTGTATGCTAACATATATATATGGAATCAAAAAGAAAATGTTCTGATGAACCTAGGGACAGGACAGGAATAAAGAGACACATGTAGAAAATGGACTTGAGGACACTGGGATGGGGAAGGGTAAGCTGGGATGAAGTGAGAGAGTAACATTGACGTATATACACTACCAAACGTAAAATAGATAGCTAGTGAGAAGCAGCTGCATAGCACAGGGAGATCAGCTCGGTGCTTTGCAACCAACTACAGGGGTGAGATAAGGAAGGTGAGAGGGAGACGCAAAGGGAGCGTGTATGGTGATATATGTATGCTTATAGCTAATTCACTTTGTTACACAGCAGAAACTAACACAACATTGCCAAGCAATTATACTCCAATAAAGATGTTAAAAAAACAAAAACAAAAAAAGGGGCTCAGGTTTGATATCTGGCTGGGGAAGATCCTGAATGCCTCATGGTGTGACCAAAAAAAAAAAAAAAAACCCAACAAACAAAAACCTGATGTTGCACACACACTACTTTCCTTACAGGGAGGTACACTTTTCACAAACTCTTGGAGATGAAAAAAAAGAATGATGCTGCAAAATGGTTAACTTGATGAAACAGAGACTTTACATGAGCATGTTTAAAAAACTGACTGGGTTTCCCTGGTGGCAAGTGGTTAAGAATCCACCTGCCAATGCAGGGGACACGGGTTTGAGCCCTCTTCCAGGAAGATCCCACATGCCGTGGAGCAACTAACCCCGTGCGCTACAACTACTGAGCCTGCACTCTAGAGCCTGTGAGCCACAGCAACTGAGCCCGCGTGCCACTACTACTGAAGCCTGTGCACCTAGAGCCCGTGCTCTGCAAAAAGAGTAGCCACCGCAATGAGAAGCCTGTGCACCGCAACTAAGAGTAGCCCCCGCTCGCCACAACTAGAGAAAGCCCACGCACAGCAATGAAGACCCAACACAGCCCAAACCAATTTTTTTTAATTTAAGAAAACAAAACAAAAAACTGTGATTATGGGGAATTCCCTGGCAGTCCAGTGGTTAAGCCTTCACACTATCCCTGCTGAGGGCGTGGGCTCAATCCCTGGTCAGGGAACTAAATCCTGCAAGCTATGTGGTGTGGTGTTGCAAGGCCAAAATGCCCCACAAAACCAAAAACACCCTGTGATTATGATCCAGCAAGTCCACTTCTGGGTATGCACCAAAAGAATTGAAAGCAGGGACTCAAACAGGTATTCGTACACCTCTGTTTATAGCAGAATTATCCAAAACAGCCAAGAGGTGGAAACAACCCAAATGTCCATGGACAGATGGAGAGATAAACAAAATGTGGTCCATAGGTAAAATGGAATATTATTCAGCCTTAAAAGGAAGGAACTACTGACAACATACTACAACATGGATGAACCCTGAAGACACTATGCTAAATGAAATAAGCCAGACACAGAAGAACAAATATCATAGGCTTCGACTTGTATGAGGTACCCAGAATAGGCACATTTATAGATTCAGAAGGTTAAATAGTGGTTACCAGAGGCTGTGGGAAGAGGATGATGGAAAGTTATTGTTTAACAGGTACAGAGTTTCAGTTTGGGATGATGAAAGATTCTGGAGAGGGACCATGGTGAGGGTTACACAACACTGTGAGTGTTCTCAGTGCCCCTGAATTGTACATTAAAAATGGTTAAACTGGCAAATTTTATGTTAATGAATATTTTCCCACAATAAATTTTTTCTTAATAAAAAAAAAGTACTGGTTAGTATAAGAATAAGTGTACTTGAATATGACTTTGAGAATACTTAATAAAATCATCAGTCTTTCTAGACCTCATTTATTAACAGAATTGTATGCACATACACAGTGTGTTTTCTTTCTTCTACTTGCTAGTTTTTTTCCAATTCTATTGGGAATTAATATTGATAACCTGTCATAATTTTCACCTGAAGAGTCATCTTTTTTATTGTTATTGATTTTATTGCCTCTGGACTTAACATTTCCTCTCTGAATGTCTGCTCCATTTTTTTTTATTAAGTATTGATGTCATTCTCTCAAGTTATTTGAGGTTACTCTTTCTAACTTTTAAAAATAATCAATATAGCATTTGTTTCCCTCCAATGACCTTTGTCTCCCCAGATCCCAAGATTTTTAAAAAATATTTTTAAGTGGTTTAGTAAGAAGTTAGCTAATACTTTTAAAAACCTAGTACATCATCCATCCATCATTTATATTTGCTATGCATGACACCCTTCATGCAAATATCTTAGAATGCTTTCCTGTTTTTACTATATAACAGAAATACAATTAAATGTGAAGTTGCAGTCAATAAGTCTAGACCTGATTTAAACTTAGCCAACTTTTTGTATCAATAAATATGAAAGGGGAAAGATAACAAAAAGTAAAAGCAAAGGTAAGCACATGACTATCATCCAAATCCAGAGAAGCCCAAGATTTGGATCCAGCAAAAAATTTGCTGTGTGTCTCTTTTTTCCTTCAACCATAGTTGGAAAAACCATGTGAGAGAAGTGATTATTTTCTTTCTTGCAGGATCCATTAGGAAAAATGAAAGCTGTTTTATTCCATTGTTTTAATCAGATTACTGAAAATCTTAAATCCCTAAATTAATGTAGCTTCCAAGTCTTCTATCTTATCCAAAGGCTTAAAGGGCTTGCCTCTGTTGGATAGGGAAAGATAATCCCTAGACATTCTTTTAGAAATGGATTGGAAGTTTTCAGTGACCCTTCTGTGTACATTCATACAATTATATCATTCTCAAAGATCTTACAGATGAAAGGTTTCAGAGAAGTATGCAGGCATTTCAAAGACACCAACTTCATGCTAGTGAATTTTTATCCAAATGATTTATAAGGTAGAAAAGGTGTAACTCTAGAATAGGCAGACTGTTTTGTTTTTGTTTTTCCTTTTTTTCTCCCTTCAAATTGATTAATCATTCTTTCTTACCTGTCAATAGTGAACAGGTCAAACATAAAGCATTACTTGCTAAAAGATCCATAAAACATATTTAACTTTTCATATGTTTTTCTTTCTTGAAAGCTAATAATGCTGACTTAATTTGATTCCCTAAAGTATACTTTTAAAATAGGATTCATTATTTGTAGTAACACAGGCATCAACAAGGACAACAACTTTAAAGCAATTTGTTTTTGACCATAAATGCAAGAGGACTAGGGACTGAAAAACTGGACTTTGACATGGTATCCAGCTTAGGGCACCAGAAATATTGAATATCTTATTATCTAATCTAACAGTAGTCAATGATAACATGACAAGATACACTGACAAGAAAGCTTGACATAAGTTCTTTGCTATTCTAAAATCCTCTCTTCTCAAGTCTCTCTGTTCTCTTAATCCCTCATATTTCTTTTTCTTTATAGATCTTTATTGTGAATTCATCTTTGTCCTTAGAGATGTTGATCCTATTGTTATACTGTTTCTCAGTTCCCAAATTTGGCCAGTTTTCCCTCTAATATGATCTCATGACAGTTACCACAAGTGTGAAATTAATCAATGTATGTCTTATTTAGAATTACATTTCCATCAGAGGGAGGAGAAAGACCACATCTGTCTTACTCACCTCTGCAAATCCAGGGCCTAGAACAATGACCTGTATATAATAGTTCCTCAGTAAACATTGGTGGTATGGATAGCATTCAGTTTAGCCATCTGAAATACTCTCCAGATTCTCCTCATGAATAGACCACAGAAAATAGAATTTACTGGGGTTTTGTTCAATGTTTTGGCCCAGTTATTTCTCCTGTTGTAATTAGGCTCTGATTGGGAAGTCTCTGGTGGCACAGTGGTTAACAATCCACTTGCTGGGCTTCCCTGGTGGTGCAGTGGTTGGGAGTCTGCCTGCCGATGCAGGGGACACAGGTTTGTGCCCCGGTCTGAGAGGATCCTGCATGCCGGGGAGTGGCTGGGCCCGTGAGTCATGGACGCTGAGCCTGCGCATCCGGAGCCTGTGCTCTGTAGCGGGAGAGGCCAAGGCAGTGAGAGGCCCGCATAGCACAAAAAAAAAAAAAAAAAAGAATCCACTTGCCAATGCAGGGGACACAGGGTTCGATCACTGGTCTGGGAAGGTCCCACATGCCGCAGAGCAGCTAAGCCTGTGCACCACAACTACTGAGCCTGCACTCTAGAGCCCACGAGCCACAACTACTGAGCCCACGTGCAACAACTATGGAAACCTGCGTGCCTAGAGTCTATGCTCTGCAACAAGAAAAGCCACCGCAATAAGAAGCTCATGCACCTAAACGAAGAGTAGCCCCCGCTCACCGCAACTAGAGAAAAGCCCACGCACAGCAAGGAAGACCCAAATCAGCCTAAATAAAATAAATAAATATTTTTAAAAAAGAAATAAGCCCCGATTGTTTTGTTTTGGTTTGTTAAATCAGATGCTTTTCCAGCTCTTTCCTTATGTAAAAAATATATCAGACCAATAATTTGAAGTTGTAGAGAAAGTTAGAAAATGAGGGGTTGCTGCTATTATCTCCATCTCGAGTAGAACACCTCTTTTCTTCAATGTGTGTAGCAAAGTTGTAGACTAGAGAAGAATATACAACATTACCGTAGGAGAGATCACTGATGAAAATGAGATTTGGACTAATATTCCAACCAGCTGGACATTGATAACAAACTTTAAGACAGGGGAAATGTATCAGCTATCTAACTCACAAAGATGTTTTCCCTTGAAAGCACATTGAGATTTGAAGGTATTTAGTTGTGCACATATTGTATTTAAAAATCATTGTTTCAGTTGGAAGTATAACTATCCATTTCTCTTTTGTATACACTCTATACATCCTGCTTTATTCTTCTACCCTTTCATATTAATTTTCTGTCATTTTCTCACTACCAAATTTTATTCTCATTTCTAATTACGTTTCCTTCTCTTTCCTTTAAATGTTATTTCTGCATGTGAAACTTTCATATAGAGATATCCTAATTAAATATGAACCTAGTGTCAATAATATTCATAGGGTATAAAACACAAAACAAAACTAGCTTCAAAATTTACAGGTGAAAATTTATTGTTTTCATATTATATTCATGGTTTATGCATTATTTAATTATAACAAAAGAGAACAACAAAAGGGAATTGAATGAATTGCCAATGAAAAATAAATGATCTTTTCTCTTGAATGATATTGGCTTAGTAATTTGATAATATGATAAAGAATATGAGTTCTTAGATCTAGTTCCTATGGCATTATGACTTTTTTTTTTGAGGGGTATATTTTTCCCATTTTAAAATGACACAATTGGCTGATAATATTACTGAAGTCACACCCACAAGTAAAGGTCTATAAGCTTTCTATTTGTTCTCCATTTTTATTATAACACAGTCTGTTTTTATCATTATTTTTTTCAGGTCATTTGGATAATATTTTGTCTGCATAATTTCAAAGATATATAACTTGCACTTAAGAAATAAAAATATGGTTTACACATATAATATGGTAATACCATTAAACATTATGGATTTCATCTTACCGCCATTTTATTTCCAGAACTCAATTACTTGGTGTCAGATTTTGCTTTATTACTTGATTATATGCTTTCTATCACAAAGTTGGACTAATTATCTTTAAAATAGTACTATTGAAAGGATAAAACCATAATCAAAGCCTATTTTATCTTTTTTTTCAAAACTGGTATATTACTTATTATTCAGAAAAACTATATATATTTATTAGTAATTCCCTTATTCCATTTTTCTATGTCTCTGAAATTCATAGCAATGGCAATAAGGAATCACTGAAGTTGAAAGCTAACTAAAGGGTAAGAGTATACGTACATTATGTTTTGAATTAATTTTATGTAATAGGGCATTGTGACATTTGTATAAAAGTTCAAAGAGAAATGTGAGCTATGGCTTCATTGAGAATTTATTTTTAAGACTCTTAGATAGTTCAGAAGAGAATTCAGACATGGAATTCAAAGGGCAGAACACGACCTATTAAGTAATTCAGTCCATTCTATAAAGCTGAAGAGAAAGGGTATGAAGATGTAATCACTCATTTTCTGAAAGCTGAGATGTAAGAATCAACTTAAGGATGTCTAGAATATTAGTGACAGACAGAAAGATTCAATGGCTGCTTTAAGTTGACAGCTATTGTCTGGCTTCTGCTATGAACCAAGTTTACTTAACAATGTTATGCTTACTCGGAGAAATCATAACCAACATCATTGAAACTGAAAACTACAATGCAATTTATTTTTTGCATTAAGGTAATAACACACAAAGAACTCTGTGATATATTATTTTTCTGTCATTAACTTCCATCTATAAGTTGATTTAGGCTGATTATGAACTCAATTATATCATCATTTTTTCAACAGTACAAAAGGGACAAGACAAAGAGAAGATGATACTTAAGTTAATGGATACCCAAGGCTTGGTTTTATTTCAGCATATGAAGGCATACGATCCTATGAACATGGTTTCAATTTAAAAGTAGTTAATCATCCAAGAAATAAAGTTTCATAGATAGGAGACAAAAATGGGAAAATATCCTAGATCGTGGTCTCTAAAATGCAGAAATTAACTACATAATTTATGAAATTCTCCTGAAAGAGAAAAATTGAAAACAGTGATTTATATTTCCCCAACTGTTCATATTGTAAGTAAGTATGATATACCTTGAGGAGTATGACCTTGTCTTACACGTAAATTTATTAGCTGTTCTTTGATTATTATTAAACTATGGAAATATGATGAGCTATTAAAGAAGATTCTAATTTTCTTAAAAGGATTATTGGTTAATATTCATTTTTATATCCCGTTATGTGCCCCTTCTGTGTGTGTATGTACGTATAAATCAAAAAGTGTTTATAAATTGAATGAATGAAAAAACACATGAGTTAAAACCTTGATAATGTGCTAAATTATAATTTGGAAGATTAATGAACAACTTCAATGGTCAGCCTATATTTATACTTCTTTGGGAACTTTTAAATGGCACGTATTTGACAAATATTTCTTTAGATTTGGTATACATTAATAAATGTTAATATACATTAATTTCACAAACATATATCTTTGAGAACAGGAATTAATAATACACTCTATTGGCCTGTTAAAGTAACTAGCCTTATTTGGTTGAATTTAAAACCTTCTCTCAAAATGAATTTCATTCATTTTGTATTTTACAGTAAAACTTATGTTCTGATTCTATAACTTTCCATTTTCCCACACAAATAATTCTTACCATGCTTATCTTACTTAAGCTTACTTAAACTCAATTTGTTTAACCATATTCAGACATTAAGGAACAATCATAGAATTTATCTGCATCCAAAATAAGAAACCGAGACTCACATAACATGATTTTCAATAAGTTTTGCTACATATCAATTTGGGTCAAGTGAAGCTGGTTAAAAAATATTTCTAATATCCTATCGACTAAATTTTCATCAGTATATTCTGAAGCCATTTGGAAAATATAAATTAAGTTTGATTCCTACCCAGAACCATGAAAAAATAAATTTCAGATATATTAAAGTTTATATCTTTAAAGTATAAGAGAAGTTATACAGACTATTTTCATAATCTTGGATCATTAAAGGCTCTTCTTAGCATGATACTATATAGAAAAAAATTTTCTAATGATAAAACATAAATTTATAAAAACTTAGCAAAATTTGGAATACATAGAACCCTTACCCATGAATTTTTCTAATCATTTTTCATCTAGAAAAATAATCACACATGACAAATACATTTCTGTAAGAATATTAAATGCGGTATTATTTGTAATAACAAAATCCTAAAAATGAATTAGGTTGCCATTAGAGATTAAAAAATAACCCTGTATATATTTTGGGTGAAATAAGAGCAGATTTTTTCATTTTTGTTTATCATGATTTGTACATGAAATTATGTCCACTTTCAAAGACCCTAGTGGCAAGTTGGCCAGGCAGGATGATGGAAAACAATATGATTGAACATTTAAATACTCAAATTGTTTTTCTATAAACAATGAACATAATTTAATTCTAAAACTCTGTACATTATTTTCATTCAGTTAACTTACTGATAATATATCCTAGCCATTAAAGTAAAAATATGATGACACAACTATATTTAAAAATATATTTTTAAGAATTTGAAAAAAATAGATACATGTATATGTATAACTGAATCATTTTGCTGTACATCTGAAACTAACACAACATTGTTAATCAACTATACTCCAATATAAAATAAAAATTTAAATATATGTATATATTTAAAAAGTGTAGCTTTTCCTCAGAAAGTTAAACATAGAGTTCCCATGTAACTCAGCAATTCCACTTCTAGATATGTATCAAAAATAATTGAAATCTGGGAATTAAATGGATACTTGTACACCAATATTTAGAGCAGCCAATCCCATTACTCAAAAGGTACAAACAGCCTAAATGCCCATCAACAGGGTAATAGATAAACAAAAGGCTGTATATAGATATAAGAAATATTATTCAGCTTTAAAATGGAATGAAATTCTGATACATGCTACAACATGGATGACCTTTGAAACTGTTATGCTAAATGAAAAAGACCAGACACAAAAGTTAAAAATTATATGATTCCACACATAGAATATGCAAATTCATAGAGACAGAAAGTAAAACAGTAGTTCCCAGGGACTGAGGGACAGAGATAACGTGCAGTTATCATTCAATGGGCAGAGAGTTTCAGTTAGGGATGATGAAAAACTTCTGGAGATGGATGATGATGGTTACATAACACAATGAATGCACTTAATCCCTCTGAACTGTACACTTAAAAATGGTTAAAATGGTAATTGCATGTTATGTGTATTTTATACAATAAAAACTCAAAATATGTTATTTTATTTTTAATATTTTATTTTTAAAACAAAAGTGATTGTTAAAATTACACACAATTTGAAGTTTAAAAGACATTATAGTATTTTTAGTTAAAATTACTTTAGCTCAGGTTCATTTACAGAATTATGCTAAATATATGTATGTGTATATATATATATATATATATATACACACACACACATATACATATATTTTTTTCTTTACAAATGCTGGCTTGATTTATTATCAGTTGAACGAATGATTCTGGCAATGTTTTACCTGAGGCAACTGTATGGACTGTGCAACTTTCACATTTGTTTAGCCTATAATAAATGGTATGCAAATCAATCTTCTTGATATGGTATTATGAACAGTAATGCTCTTTTTTTTAACATCTTTATTGGACTATAATTGCTTTACAATGTTGTGTTAGTTACTGCTGTATAATGAAGAGAATCAACTATACATATACATATATCCCCATATATCCCCTCCCTCTTGTGGCTCCCTCCCAACTTCCCTATCTCACCGCTCTAGGTGGTCACAAAGCACTGAGCTGATCTCCCTGTGCTATCTTCCCACTAGTCATCTATTTTATATTTGGCAGAGTATATATATCCAGGCCACTATCTCACTTTGTCCCAGCTTACCCTTCCCCCTCCTCTCATCCTCAAGTCCATTCTCTACATCTGTGTCGCTTTTACTGTTCTGCCCCTAGATTCATCAAAATCATTTTTTTTTTTTTAGATTCCATATATATGTGTTAACATACAGTACTTGCTTTTCTCTTTCTGACTTACTTCACTCTGTATGACAGACTCTAGATCCATCCGCCTCACTACAAATAACTCAATTTCATTTCTTTTTATGGCTGAGCAATATTCCATTGTATATAAGTGCCACATCTTCTTTATCCATTCATCTGTTGATGGACACTTAGGTTGCTTCCATGTCCTGGCTATTGTAAATAGTACTGCAATGAACATTGTGGTACATGAGTCTTTTTGAATTATGGTTTTCTCAGTATATGTCCAGTAGTGGGATTGCTGTATCATATGGTAATTCTATTTTTTAGATTTTTAAGGAACGTTCATACAGTTCTCATAGTGGCTCTATCAATTTATATTCCCACCAAAAGTGCAAGAGGTTTCCCTTTTCTCCACACCTTCTCTAGCATTGTTTGTAGATTTTTGATGATGCCCATTCTGACTGGTGTGAGGTGATACCTCATTGTACTTTTGATTTGCATTTCTCTAATGATTAGTGATGTTGAGCATCCTTTCATGAGTTTGTTGGCAATCTGTATATCTTCTTCGGAGAAATGTCTATTTCAGTTTTCTGCCCATTTTTGAATTGGGTTGTTTATTTTTTGATATTGAGCTGCATGAGCTGCTTGTATATTTTGGAGATTAATCCTTTGTCAGTTGCTTCATTTACAAATATTTTCTCCCATTCTGAGGGTGACCTTTTGGTCTTGTTTATGGTTCCCTTTGCTGTACAAGACTTTTAAGTTTTGCTAGGTCCCATTTGTTTATTTTTGTTTTTATTTTCATTTCTCTAGGAGGTGGGTCAAAAAGGATCTTGCCGTGATTTATGTCATAGAGTGTTCTGCCTATGTTTTCCTTGAAGAGTTTTATAGTGTCTGGCCTTACATTTAGGTCTCTAATCAATTTTGAGTTTGTTTTTGTTTATGGTGTTAGGGAGGGTTCTAATTTCATTCTTTTACATGTAGCTTCCCAGTTTTCCCAGCACCACTTATTGAAGATACTGTTTTTTCTCCATTGTATACTCTTGCCTCCTTTATCAAAGATAAAGTGACCATATGTGCATGGGTTTATCTCTGGGCATTCTATCCTGTTCCATTGATGTGTATTTCTGTTTTTGTGGCAGTACCATACTGTCTTGATTACTGTAGCTTTGTAGTATAGTCTGAAGTCAGAAACCCTGATTCCTCCAGCTCCATTTTTCATTCTGAATATTGCTTTGGCTATTCGGGGCCTTTGGTGTTTCCCCACAAATTGTGAAAATTTTTGTTGTCCTTCTGTAAAAAATGCAGTTGGTAGATTAATACAGATTGGATTGAATCTGTAGATTGCTTTGGATAATATAGTCATTTTCTCAAAGTTGATTCTTCCCACCCAAAAACATGGTATATCTCTCCATCTATTTGTATCATCTTTCATTTCTTTCATCAGTGTCTTATAGTTTTCTGCGTACAGGTCGTTTGTTTCCTAGGTAGGTTTTTTCCTAAGTATCTTATTCTTTTTGTTGCAATGGTAAAAGAGATTGTTTCCTTAATTTCTCTTACAGATTTTTCATCATTAGTGTATAGGAATGCAAAAGATATCTGTGCATTAATTTTGTATCCTGTTACTCTACCAAATTCATTGATTAGCTCTAGTAGTTATCTCATAGAATCTTGAGGATTCTCTATGTATCGTATCATGTCATCTGAAAACAGTGACAGTTTAATTTCTTTTCCAACTTGGATTCCTTTATTTCTTTTCCTTCTCTGAATGCTATGGCTAAAAGTTCTAAAACTATGTTGAATAACATTGGTGAGAGTGAGCACCTTGTCTTGTTTCTAATCTTAGAGAAAATGGTTTCAGTTTTTCACCATTGAGAATGATGTTGGCTGTTGGTTTGTCATATATGGCTTTTACTATGTTGAGGTAGCTTCCCTCTATGCCTACTTTCTGGAGAGTTTTTTATCATAAATCGGTGATGAATTTTGTTGAAAGCTTTTTCTAAATCTATTGAGATAATCATATAGTTTTTATCCTTCTATTTGTTAATATAGTGTATCACACTGATTGATTTTTGTATATTGAAGAATCCATGCATTCCTGGGATAAACCCCACTTGATCATGATGTGTGATCCTTTTAATATGCTGTTGGATTCTGTTTGCTAGTATTTTGTTGAGGATTTTTGCATCTATGTTCATCAGTGATATTGCCCCGTAGTTTTCTGTTGTTGTGACATCTTTGGTTTTGGTATCAGGGTGATGGTGGCCTCGTAGAATGAGTTTGGATGTGTTCCTCCCTCTGCTATATTTTGGAAGAGTTTGAGAAGGATAGATGTTAGCTCTTCTCTAAATGTTTGATAGAATTCGCCTGTGAAGCCATCTGGTCCTGGGCTTTTGTTTGTTAGAATATTTTTAATCACAGATTTATTTTTGGTGTTTGTGATTGGTCTGCTTATATTTTCTAGTTTTTCTTGGTTCAGTCTGAGAAGGTTGTGCTTTTCTAAGAATTTGCCCATTTCTTCCAGGTTGTCCATTTTATTGGCATAAAGTTGCTTGTAGTAATCTCTCATGATCCTTTCTATTTCTGCAGTGTCAATTGTTACTTCTCCTTTTTCATTTTTAATTCTGTTCATTTGTGCCTTCTCCATTTTTTCTGTTTCTTTTTTAACACCTTTATTGGAGTATAGTTGTTTTACAATGGTGTATTAATTTCTGCTTTATAACAAAGTGGGTCAGCTATATATATATGCGTGTATCCCCATATCTCCTTCCTCTTGCGTCTGCCTCCCACCCTCCCTATGCCACCCCTCTAGGTAATTACAAAGCACCGAGCTGATCTCCCTGTGCAATGCAACTGCTTCCCACTAACTATCGATTTTACATTTTGTAGTGTATATATGTCCATGTCACTCCCTCACTTTGTCCCAAATTACCCTTCCCCCTCCCCGTGTCCCTTTTTTTTTTTATAAGTCTGGCTAATGGTTTATCAATTTTGTTAATCTTCTCAAAGAACCAGCTTTTCGTTTTATTGATCTTTGCTATTGTTTCCTTTGTTTCTTTTTCATTTATTTCTGATCTGATTTTTATGATTTCTTTCCTCCTGCTAACTTGTTTTTTTTTCTTCTTCTTTCTCTAATTTCTCTATGTATAATATTAGGTTGTTTATTTGAGATTTTTCTTGTTTCTTCAGGTACCATTGTATTGCTATAAACTTCCCTCTTAGAACTGCTTTTGCTGCACCTCATAGGTTGTGGCCCGTTGTGTTTCATTGTCATTTGTTTCTAGTATTTTTTGATTTCCTCTTTGATTTCTTCAGTGATCTCTTTGTGATTAAGTACTGTATTGCTTAGCCCCTATGTGTTTGTATTTTTTACAGACTTTTCTCCTGTAATTGATATCTATTCTCATAGCATTGTGGTAGGAAATGATACTTGATACGATTTCAATTTTCTTAAATTTACCAAGGCTTGATTTGTGACCCAAGATATGATCTATCCTTCAGAATGTTCCATGAGCACTTGAGAAGAAAGTGTATTCTGTTGTTTCTGGATGGAATGTCCTATAAATATCAATTAAGTCCATCTTGTTATATGTCATTTAAAGCTTGTGTTTCCTTATTTATTTTCATTTGGGATGATCTGTCTATTGGTGAAAGTCAGGTGTTAAATCCCCCTACTATTATATTGTTGCTGTAGATTTCCCTATTTATGGCTGTTAACATTTTCCTTATGCATTGAGGTGCTCCTATGTTGGGTGCATAAATATTTATAATTGTTATATTTTCTTTTTGGATTGATCCCTTGATCTTTATGTAGTTTCCTTTTTTGTCTCTTGTAAGAGTCTTTATTTTAAAGTCTATTTTACCTGATATGAGAATTGATACTCCAGCTTTCTTTTGATTTCCATTTGCATGGAATATCTTTTTCCATCCCCTCACTTTCTGTATGTGTCTCTAGATCTGAAGTGGGTCTCCTGTAGACAGCACATATACAGGTCTTGTTTTTGTACTCATTCACTCATTCTATGTCTTTTGGTTGGAGCATTTAATCCATTTACATTTAAGGTAATTATCAATATGTATGCTCCTATTACCATTTTCTTAATTGTTTTCAGTTTGTTATTGTAGGTATTTTCCTTCTCTTGTGTTTCCTACCTAGAGAAGTTCCTTTGGCACTTGTTGTAAAGCTGTTTTGGTGGTGCTGAATAATCTTAGCTTTTGCATGTCTGTAAAGTTTTTAATTTCTCTATCGTATCTGAATGAGACCCTTGCTGGGTAGAGTAATCTTGGTTTGATGTTTTACTTTCATCACTTTAAATGTCCTTCCACTCCCTTTTGGCCTGCAGAGTTTTTGCTGAAAGATCAGCTGTTAACCTTATGGGGATTCTCTTCTATGTTGTTTGTTGCTTTTCTCTTGCTGCTTTTAATACTTTTTCTTTGTATTCAATTTTTGATAGTTTGATTAATATGTGTCTTAGCGTTTTTCTCCTTGGATTTATCCTGTATGGTACTCTGTGTGCTTCCTGGACTGATTGACTCTTTCCTTTCCCATATTAGGGAAGTTTTTGACCATAATCTCTTGAAATATTTTCTCAGTCCCTTTCATTTTCGTTTCTTCTTCTGGGACCCCTATAATTCGAAGGTTGGTATATTTAAAGTTTCCCAAAGATCTCTGAGACTGTCCTCAATTCTTTTCATTTTTTTTCATTATTCTGCTTTGTGGTATTTATTTCCACTATTTTATCTTCCAGGTCACTTATCCATTCTTCTGCCTCAGTTATTCTGCTATTGATTCCTTCTAGAGAATTTCAGTTTCATTTATTGTGTTGTTCATCATTGTTTGTTTGCTCTTTAGTTCTTCTAGGTCCATGGTAAATGTTTCTTGTATTTTCTCCATTGCATTTCCAAGATTTTGGATCATCTTTACTATCATTATTCTGAATTCTTTTTCAAGTAGACTGCCTATTTCCTCTTCATTTGTTTAATCTGGTGGGTTTTTACCTTGCTCCTTCATCTGCTGTGTATTTCTCTGTCTTTTCTTTTTGCTTAACTTACTCTATTAGGGATCTTCTTTTCTCAGTCTGCAGGTTCATATTTCCTATTGTTTTTGGTGTCTCTTGCCAGTGTATAAGGTTTGTTCAGTGGGTTGTGTAGGCTTCCTGGTGGGGGGAGACTGGTCCCTGTGTTCTGGTGGATGAGGCTGAATCTTGTCTTTCTGGTATGCAGTATCACCTATGGTGCTGTGTTTTGGGGTGTCTGTGAACTTATTATGATTTTAGTCAGCCTTTCTGTTAATGGGTGGAGTTTTGTTCCTGTCTTGCTAGCTTTTGTTATGGGGTGTCCAGCACAGGAGCTTGCTGGTTGTTCAGTGGAGCTTGGTCTTAGCATTGAAATGGAGATCTTTGGGAGCACTCTTGGTGATTGATAATACGTGGGGCTGGGAAGTCTCTGGTGTACAATGTCCTGAACTCAGCTCTCCCTCCTGAAGCTCAGGCCTAATACCTGGCCAGAACACCAAGACCCTGCCAGCCACATCGCTCAGAAGAAAAGCAAGAAAAAAATAAATAAAATAAAATAAAGTTATTAAAATAATAAATAAATAAATATTATTAAAATTAAAGAAAGTAATAAAAAGAAAGATATCAACAAAACCAATAAACAAATGTGCCAATTATAACAAGTGCTAAAAACTAAACAAAGATAAAGATAAAAATCAGAAACTAGCCCATCACATACAGCAAACCCCAAGTGTACAGTTGCTCCCAAAGTCCACTCCCTCAATTTTGGGATGATTCATTGTCTATTCAGGGATTCCACAGATGCAGGGTACATCAAGTTGAATGCAGAGATTTAATCCACTGCTCTTGAGGCTGCATGGGGAAATTTCCCTTTCTCTTCTTTATTCACACATCTCTTGGGGTTCAGCTTTGGGTTTGGCCCTGTCTCTGCATGTAGGTTGCCCTCTGATGTCTATTCTTCACCCAGACAGGAGGAGGTTAAAGCAGCAGCTGATTAGGGAGCTCTGGCTCATCAGTCCTGGGGGGAGGGAAGGGTACGTAAAGCAGGGCGAGCCTGTGGCAGCAGACGCTGACATGATGTTGCAACAACCTGAGGCGTGCCATGTGTTCTCCCTAGGAACTTGGTCCTTCGTCACAGGATCCTGGCAGTGGCGGGCTGAACAGGCTCCCGGCAGGGAAGGTGTGGATAGTGACCTGTGGCTGCACACAGGATTCTTGGTGGCTGCAGCAGCAGCATTAGCATTTCATGCCCATATCTGGTGTCTTTGCTGATAGCCACAGCTCACACCCATTTCTGAAGCTTGTTTAGGCAGTGCTCTGAATCTCCTCTCCTCGAGCACCCTGAAACAATGGCCTCTTGACTCTTCGGCAGTTCCAGACCTTTTCCTGGACTCCCTCCTGGCTGGCTGTGGTGCACTAGCTCCCTTCAGGCTGTGTTCATGCAGCCAACCCCAGCCCTCTCCCTGTGATATGAACTCTGAAACTCAGCTCCCAGTCTCCACCTGCCCTGGCAGGTGAGCAGAAAAGCCTCTCAGGCTGGTGAGTGCTAGTAGGCACCGAACCTCTGTTCAGGAATCTCTCCACTTTGCCATCTGCACCCCTGTTGCTGCGCTGTACTCCATGGCTCTGAAGCTCCCCCACGCTGACCCCCCATCCCTGCCAGTGAAGGGGTGTCCTAGTGTGTGGAAACTTTTACTCCTTGACAGCTCCCTCCCAGAGGTGCAGATCCCATCCCTATTCTTTTGACTCTGTTTTTCCTTTTTTCTTTTTCCCTACCCTAGTACGTGGGAAGCTTCTTGCCTTTTGGGAAGTCTGAGGTCTTCTGCCAGCGTTTAGTAGGTGTCTGTAGGAGTTGTTCCACATGTAGATATATTTCTGATGTATTTGTGGGAAGGAAGGTGATCTCCACATCTTGCTCCTCCACAATCTTGAAGGTCCCCCCAATGCTCTTTTTTTAAAATGAATTTTCTTGCCAATTTGGCAAGAGTCCAAGGGAAAATTAGTTCTAAGTTACTGATCTGGGGAAAAAAATCAGACAGCAAAAACTATAGTCTAAAATAATCTTAATTCATGTTGGGATAGAATTTTTTATTACTCTACTTTGTTAATTCTTTATTAAATATAAACTTTCGAGGTTTCGAATGATCTATTTTTTTCAATGCAAGAATCTTTCTTCTTCCATTCTATTTCATATTATGAATGCATAATATGTTGGAAATTAAACCTGAGAAATTATGTGCTACCTTTTTTTTCTGTAGTTAAGTGCTTACTATACATCCTCAAAGTTTGGCTTTTGTTAGAAATACATGTGTGTGTATTTGTATTAAAATATTTTATATATTAAAATAAGCATAATTTATTGCTCTCTTTTGAGATATTTATACTCTTAATATTTAAAGCATCATGCCTAGATAATTGCCTTAACTATATAATTGCTGTTTGCAACAATGAATAAATTATCTTACAGTTTACTAACAAAAGTTGAGAAAGGAGGACATTATTATAGTCTACTTAGGTGTGCTATTAGATGAGCTGAAGCCAAAAGTGTATATACTAGCACATGTGTATGGTAGCTAATCCTGAAGGTGATTTCTGAGAACATCCTGCTAACAACTCCTTAAAAATAACTCTTCATACTACTATCACAGACCTAGATGAAAACACAGAATACATATTTACCTAAATCTAGCCTGATGAAGATTGCAGGCTAAATCATAGAAATATACATCCTCATAAGGGTAAAAAACAAAAACATGTAATTGCTACATTAAAAGTTACAAAGTTTGCAAAATCTTGTTTATTCTGCCACAGGATAATATTCACATTCTTGTTCTCACAAAATTAGGAAATAAAAAAACTACCTCTGACAATTCCAAAGTATCATAATTGGCAAATTGTGAGCAAGGAGAACAGATCATAGGTACCCACAAAGAAGCCATAGGAAGATGAGGCCTGAGACATTGAGGGCTACTATAATTCCCATTCAGGAGGAGAGAGAGTAAACTTAAGTAAAAACTGCTGAACACAGTATGCAAATGAGGCAAAGCAGCAACATTGGACCTAAAGTATAGAGATATTCAGATAATGAAGAAGGTGTGTCCACTGATGTCAGATCTTAGAATCTTATTTTCCAAATTGTAAACAATAAGCAGCAAATTACATAGGAGGGAGGACTTGAAGAGTTAAATTGGGAAGATTACAGGGGCCCAACCCAAAGTTATGTAGAAATGTTTATCTAAAAGTACAGAAAAAAAATCTCATTTCAAGATGGGCACCTAAAAATACTATGATGAAACTTCATGCAAGGATATGTTAAGGAAATACATGTAAATGAACTGAGTCCTTAAATCAATAAATACATGAGAGAAAAATATAAATATAAAGCATGAGTCCATAATAAGCTAAAAGAAATTAAGAAAATTATTAAGCTACAAGAGAATTTTGATTAATCAAAAAGACAAAAGCTCAAAAAATAAGATGGATAAACAATGATAGGATATATAAAAGACAGATTAATAACAAAATGAAAGTAAAATTATTCCATAAGGATTAAACTAGATAGAATACAAAAGTGAATAGACATTATGGCAAATATAAAGGAAACAAAACATAGAGAACAAGAATAAAAAAACAACACAATAATAAATGAATAAATTAAGATGAACAATTTGAAAGAAAGAGCATAGAATTCATGTAAAGAAAGAAAATGTAAAGCAACTAAAAAGAAAAAAAAATAAAATGTGTGTGTGTGTCTGTTTGTGTATGTTAGTATATTTATCTGGAGGGGGAGGAGGAGAGGGAGGAGAAGGAGAGGGAGGGGGGGTGAATAGACCATTCAAATTGATAGGGCATACCATGTACAGGAAAATTGTCCTAGAGCAGAACTTAAACTGCTTAGATTTTATATATCAGGCAAACATCTACATCTCATATAAAGAAAAAAAAATCCTTATAACAACACTTCATTTCAAAACATAATGGAGTAACATATTTAAAGTAGTCAAGAAATGGAAATATGAGCTAAGACTTTTATTTTAGCCAAATAGACTTTAAGTATAAAGGCCAGAGACCAATAATTAGTAAGTTATGAACATGTCAAAACTAAAGGATTTTTCTCTTGAGTGCTTCTTGAGCTACCCCCTAGGAATGAACTTCAGACAACCAAGAAAAAACCTAGAGCAAACTTCAACAAAATATCTGGCAGGATTGTTGAATTGTATGTAAGCCAAATTACAGGGATAAAAGTAGCAGAGTTTTGGAATTTTTAAATACACATTTTTTATTTGTCAATTATACTTCAGTAAAGCTGAAAAAGACTGCCGATTGTCTCATAGGAATTAGCTTGGGAGTAAAATATTACTTTAAAATAAATGAGGAGAAAGAAAGTGAATAGGGAATAAATTGATAACAGGTTTAATTATTGTACATAGTGTGGATATATGAAATATTAAAAGCACTATCTACAATGCTAATTAGTAGAATTATAATTTTGAAAAAAAAAACTATAAATACAAATAGAATGACAACCAAAAAGAGGGACAGTTAATTCAAGCCAACAAATTGGTCTTATTAATGAATATAAATGGTCTTTTCTTACCAATAAAGAAAAAATATTTATAGGTTGCTAACAAAGCAAAATCCAACTCCATCTTATACTTCATATTACATAATAAGACATACATAAAGTGAAAAAAATCACAAAATCCATGAGTAAAGAAATAAAAGGATGTGCAAGGATATTCAGGAAATAAAAATTAAAATAAAATAGGATAATGATCTTGACACAGGATAAAATACAACTCTCTCAAAAAATAATTAAATAAGACAAAGAAAGATATTTTATAGTGGTAAAAGCTACGATGAAAACATACCAATATATTTCATGTAACAGAAAGTACCAGATAGGCAAGGAGAAATACACAAACACAATAATTATATGAGGTGTTAACTCACCTCTCACAGAACAAAATGGATTGAGTTGTCAACATATTAATAAGGATGTAAAGGACCTAACAGCATAATCAATATGGTAGATATCAATAGTGATACTTATCTAACTCTGAACCCAAGCTCTATTAAACATGTCTTTTCAATTGCACATAGAATATTCACAAAAACTGAAAGTATATTAAGTAACAGAGAAACTATAATCCCTTAGATATAAATTTTACAACCAGCACTATTTAATCACAATGTAATAAAAATTAAAATTCATTTCTAAAACTACTGATTGACAACCTCAACAACAAAAATCTCCTTTGAATTGGAAATTTAAAAAATACTAGTAAAAAACTATTGTTACAAAAATGAAATTTGAAAATATCTAGAAAAAAATAATAAAAATGCCATATGGGGGAGAATCTATGGGACATTGCTAAATCAATGCCTAGAAATTATTCGCAGTAATCTATACTTCTACAATTCAAAAGGAGAAAAAAATGGTTAAACAAAAAACAATTTATAAAAGATCAGTAGAGGAAAATAAAAGAAAGAAGAAATTATAAATTAATAAAAAATCAAAACTAATGATTTGAAAACAATGCTAACTAAAACAATTATAAAGCACTTTTGGAAAACTATTGAATAAACAGTCAAAATCCTAGCCAACTTCATTGAAAACTTCAAGGGAGAATGTGAAAACAGCAAAACAAAAATTTTAAATAACAAAGGAAAAATTGTCATCAAAAGATAAACACTTAAAAAATGACAATATTAAAGGACTCTATGCATATAAACTTGAAAGCCTTGAAAATATCCAAGAAAATATATTTTACCACAATACTACCTCAGTAATGTTAGAGTGTCTCAACAGAAAACTTCCAGAGAAGAACTGGAAATACATAAAAGATTACCAAGCAGAAACAAAAACAAAAGCAGAAAAACCATAAAACAGGAAGTTTCCCAGGGTATTTTAATGATCTATAATAGATCAGGTAATTCCACTGCTACTTAAACTATTCAGGAATATAAAAAAATAAAGAAAATTTACACATTTTATAAACAACAATAGCAATGATAACAAATCCTGAAAATTATGGCACAGCAAAAGAAAACTTGAGATATATATTCTAAAGGAAAAGCAAATTTAGTGAGAAGAATGATACTGTTTTACTTTTTTTTTTTTTTTTTTTTGCGGTACGCGGGCCTCTCACTGTTGTGGCCTCTCCCGTTGCGGAGCAAGCCTCCGGACACACAGGATCAGCGGCCTTGGCTCACGAGGCCATTCGCTCTGCGGTATGTGGGATCCTCCCAAACCGGGGCACAAACCCATGTCTCCTGCATCAGTAGGCAGACTCTCAACCACTGCGCCACCAGGGAAGCCCACTGTTTTACTTTTTGTTTCCCTCTCTCCCTTCCTTCCTTCCTTTCTTCTTCCTTTTCTTCCTTTCTCCTCTCTTTTCTTTTATTCTATCTTGTTAACTGTTTACCTATTAATGAACACTGAGATTCTTTTCATTTATTGGATTTTACAGTCAATCTAGCAATGAAGATCATTGCATATGTCTTTGGGCACATGTTCAACTTCTTGTGAGAAATATACATCTAGAAATAATGAATCAATAAATTATGTGCATTTTAAAACTTGATGGAAACTGCAGATTGGGTCTTTAAAGAAATTGCAAAAAAAAAAATTTTCAACCACTAAGATGTGTGCCCATTTTTTCCACACTCTTTTCAACAATGTTATGTCTCCATTTTTTTCACTTTGTGATCTAGTCAGGTAAAAGATGCATCTTT
The DNA here is from genome assembly GCF_005190385.1 of Monodon monoceros. NCBI lineage: Eukaryota > Metazoa > Chordata > Mammalia > Artiodactyla > Monodontidae > Monodon > Monodon monoceros. Next base: position 34,218,964 of record NW_021703785.1, read on the forward strand.
TTATTACATTGAAGCATACATCTCTAATATCTAGAAATAATGAGCATCATCTCATGTATTTATTGGGTCAAGTCTCAGCATGGTCTACTAAGAAAAGGAAGAATGTTCATAGAGGAGCTACAGAAATCTGGATAATGTGTACTGGCAGGAACTCAGAGTATGCTTTCAAATAGATCTTGAGATTGCTAGTCTGAAGGGCCAAAATTTAAACCTGGATGAAGGACAGTTTGTTGATATAAGAGCATGCTCCCATGGCTCAGGATTCAAGGGCACCTGGAGCTAGTCCTAATATATTCTTGGGTTGCCTCCTGAAAGTTTGGGAAAAATTATTGACCCACATTAAATGAAACAGAGATGTCATGCCTCCCTTGGTACAGGATTGAGGAAGGGACCAAAAAGCAGTGTTAAGTATGCATGTTAGAATGAATCTATTAAGACCCAGGAAAATAGCAGGTGTCTGTGTCCTTTGGGTGATCACAGGGCTTACTCCCCTCACTAAAGTGTTAAGAAATGTACTAGTGAGAGGACTCTAGCATTATCATTGAGCTCAGTAGTAGTTGTGCTCTACAGGATGAGGCTGAGAGCAGAGTATACTGTCTTGGAACTGGGTTTCCTACTGTTAACATAGAATTCTGGAATAGCAAAGGCTGGGTGGCAGCACCACTATCTTCAGAGTGAACTGGGTATAATCATCATAATGGCCTTAATGAGCAAGGGCAAGGATGGAAAGGAGGGAGGTTGACTTGTAAGAATCTATTATGATGGCTAATAGTAAATGGAGTTCTTAAGGTTAAGATAGATGCCTAGGTTAAGATAGTTAGCTGGAAAGGGCTTTATATTTGTAATAAAAGATGTGAAGAGTGAGCAGGCAAATGACATGACTTCTGATCTTCAAGTACCAAAACTCGACCTCTCTTGTTTTGGGTCCTATTATTCCCATTGTTACTAATGAACTCAGTCCTATATCAGCATCTCTTCTGGTCAACCATAGCCTAGACAGGGAAGCCTTTATTGAGCTTCCTAGTGATAGTGTTGCCCTTCTCATCAATATGTTGCTTTTGCTTCAGTAAGCAGTATGTCCTGTAAGCACTCTCATGGAACAAAGGCATTTCATGAGTTTCGCAGACTTACATGAAATCCACTTTAACATAACTTCTCTCAGCCTTTTAATACCTTGTTCCACCATATTCCAAAGTGCAATGTCAACCTAGGTGTCCTCATCCTATTACTTAGCCCCATTCTTCCTAAGCAGGACCTGACTTTGGCATAACCAATCTGCCTAGGTCGAGATTTTAACTTTCTTTGGAGTTTTTCTACACCAATGATTAAGTCCCGGGCTTGGCCCTCAGCTTCCTCTTCCCCTGACTGAAGAAAATAAGCATCTTTTTATTTACTACTAATGAGGCTCTCTGGCTATCATACTTGGTTTTTAATTGCCAATTAATCACTTACAACCTTTCTTAAAGTATTTTTCCAAAGCATCAATGGCCAACGCTATCCTATCCCATTGTCCTTATAATTACAATTCTTCCTTTGTTTAATGAAGACTTGATACATTGCCCTGATTAGCACAGTTCTTTCCACTGCTATACTACTCTACTTCACCATCAGTGAAGGTTCTACGGTACATTTGGAAATTGTCCTAGGGGATATCCATCTCCCTCCTATAACAAAGAATGAAGTCCTCATTAACAGGTGGCTGGGAGCTAATCAGTTGCAAAATGCCATCTCAGCATCTTCTCTCTCAGACTACTCTTTTCTCCAAATTTAGAGAATGCCTGTTCTGGAAAGGAGGCCCTGAGTGGACATTGATATGCAGGAAATTTTAAAGAAAGAGTAATATTATCATCCTTTAGATTTTTCCTGACTTGAGGGTAAGAGAATGAGTCTTCAATGTCTATATTTTCTACTACTGGATACAGTTGCCACAAAGAAGGGATTAACATTGAGAGAAGCACCAGTCTTTATCCAAGGACAAATTCTCCAGATGGCTGACAGCTGAGGATTTCCAGCTGACAAATGTCCAAGCGACTGGAGGAATAAGTCCTGTGTTCTTTTGTTTGTTTGTTTGTTTAATTATTTATTTATTATTCTTGGCTGTGTTGGGTCTTCATTGCTGCATGTGGGCTTTCTTTAGTTGTGGCAGTGGGGGCTACTCTTCCTTGTGGTTCTTGGGCTTCTCATTGCAGTGGCTTCTCTTGTTCCAGAGCACGGGCTCTGGGTGCATGGGCTTCATTAGTTGCAGCACGTGGGCTCAAGCTGCTCCGTGGCATGTGGGATGTTCCAGGTGCAGAGCTCGAACCCGTGTCCCCTGCATTGGTAGGTGGATTCTTAACCACTGTGCCACCAGGGAAGCCCCAGTCCTGTGTTCTTGAAAGGGACTCTTAGCTTAGAATACTGTTCATTATCAAGATGTTTATTATTGTAGCTAGCTAAAAAATAATCATACTGATGGACTCTGGGAGTCACTGTAGAATATATATTTGAGAGTTATTCCACTTAAGGTGCAAGAAAGCTGTGTATTTATAGAGCAAATCCTCTTAGTCATTGCATGAGGGCTGTTCTGGGGAAAGCCAAGAAGGGGAGTGGCGCTGATGAATCTCTGGCCATTCACAGAGTGAAATCCAGATGGCAGAGAACACTTACAGGTATGGAAGTCTACTGTGTATTGTATAAATCTATAGATTTGTAGTAATATATTGAAATTGGCAATTTGTACAAATTATGCATAGGGAATAGAACAAAAGCCATTAAAATTTATGATGGGATGTGGATTTTACCTTACATAATATCTGAAAACAAGAAATAACATTTCTCTTTCTCCTTAGGGAATGATATCCTCTTGAGAATGGATGGAAAATGAATTTATATAGTAACATAAACACATCAAAAACACATTCTAACTATACATATATTCAAACTATATAAATATGTATATAAGTATATACATATGTATATGCTAATATATTCCAATCTAACATTGGAAAAAATCTAAAATTGATTACATACATAGTTATTTACTTATTAATTTATTTATTTGAATCTTGGTCATGATTGTCCATGAGAATATAAAGTATTCTAGCTGCGATTTTGTGTCAATAAAGGAGGAGCTATGAGACCTTCAAGATGGCAGAGGAGTAAGATGTGGAGATCACCTTCCTCCCCACAAATATATCAGAAATACAACTACATGTGGAACAACTCCTACAGAACACCTACTGAATGCTGGCAGAAGATCTCAGACTTCCCAAAAGGCAAAAAACTCTGCATATACCTAGGCAGGGAAAAAGAGAAAAGAAAACTCAGAGACAAAAGAGTAGGGATGGGGCCTGCACCTCTGGGAGAGAGCTGTGAAGGAGGAAAGTTTTCCACCCAAGAGGAAGCTCCTTCAATGGTGAAGACTGAGGGTGGCAGGGGGGCAGCTTCAGAGTCACGGAGGAGAGTGCAGCAACAAGGGTGCAGAGGGCAAAGCAGAGAGATTCCCACACAGAGGATCAGTGCCGACCAGCACTCACCAGCCTGAGAGGCTTGTCTGCTCACCCACTGGGGCGGGTGGGGCTGGGAGCTGAGGCTCGGGCTTCGGTTGGATCGCAGGGAGAGATCTGGGGTTGGCGGCGTGAACACAACCTGCAGGGGGTTAGTGCACCTCAGCTAGCCAGGAGGAAGTCTGGGAAAAAGTCTGGACCTGCTTAAGAGGCAAGAGACCATTGTTTTGGGGTGTGTGAGGAGAGGGCATTCAGAGCACCGCCTAAATGAGTTCCAGAGATGGGCCACAGCTTTCAGTGCAGACCCGAGATGGGCATGAAATGCTAAGCCTGCTACAGCAGCTGCTAGGAAGCCTGTATACAAGCACAGGTCATTATCCACACTTCCTCTCTCAGGAGACTGTGCAGACCGTCATTGCCAGGATCCCAAGATCCAGGGACAACTTCCACAGGAGAACACACAGCATGCCTCAGACTGTTGCAACATCACAAAGGCCTCTGCTGCTGCAGGCTCACCCCTCATTCCATACCCCTCACTCCCCTGGCTGGAGTGAGCCAGGGCCTCCTAATCAGCTGCTATTTTAAACCCTTCCTGTCTGGGCAGGGAACAGACACCCTCAGGGGACCTACATGCAGAGGCAGGGCCAAATCCAAAGCTGAACCCCAGGAGCTGTGTGAACAAAGACAAGAAAGGGAAATCTCTCCCAGCAGCCTCAGGAGCAGCAGATGAAATATCCACAATAAACTTGATGTACCCTGCATCTCTGGAATACCTAAATAGACAACAAATCATCCCAAAATTGAGGTGGTGGACTTTGGGAGCAACTGTAGACTTGGGGTTTGCTTTCTGCCTCTAATTTGTTTCTGGTTTTATTTTTATCTTAATTTAGTATTTAGAGTTTATTATCATTGGTAGATTTGTTTATTGATTTGGTTGCTCTCTGCCTTTTTTTTAATATATAGATATATGTATATTTTTCCATTTCTCATTTTGTGAGTGTGTGTGTATGCTTCTTTGTGTGATTTTGTCTGTATAGCTTTGCTTTTATCATTTGTCCCAGGTTTCTCTGTCCTTTTTATTTTTATCTTTTCTTTTTTCATTAAATTACATATAATTTATTTTTATTTTTGATAATGTTTTTAATCTTTTATTTTAAAAACATTTTTTATTTTATTATTTCTTTCTTTCTTTTATTTTCTCCCTTTTCATCTGAGCCATGTGGCTGACAGGATCTTGCTGCTCCATCTGGGTTTCAGGACTGTGTCTCTGAGGTCACAGAGCCAAGTTAAGGACATTGGTCCACCAGAGACCTCCTGACTCTACGTAATACCAAATGGCAAAAGCTCTCCCAGATATCTCCATCTCAACACTAAGACCCAGCTCCACTCAATGATCAGCAAGCTACAGTGCTGGGCACCCTATGCCAAACCTAGCAAGACAGGAACACAAACCCACCCATTAGCAGAGAGGCTGACTAAAATCATAAGAAGGTCACCAACACACCAAAACACACCACTGGATGCAGTCCTGCCTACCAGAAAGACAAGATTCAGCCTTATCCACCAGAACACAGGCACAATTCCCCTCCACCAGGAAGTCTACACAACACACTGAGCCAAACTTAGCCACTGGGGGCAGACACCAAAAACAAAGGTAACTATGAACTTGCAGCCTGTGAAAAGGAGACCCCCAAAACAGTAAGTTAAGCAAAATGAGAAGACAGAGAAACACACAACAGATGAAGGAGTAAGGTAAAAACCCACCAGACCAAACAAAAGAAGAGGAAATAAGCAGTCTACCTGAAAAAGAATTCAGAATAATGATAATAAAGGTGATCCAAAATCTTGGAAATAGAATGGACAAAATGCAAGAAACATTTAACAAGGACCTAGAACTAAAGAGCAGACAAACAAAGATAAACAACACAATAAATATAATAACTGAGGCAAAAGAATGGATAAGTGACTTGGAAGATAAAATAGTGGAAATAATTACTGCAGAGCAGATTAAAAATAAAAGAATGAAAAGAATTGAGGACAGTCTCAGAGACTTCTGAGACAACATTAAACACAACAACATTCAAATTATAGTGGTTCCAGAAGAAGAAGAGAAAAAGAAAGGGACTGAGAAAATATTTCCAGAGATTATAGTTGAAAACTTTCCTAATATGGGTAAGGAAGTTGTCAGTCAAGTCCAGGAAGCACAGGGAGTCCCATACAGGATAAATCTAAGGAGAAAAATGTCAAGACACATATAAATCAAACTATCAAAAATTAAACACAAAGAAAAAATATTAAAAGCAGCAAGGGAAAAGCAACAATTAACATACAAGGGAATTCCCATAAGGTTAAGAGCTGATCTTTCAGCAGAGACTCTGCAAGCCAGAAGGGAGTGACGGGACATAAAGTGATGAAAGGGAAAAACCTATAACCAAGATTACTCTACCCAGCAAGGATCTCATTCAGATATGACAGAGAAATTAAAACCTTTATAGATAAGCAAAAGCTAAGATTACTCAGCTCCATCAAACCAGCTTTATGAAAAATTCTAAAGGATCTTCTCCAGGCAGGAAACACAAGAGAAGGAAAAGACCTACAATAACAAAGCCAAAACAGTTAAGAAAATGCTAATAGGAACATACGTATTGATAATTACCTTAAATGTAAATGGATTAAATGCTCCAACCAAAAGTCGTAAACTGGCTGAATGATTACAAAAACAAGACCTGTATATATGCTGTCTACAAGAGACCCACTTCTGACCTAGGAACACATACAGACTGAAAGTGAGGGGATGGAAAAAAGATATTCCATGAAAATGGAAATCAAAAGAAAGCTGGAGTAGCAATTATCATATCAGAAAAAAGTAGACTTTAAAATGAAGACTATTACAAGAGACAAAGGACACTACATAATGATCAAGGGATCAATACAGGAACAAGATATAACAATGGTAAAAAAGTATGTACCCAACATAGGAGCACCTCAATACATAAGGAAAGTACTAACAGCCATAAAAGGGGAAATTGACAGCAAACAATCATAGTAGGGGATTATAATACCTCACTTTTACCAATGGACAGATCATCCAAAATGAAAATAAGTAAGGAAACACAAGTTTTAAATGATACATTAAGAAAGATGGGTTTAATTGATTTTTATAGGACATTTCTTCCAAAAAAATCAGAATACAATTTCTTCTCAAGTGCTCATGGAACACTCTCCAGAATAGATCATATCTTGGGTCACAAATCAAGTCTTGGTAAATTTAAGAAAATTGAAATCATATCAAGTATCTTTTCTGACAACAACAATATGAGATTAGATATCAATACAGGAAAGAATCTGGAAAAAAATACAAACACATGGAAGCTAAACAATACACTACTAAATAATCAAGAGATCACTGAGGAAATCAAAGAGGAAATTTTAAAAAATACCTAGAAACAAATGACAATGGAAACATGATGACCCAAAATCTATGGGATGCAGCAAAAGCAGTTGTCAGAAGGAAGTTTATAGCAATAGAATCCTACCTCAAGAAATAAGAAACATCTTAAATTAACAAGCTAACTTTACACCTAAAGTAATTAGAGAAAGAAGGACAAAAAACCCCAAAGTTAGCTGAAGGAAAGAAATCATAAAGATTAGATCAGAAATAAATGAAAAAGAAATGAAAGAAATAATAGCAAAGATCAATAAAACTAAAAGCTGTTGTTTGAGAAGATAAACAAAATTGATAAACCATTAGCCAGACTCATCAAGAAAACAAAGGGAGAAGACTCAAATCAATAGAATTAGAAATGAAAAAGGAGAAGTAACAACTGACACTGCAGAAATACAAAGGATCATGAGAGATTACTACAAACAGCTATATGTCAATAAAATGGGCAACCTGGAAGAAATGGACAAATTCTTAGAAAAGCACAACCTTCCGAGACTGAACCAGGAAGAAATAGAAAATATAAACAGACCAATCACAAACACTGAAATTGAGACTGTGATTAAAAACCTTCCAACAAACAAAAGCCCAGGAACATATGGCTTCACAGGTGAATTCTATGAAACGTTTAGAGAAGAGCCAACACCTATACATCTCAAGCTCTTCCAAAATATAGCAGAGGGAGGAACAACCCTACAGTCATTCTGTGAGTCCACCATCACCCTGATACCAAAACCAGACAAAGATGTCAGAAAAAAAAGAAAACTAAAATCCAATATCACAGATGAACATAGATGCAAAAATCCTCAACAAAATACTAGCAAACAGAATCCAGCAGCACATTAAAAGGACTCCATGATCAAGTGGGGTTTATACAAGGAATGCAAGGATTCTTCAATATACGCAAATCAATAAATGTGATACATCATAGTAACAAATGGAAGGATAAAAAACATATGATAATCTCAACAGATGCAGAAAAAGCTTTCAACAAAATTCAACAACCATTTATGTTAAAAACTCTCCAGAAAGTGGGCATAGAGGGAACCTACCTCAGCATAATAAAGACCATATATGACAACCCCACAGCCAACATTGTTCTCAACAGTGAAAAACTGAAACCATTTCCACTAATTTAAGGAACAAGACAAGGTTGCCCACTCTCACCAGTATTATTCAACATAGTTTTGGAAGTATTAGCCACAGCAATCAAAGAAAAAAAGAAACAAAAAGAATCCAAATCAGAAAGAAAAAGTAAAACTGTCACTGAAGATGACATGATAATATACATAGAGAATACTAAAGATGCTACCAGGAAACTACTAGAGCTAAACAATGAATTTGGTAAAGTAGCATGACACAAAATTAATGCACAGAAATCTATTACATTCCTATACATTAATGATGAAAAATCTGAAAGAGAATTTAAGGAAACACTCCCATTTACCATTGCAACAACAACAACAAAATACATAGGGGGCTGGTGGCATAGTGGTTGAGAGTCCGTCTCCTGATGCAGGGGACGCGGGTACGTGCCCTGGTCCGGGAAGATCCCACATGCCGCGGAACAGCTGGGCTCGTGAGCCATGGCCGCTGAGCCTGCGCGTCCGGAGCCTGTGTTCCGCAACGGGAGAGGCCACAACAGTGAGAGGCCCGCATACAGCATAAAAAACAAAAACAAAACCCATAGGAATAAACTTAACCTAAGGAGACAAAAGACCTGTATGCAGAAAACTATAAGACACTGAAGAAAGAAATTAAAGACGATACAAACAGATGGAGAGATATGCCATGTTCTTGGACTGGAAGAATTTCAACATTATGAAAATGACTATACTACCCAAAGCTATCCACAGGTTCAATGCAATCCCTATCAAACTACCAATGGCATTTTTCACAGAACTAGAACAAAAAATTTCACAATTTGTATGGAACACAAAACACCCCGAATAGCCAAAGCAATTTTGATAAACAAAAATGGAGCTGGAGGAATCAGGTTCCCAGACTTCAGACTACAGTACAAGCTACAGTAATCAAGACAGTATGGTACTGGCACAAAAACAGAAATATAGATCAATGGAACAAGATAGAAAGCCCAGAGATAAACCCATGCACATATGGTCACCTTATCTTTGATAATTGGGGCAAGAATTTACAATGGAGAAAAGACAGTCTCTTCAGTAAGTGGTGCTGGGAAAACTGGACAGCTCCATATAAAAGAATGAAACTAGAACACTCCTTAACACCACACACAAAAATAAACTCAAAATACATTAAAGACCTAAATGTAAGATCAGACACTATAAAACTCTTCAAGGAAAACATAGGCAGAACACTGTATGACATAAATCACCACAAGGTCTTTTATTGACCCACCTCCTAGAGAAATGGAAATAAAACAAAAATAAACAAATGGAACCTAATGAAACTTAAAAGCTTTTGCACAGCAAAAGAAACCATAAACACGACAAAAAGACAGCCCTCAGGATGGGAGAAAATATTTGTAAATGAAGCAACTGACAAAGGATTAATCTCCAAAATACACAAGCAGCTCATGCAGCTTAATATCAAAAAAACAAACAACCAAATCCAAAAATGTGCAGAACACCATTGTACAGCAATTATATTCCAATAAAGATGTTAACAAAAAAAATGGGTGGAAGACCTAAATAGACATTTCTCCAAAGAAGATATATAGATAGCTTCTTAGTCAAGGTATTCTACTATTCAGTGATCACCTTTCTGCCTGCCCAATCTATATTTTCTTTTCAGTAGAAGAGTCCTTTTCTTTCAAATGAATGTTTGAAATCTCTTACAGGTATGATTTTCTCTTGGACTATTTGTATTATCTTAGTCAATTCTGGACTATTTGTATTATATGACTCAATTAAATTTATGTGAATCTCTTCACTCCTGTGATTCAATTTCCCTATAGAGCTGTAGTATCTGACAATGATTTATTTTTTCTGTAACTAAGATTTAAGTGCCAAGTCTCACAGTTCTTGGCATATAGAAAAATGCCATTTAACTGATCACTGTCCAGTTGTCTTATTGCAACTTCGCATTCTTAACAAAAGAAATTTGGTTGGGCCCAGAGTCATAATAACACCAGTGGTGAGTTTTGGTGTCAAAGTGAATAACATGTGGTATCAGGAACAACAAAGAACAATTGGACATGATTGGATTGGCAGTGCTGCCACTTGACACTTTTTACTTTCTGTTTATAAAAAATAATTTAAATTTTCAAACTTCTTTCTAATTTCCAATATTCTATAAATTTTTTCTTTGATGTCATTAGTGTGATTTTCTTATCTTCCCATTTCAATTATATTCATTATTCTATCAATAAATAAAATATCATTGTATGCTTCCTCTGTAGAAAGCACTTTAAAAATCATATCCATTAAAGCAGGGGGCAATATATGAATACTTTATGACTTAATTGTGTTTATTGTATAACATAGGAAAAATAATATTAAGGAAAGAAGTTCAATTATTTAACTAGAAGTAAATTTAGTGTTAGTAGGGGGTCAAAGAATGATGAAAAAGCTTGGTTGAAGAGGGAAGGCAGCAATTATGCTGCCAGACAGTACTGATCAAGTTAATTATTTGAATTCTATCTTAACAAAAATTTTATCCAAATAATCATTAAAATTCAAATGTTGAAATGAAAAGTTGAAGTTTACATTTGAATTTTAATTTCTGTTTGAAGATAATCTTGTAGATGGTATCTGCAATGTGGAGAAAATATGTAATGAAGCTATCATGTAGAAGATAACTACTATATGGCATAAACCAATAAAAGAGAAAATAGAAAAAGAATGCAGTAAATCAGTAAAATCAAGTTACTGAAAAAAATCAACAAAATTGAAAAATCTTAATTTGACGAAGAAAAATAGAAGACACAAATTGTCAATATATCAAGTTAAAGGACATACATCACTACCAACCTGATGGAAATTAAAAAAGATTAAAAGATTATTATGCACCTCTTTATGCAAACAAATTTGATAAATGGCAAAATTCTTAGAAAGATACAAAAATTGACTCAAGAAATTAAAAAATGGGAATAAACCTATAAACAATGCAGATATTGAATAAAAACTCCAGGCTCAGATGACTTCACTGGTGAATTCTGTCAAATATTTAAGAAAGAAATAATAACAGTGCTTTAAAAATATATTGAGACACTGTTTACTAATTTATTTTATGAGACCAGTAGTACCCTGATACCAAAGCCAGGAAAAAATATCACAATAAAAACTACATCAAAACATAAAAAACAGAGCAATATCCCTTATGAACACAAACACAAAAATACTTAAAATATTAGCAGATTTTAATAAAAATTAGCAAGTGCCTTAGGAATGCAAGTTTGTTTTAACATCCAAAATTAATACAATAAACCACATTGAGAGAATATAGGGAGAAAAAGCACCTGACCACCCCTATAGACACAAAAAGTTTTAGTAAAATTAAATATCCATTTATGATAAAGACTCTCAATAAACTAGGAAGGGAAAGGAACTTCATCATTCTGACATGATACTTATGAAAAAATTACACCTAAGTCATACTTGATCATGCAAATGAATGATTTCCTTCTAAGGTCGGGAACAAGGCAGTGACATCTGCCTTCTTCAAATGTGTCAGGATACAAGATTAATATACAAAAATCAATTTATCCATCTATCTACCTTTGAAAATGAGAAGACAAAACAAGCCACAGATTGGAAGGAAACAATAGAAAATCATGTATCTGACAGAGGACTTGCATACAGAATATAGTTCTATCATTATGCTAATACATCAGTGTTTTGAATACTGTAGTGTTATAATCAGCTTTGAAATAGAATAATGTAAGTTTTATAACTTTATTCATCTGTTAGAAACTAATATTAGCTATTCTTGTTCCTGTGCACTTCCATATCAATTTTGGGATTATCTTGAAAAGTTCTACATAAATCCTGCTGGGATTTTGATAGATATTACATTGAGTCCCATAGATCAATTTGAGAGACAGCTGTCATCTTAGTAATACAGAGTTTTCCAACCCATGAACATGGTATGTTTCTCCATTTCTTTAGATTTTCTTTACCTTCTCTCAACAATGTTTTGTTGTTTCCAGGGTACATATCTTACACTTCTTTTGTTACATTTATTCCCAATTATTTTATTTTTTGATGCTATTGTAAAATGAAAGCTTCCTTGATTTTATGTTTAAATTATTTGTTGATAATATATAGATATTTTTTCTATACATAAGTGAGTAGCTAATAAGCACATGGGAAATGTTCAACATCATTAGTCACTAGGGAAATTCAAATTACAACCACAGTGAGATACCATTACACATCTAATAAAATGGTTATAATCGAGAGCTGATGGTACCAGATGGTGGCAAAGATGTGGAGAAACAGGTGAGGATGTAAAATAGTACAACCGCCTTGAACAACAGTTTGGCCTTTTCTGAAAAAGTTAAAAATATTGTATAGCAACATACAATCCAAGACTTCTTCCCTTCAAAAGAAAAGAAAACATTTGGCCACAAATTCTTGAATATGAATGAGTATGGCAGCATTATTTATAACAGTCAAAACCAGAAAACAATCTAAATGTCCATCAACTGGTAATGGATAAACAAAATGTGGTATAAAATCAGAAATGCTGAAACATGAAAGAATCTCAAAGATATTTTAAGTAAAATAGCCAGACACAAAAACTACAAAATGAATAATTCCATTCATATGAAATTTCTAGGGAAGGCAAATTTCCAGAAAATGAAAGCAGATTATTTGTCGAGGACAGGGAATGGGCAGGATGATTGACTGCAAAAGACAGAGTGAACTCTGTGGTGTGATGGAAGTGATCTATAACTAGATTGTGGTGATGGTTGTATAATTAAAAATTCACTAGACATCATCAAAATATCCACTTAAAATGGAAGAAGTTTATGGTTTGTAAAAGCTGTTAAAACATATTTCTTTTAACAATTTAAATATGATCTCTAATGTTTCTTTGAAGATACTCATAATATATGCTTTGAAGTCTTTTCTAACTTCCGTCATTCTGCTGGCTAAGCTAACACAGAAGGTGGGGGATCCTACCTAACCAAAGAGATGCAAACTAACAAGTCTCCCTGGGGCAGTTAGATTTTCCAGATATAGACTCCTCTCTCCCAACTGTGCTGTCCACACATGCTTAGTTTTGGGTTCAGTTTAGGAACTGGGCAGATTTTATACTTAGGGTTTTGATCCCATTCCCAGGGTTTTTTTCAGCAGCTCTGCTAATTCAGAACCCTGTCCTCACCACCTAAATCTAGGAAATTGTGAGTTTCTCTGAAAAATCTGATGGAAGTGAAAGCACCTTCAGGTATAAAAAGCCACAAACTCACAATTTTTATGTGTCATAGTCTCATTCCTTCAAGAGGAAATACTCCACCGCCTGCTTAAACACTTTCTGCTACTTTCAAGTAGTTTAATTTTTTGTTTTGTAAACATTTTGTATTCCTGGGTGATCACTCTTTATTTTCTTCTAAATTGATCAAGTTTGTTCGAGACCTACTATTTTGAAGCAATTAAATTGTTTTCTATTTTATACCATGGAAGCTTAAAGCACCCAAATATGATATGGACTGGAGTGGAAATGTTTTGCTCATAAATTTATGATAAAACATAGTGAGAGGGCTTCCCTGGTGGCGCAGTGGTTGACAGTCTGCCTGCCGATGCAGGGGACACAGGTTCATGCCCCGGCCCAGGAAGATCCCACATGCTGTGGAGCGGCTAGGCCTGTGAGCCATGGCCACTGAGCCTGCATGTCTGGAGCCTGTGCTCTGCAACGGGAGAGGCCACAACAGTGAGAGGCCCGTGTACCACAACAAACAAACAAACAAAAAAACCATAGTGAGAAATATGATATTTCTAGTACAAGTGCTGGTAGGAACTGGAGAGGGAGACATTTTAAAGTCTTCACTCATTGGTAATAAGAAAGTCTGGAATATTTTAATTTTTCTATCTATTTTCTGTTCTCATTAGAAAAAATGGAAACTTTGTGCTTCAATTACAAAAAGTAAAAAAAAAAAAAATTGAGTTAACTTAAGCAAAACTGAATTTATTGGAAAGAAATAAGGAACACACAGGATGGATAGAAAGGCTGGTTAAAGCAGCCCTCAATACAAGAAGGATCCAGAGAGCCTCCAGAGAGTTCAGATGGAGAGAGTAAGGAACAGCTCAGTCAAGGTGCAGGCACTGGGTGAATGAATCGCTGCTGCTTTGTCTTTCCCTTTGTTGTTCACTCAAGGTTTGAGTGCTAAGTACCCAACTGGCCAAGTTCAGGTCACATGCCCACTTTGACTTTACTGGGAGTTGATAGGGCAAGCTGCAACTAGATTGGTTTCAATACTCGAAGAAGGACATTTGTATTTAATTTTTCCCAGTCAACACAGAAGTTAGAAGAGAGCCCCCAAAGAAGGTTGTGATTCTATAAAGCAGTAGATACTCAGCCCATACATTTGTCGTTTTCTCTGTTTACCATTATAAGGAACTTATAAGCTCTATCTTGTTCAACTTCCTGATATGTAGGGCAGTGTCTGACACATTGTAAGTAAATATTTATTAACTGACTAACAGGCCATCCTATTTAAAAGAAGTTCCTAAAATTGATTGAGAAAAGTTCTATTCACAAATCCTAAAACTGATAGAATAACTTATGATATTCTTGCTTACAGTTTTATTTTGGTATGATTAAACAAGCTAAATAATGAGTAAATTCTGTCAGTACAGAGTTTCTTCATTTAATTTTTAATGTTTAAAAAATCGAGAAGGAAAATAACATTAGAAATTGACTGTAAAATCAGAAGATGAACTCAGGCACATCTATAACAGATGGTAAAAACAAACTCATCATTGTTATAATTTTATCATTTCTCATCAAATTCATTATTGATTCTAACACTTGTATCTGTACATGTTTCCCAAGATGCAAGAAAAAAATGCTTTATATATTACTCAAAGGAAGAGAGAAATGCCTTTGATGAACTTTACATGTAAAAGATGGAATTTGATTACTTATAGTTACAGACAATTGCTATTTACATAATATGTCTGGAGACAAACAGTGAATCAAATTCTGCAACAAGCTCTAGGAAAGACAGGGGAAGCACGGTGAAGACAATAGATGGAACTAGACAAATTTACCCTTTCCATAAAACAAGTAGAAGTATCTAGAAAAAGGCTCTGCTCTGCTAATGGTATTTTACTTGGCTCAGAGCACCAGTAGAAAGTTTGCATCTTGCTTTATTAAAATCTTCTCTTGCTAATAGAAAAAAGGAACCTTGAAACATTCTAAAAGCAAGAGGATTTGTAATATATTAATCTCTTAAGGAAGCTGGTAACCTATTAATTTTTAAAGACCTGTGCCAAGAATTACCATATGCATATCAATGGCATTTAAAATTAGTCAATTTCCTCTCTGAGTTTTGTTATAACCTAATTTATTTTGTGCTTACACATCCTCCATGTTATTCTTTGCTAACGTGAATAAGAAATTCACATGTTAGTCATGTGAGCTATAACTCATCTAAAATGAGTTTCCCCATTCTAGACTGCCAGGGTGAAATCCTCAATAACAGCCATCCAACCCCATGTGAATCATGTAAATGACACACTGACACATCATTATGGAACAAACTTTATGACAGTGCTCGGATCCTTTGAAAATAGGTAGTTTCTCTTATGAATTCAAAAGTGTCCCAATTTCTGAAAATGTTGATATTATTCATTAAAGCAGAAGTGGAGAAAGAAAATAAAAGAACAAATATCAAAAAATAATAATAATTTTGGTCCTTTTGAGACACTGGGTATAATAGTTTTGGGGAGGATCCAGGGATGAGAAGAAGAAACTGATGAAGGACATATAAGGTATAAAAGGATTTAAGGAGAATTTCTTCCTTTTATTAAAAAAAATTTTTTAACCTCTTTAAAAATTTTATAGAAATAAATTTTAACCTCTTTAAAAATTCTATAGAAATATTAGAATTAATAGATTTCCTTTTCTGCTCATCCAGGTTTCATCTCACAAATTTTGTTCCTTTTAGAAAGACAAACCTGATGGGAAATCTTATAAGCAGACAGGTAAGAAACATGCTTCAATATACTCAATCAAAGCAAGGTGAAAGGAGCTGATTGGTAAAAGATATATACAATTTTATCTTAGAAATACTTTAATTATTTTAGAGTTTATTCTTTTATTGTTTGTTTGCTAAAGCGAAGTAGAAAACAGCAATACTAGATGTTTAATGTTTCAAACACAAACATTTGATAAGATATCAAGTGAAAATGTACATTTATAGAACAGGAAACAGAAAATCTTCTTTACTTTTCCAATATAAACCACCAGCCAGTGCTGGCCCCAGGGCTGCCTCAAGGCTTGGGAGCTGCTCTCTGGATGTGGTGTGTGATTTCAGGGACTTGCCTGGCCTCTGGTAGCAGGATCCCTGTTGCAGAAGCTGAGTAATAAAGAGAAGAAGGGCTAGGAGGGCTTTTACAAGGTTACCAGGGCTGGAGCCTGAAGCAGCAGGGCAGGCTTTGCCCTCCCGGGGTCTACATCCTGGGCAGCATATGTAGAAAGGGCCTGACCTGGCTGGGAGTAGTCTAGATGGTCCCCTGGAGGGGTGGGGGGGGCTTGTGGGCTGAGTTGGAGAGGTGGTGGCTTGTAGCCAGGCATAGCAGGTACAGTCAAGAAAAGAATAGTGGCCCACTAGGGGGGTTAGCGATGAGAGGCAAGACCAGCAGGGTCGGACCCATCTGGGGCAGGTAGGGATGTGTGGGGTGGGGGGAACAGTTGGCCAGGCAGGAAGGTGTCTGGTCAGCCTTTCAAATGGTGAAGGCCATGGACTATGAAGAGGAGGCCATACAGCGGAGAGACTGACTCATGGTGCTGCCTCCCCTCCCCAGCAAGCAGCCCAAAGACATCTCCTGGAAGTCCGTTGGCAGCCCCAATGTGGTGGAAGCCACAGGGGTGTACCTGCCATTAGAGGAAACTACAGTAAGTGGGGGAGAGGTCCCCAGGGCTGCCCAGGGGTTGTGGCACTCGAAGCACCTCATGACACCTTGTGCACCTTCCCTAGACCCGCATCCAGGCAGGTGCCCTGCGTGCGGTCATCTGTGCACCCTCTCCAGGAACACCCATGTTTGTCATGGGGGTGAACGAAAAGGACTATAACCTCAGCTCCATGCAAACTGTCATATAATGGGCAGCAACATTCTGAAGTGTGTGTCTGGAGGACAAGCCAGCCTGCAGTAGGGAGGAATCCGACTCACCTCCACACTCCCACTCGACCCCTGGTGCTCTTTTCACATCAGTCCACTTCTCCTTCCCAAAGTCTTAAAAGCCATCTTGTAAATGTTACCCTAAAACCATCTGTTAGAAATGCACAACTTCTGGAGAACATGCTTTAAAAAATAATTTTTACAGAAACACCCACAATTCACAAATAATAGGCATCCTGAAAATACAAATATATAATAACACTTTCCATTTGTAAAGATATTGGTACATTACTTTCTTTTTCATGACTCATTGTCTCATTTGCTGTCTCACAACAATGTAAGTTAAGCAGAGCAACATTAACCCCAACTGCAGAAGAAGAAACAGTGATTCCAGAAACAGAATTAACTTGATTTATGTAACATAATTACATAGGGCAGAATCAGATATAGAACCCCCACTTCCTAATTCCTGGTCCAGGACATTTTATTCAGTATAATATTGCTTGAGTGGAGGTTAAGTAATATAGGAGCAAGAAGGCTAAATTAATTTATATTTTATTTCTTACAGTATGGAAAGCACACACAGATAAAAATATAGATCCACATCTGGTGGCCTGCAGCACCCTTGAACTTGGGGATTAATATTAAATTGCATCACTAAATATAACAGAATCTTATGTTAGAAATACTACTTTTTATAGTTGAGGCAAGTAATGAATGCTAAAGAAATCTGAGAGTTAATGGTATTAATTAAAATAATTATAGAAATAAAACAGAAACAGTTAGGTCCTAATTGGGTTTTAATGCTTTTCCAAATTTTAAATTCATAATGAAAAATAATCTTTGAGTTCCATTTAAGAGCCTGGCAGTTTACCAGGTGTTAAAGGAGGTAAAAAATAAATGATCTCTGCCCTGCAGGATATTTTATTCTTGCTTAATTCTTCAAAATCCATGTAAGAAATTATAAATTATCTATTAGTCTTTTAAGCTATTATTATTATAGTTTGGTAAGATAACTCTTGAGACTAGTGTTTCATTTGTTCCATAAATTATGGATAAATAATAAACTAATTTTTCCTGCAGTGCATTCAACAGATCTTTTTCTCCCACACAATGAGCAATCTGATAGATGTTTTTAAAAAAACTGAAATTGTCAAATAATTTTGTATAAAGCTTAAACAAAATAAAACAAATGTGTTAACATAAAGTTAAACAGGTATTATAACTTTAGAACTTATCCAAGCTCTTAACAGTCTAATCCTTATGAATCTCCAAGCAGGCAATATAAAATGCAATATCTTTCTAATCACAAGGAATTGTTATTGTCCAGGAAGCGGCATGTTACCTGAAATTTTGCTTTGGCAAACCTTTGTAATCTTCCACCAGATCCTTAAATCTTTGTAACTTTAGACAAGTTACTTAACTTTTCAGATTTTCATTAGTAGCAGTAGGTAAAATTTTATAATTTTGAGATGACCTTATAATATATTATGCTAAAAATAATTGCAGAAATGTTAGGAATGGCTTTGAATCTTTTAAAGATTGTCTTTATTCCTTTGGCTGTCATCTGGGTTATTGGATAACTACAAGAATCCTTGAGGTTTCTTATGATAATTGAATGTAACAAATTAGATACATATGAAAATACATACAAATTTTACTTTGTGACAAGGCAGGTTTATTTTACAGCAAGATTTACTTTTTAATATGAAACTCAGAAGTTGAAGGATATACCATGATCATTTGTTTTAAGAATAGCTTACACGGGCTTCCCTGGTGGCGCAGTGGTTGAGAGTCTGCCTGCCAATGCAGGGGACACGGGTTCGTGCCCCGGTCCGGGAAAATCTCACATGCCGCAGAGCGGCTAGGCCCGTGAGCCATGGCCGCTGAGCCTGCATGTCCGGAGCCTGTGCTCCGCAACGGGAGAGGCCACAACAGTGAGAGGCCCGCGTACCACAAAAAAAAAATAATAAAAATTAAAAAAGAATAGCTTACACATTTTTCATTAACGAAATTGATCTCTTGGCAAGTTATGTACTGCCTTGGTGACTCTATAAGGGTGACAGAATATTTCCTCTCCTGGTTGCCACAGGCATGGAGCCAATTCTTCTAAATCCAAATATAATTTCATGTGAAGCTTCAAAGAGGCATGCTATGATATGAGGTGATGCTATTTTACTCATTGAAATAAGATTATTTTCATAAAATTGGAATTTTAAAGTGACACATAAATACTTAAAGTTAAAAATAAATGAAATCAAAATTCCCATTCAAAACATTAAATATAAATATTTTAAATATGTTAAATATAATGAAAATATAATAATATAATAAAGTATAATACTATACTATATAAACTATATATTAGAATAGATACTATAATAAATATAATAGGTAGAATGACATCAAAAATGATAATGCATGGAAAAATTTTTCTGGTAAAAAGGTCCTTGACCCTTTCCATCTCTCAGTTATATTGCAGCCAAAGATTATTATCATTTTTTTAATTCAGATGTACTCAGGTTGCTTCTCTTCCCTTGTTAATAGTCTTCACATATCTTAATATAAAAATCAAAATATTTTACGTCCTTTACAAGGTTTCATATGATCTGGTTTCTGTCTATTTCTGCAGAATACTTGTTAGTCAGTCTCTCTTTCCCTCTTGCCTGACCACTCACATTGACCTTTTTTGTGCCATTCCTATGTCTTATTTTAAGGATTGCACAAAGTTGTTTATCTCTCCTCACTTTGCCAGATTACCTCTTACTTGCCCAATAAATTATATCGGAGATATCACTTCCTCAGGGAAACTTTTCTAATTTCCAGACTTAGTCATTTGTCCCCTGATTTGTGCTCTCATGATTTTCTTTAAAGTTCTTATCAAAATTACTTAAGTAATTATTCAATCAATATGTGCTTACTGCTGTAATCTCCATGAAAGCAGATGTCAGGACTAATTTGCTCTTCACTTTGTGTCTCGCATCTATACCAGGGCTGTTTCTGATATTTTTTGAATGGAAGAATCCTCAATAAATATGTGATATGTCTGCCTTAAACTAAGGAATCCTATATTTACAATTTTACAGAGGCATTCTCAATAATGCAATGGAATAATAAAAAAGAATTACAAAAACACATATAGCAAATATTAACTAAATATCTAATTTTAACGTTTAATATTATTACTTCCTGAACGTCTTGGAGCAAACATCCATATTTCAAAGACGAGTACAGTAAGAAGATTAAATAACTCACTATCAAATGCACAAACATGAATATTTAAATTTTCTTTTAACTTTTAATCTTGGTGTCTTCTTTTAATGAACTTTACATGTCTGATAAAGTTGGGTTTAAACAACAACTCTTTCACTTACTAAAAGTGGCAGGAGTGATGCTGTGTCAATTCCAAATCTAGGATTGAAAAGGCAACATATCTTTAGAGATCCAAGGAGCCTAACAAACCTGAAGCAGAAGGATCATATAATTAAAGACATACCAAAGCGCATGGCAAATTGCTAACAACACATTGATGAAGAGACAGATTTCAAAAGAGCCAGAACAAAAGGAAATGCCACACACAGAGAAACAAAAAATTACAGCAAATGTTTTATCAGAAATTATACATATATAATGTATAATTTAATATATATAATATATTATATAAAATATAATAAAATATAATGTATATATAAATGTATAATATATAAATGTATAATATAATGTATATATATGTATAATAAAATATAATATAAAATATAATATAATGTATAATATATAATAACAGTCTTCACAGTACTGAAAAACAAAACAAAGCATAACCTTGTCATTGTAAAATTAAATACCTCAGAGATATTGTAGTTTCAGTTCTAGACCAACATAATAAAGCAAATATCACAATTAAGTTAATCACACAGTTTTTTGGGTTTTCCAGTGCATGTAAAAGTTACATTTACACTACACTGTACTCTATAAAGTGTGCAATAGCATTATGTCTAAAAATGTACATAGCTTAATTAAAAATTCTTTATTGCTAAAAAATGTTAACCATCATCTGAGCCTTCAGCTAGTCTTAGTAGTAACTTCAAAGATCACTGATCACATATCACCATAACAAATATAATAACAATGAAAAATTTTGAAGTACTGTGAGAATTAACAAAATGTGACACAGATACATGAAGTGAGCAAATGTTATTGGGAAAATGGCAGTGATAGACTTGCTTGATGCAGGGTTGGCACAAACATTCAATTTGTGAAAAATGCAGTATCTGCAAAGTGAAATAAAGGGAACTGTAATAAAATGAGGTATGCCTGTATTCACTGGAAATATCTTACAAAATGAAGATGACATAAAAATCATTCCAAACAAGCAAGAGGTGAGAGCATTAATTACTAGCAAACCTGCATTATAAGAAATTAAAAGTAAGTTCTTCAGACAGAAGGAAAATGAAGGTAAATAGAAATTTGAATATATGTAAAATGATAAAGTGTCAAAATGGTAAATATGTGAGAAACATAAAATACAATTCCTTATTTTTAACTCTCTTTTACAGATAATTGGCTGCTTAAGGTAAAATTAATAAAAGTGTACTGTAATGTTAATCACATATGTAGAAGGGACATATGTGACAGAAAAGCACAAGGATGGTGAGAAGGGAAAAATAAGAGTGTATTTTTTAATATTTTTAGACAATGATGATTTGTTATTTGAAGGTAGACTGAGATAAATTAAAGACGTGTTTCACAAACCGTACAATAACCACTTAAAAAAATAAAACAAGGTGTATAACTAAAAAGGTGATTTGAAAATAACATAAAACCATTTTAAAAAAAGATAAATTAATCAACAGGAATGCAGAAAAAGAAGGCAAAGGAAACAAACATAGATACAACAACACCAAAAAAAAAGGGCAAGAATGTGTGTTGAAACCCAACCATGAAATTGGTTCAAGATGGCAGAGTGGAAGGACATGCTCTCACTCCCTCTTGCAAGAGCACCAGAATCACAACTAACTGCTGAACAATCATCTAAGGAGGACACTGGAACTCACCAAAAATGATACCCCACACCCAAAGACAAAGGAGAAGCTGCAATGAGTTGGTAGGAGGGGAAAATCACAATAAAATCAAATCCCATAACTGCTGAGTCGGTGACTCACAAACTGGAGAACACTTATACCACAGAAGTCCACCCACTAGAGTGAAGGTTCTGAGCCCCATGTCAGGCTTCCCAACCTGGGGGTCCAGCAATGGGAAGACGAATTCCTAGAGAATCAGACTTTGAAGGCTAGGGAGATTTGATTGCAGGACTCTGACAGGACAGGGGGAAACAGAGACTCCACTCTTGGAGGGCACACACAAAGTAGTATGTGTATAAGGACCCAAGGGGATGGAGCAATGACCCCATAGGAGACTGAACCAGACCTACCTGCTAGTGTTGTAGGATCTCCTGCAGAGGCAGGGGGTGGCTGTGGCTTACCACAGGGACAAGAACACTTGCAGCAGAAGTTCTGGGAAGTACTCCTTGGTGGGAGCACTCCCACAGTCCACCATTAGCTCCAACAAAGAGCTGGGTAGCCTCCAGTGAGTGTTCACCTGAGGCCAAACAATCAACAGGAAGGGAACACGGCCCCACCCATCAGCAGACAAGTGGATTAAGTTTTAAGGAGCTCTGCTCACCATAAAAACACCCAGGTCTACCCACCATCAGTCCCTCCCATCAGGAAGCTTGCACAAGCCTCTTAGATAGCCTCATTCACCAGAGGGAATACAGTAGAAGCAAGAAGAACTACAATTCTGCAGCCTGTGGAATGAAACCACATTCACAGAAAGATAGACACAGTGACAAGGCAGAGGACTATATACAGATGAAGGAACAAGATAAAACTCCAGAAAAACAGCTAAATGAAGTGGAAATAGACAACCTTCTAGAAAACGAATTCAGAATAATGATAGTGAAGATGATCTAGGACCACGGAAAAAGAATGGAGGCAAAGATCGAGAAGATGCAAGAAATGTTTAACAAAGACCTAGAAGAATTAAAGAAAAACAAACAGAGATGAACAATAAAATAACTGAAATGAAAAATACACTAGACAGAACCAATAGCAGAATAACTGAGGCAGAAGAACGGATAAGTGACCTGGAAGACAGACTGGTGGAATTCACTGCCATGGAACAAACCAAGAAAAAAGAATGAAAAGAAATGAAGACAGCCTAAGAGACCTCTGGCACAACATCAAATGTAACAACATGTGCATTATAAGGGTTCCAGAAGGAGAAGAGAGAGATAAAGGACCTAAGAAAATATTTGAAGATATATAGTTGAAAACTTCCCTAACATGGGAAAGAAAATAACCACCCAAGTCCAGGAAGTGCAGAGAGTCCCAGGCGGGATAAACCCAAGGAGAAACACACCAAGACACATAGTAATCAAATTGACAAAAATTAAAGACAAAGAAAAATTATTGAAAGCCACAAGGGAAAAATGACACATAACATACAAGGGAACTCCCATAAGGTTAACAGCACATTTCGCAGCAGAAAATTTACAAGCCAGAAGGGAGTGGCACAATGTGTTTAAAGTGATGAAAGGGAAAAACCTACAACCAAGATTACCCATCAAGGATCTCATTCAGATTTGATGGAGAAATCAAAATCTTTACAGACCAGCAAAAGCTAAGAGAATTCATCACCACCAAACCAGCTCTACAACAAATGCTAAAGGAGCTTCTCTAAGTGGGAAACACAAGAGAAGAAAAGGACCTACAAAAAAACTCACCAATAACAGTTAAGAAAGTGGTAATAGGAACATACGTATCGATAATTACCTTAAAAGTGAACAGATTAAATGCTTCAATCAAAAGAGACAGGCTCGCTGAATGGATACAAAAACAAAACCCATATATATGCTATCTACATGAGACCCACTTCAGACCTAGGGACACATACAGACTGAAAGTGAGGGGATGGAAAAATATATACCCTACAAATGGAAATCAAAAGAAAGCTGGAGTAGCAATACTCATATCAGGTAAAGTAGACTTTAAAATAAAGAATATTACAAGAGACAAGGCAAGACACTACACAATAATCAAGGGATCAATCCAAGAAGAAGATATAACAATTATAAATATATATGCACCCAACATAGGAGCACCTCAATACATAAGGCAAATGCTAACAGCTATAAAAGAGGAAATTGACAGTAACACAGAAATTGTGGGGGACTTTAACACCTCACTTACACCAGTGGACAGATCATCCACACAGATAATTAATAAGGAAACACAAGCTTGAAATGACACAATAGACCAGATAGATTTAATTGATATTTATAGGACATACCATCCAAAAACAGCAGATTACACTTTCTTCTCAAGTGCCCATGGAACATTCTCCAGGATGAATCACATCTTGTGTCACAAATCTAGCCTTGGTAAATTTAAGAAATTGAAATCATATCAAGCATCTTTTCTGAACACAACGCTATGAGATTAGAAATCAATTACAGGGAAAAAAACGTAAAAACCACAAACACTTGGAGGCTAAACAATGCATTACTAAATAACCAAGAGGTCACTGAAGAAGTCAAAGAGGAAATCAAAAAATACCTCAAGACAAATTACAACTAAAACATGATGATCCAAAACCTATGGGATGCAGCAAAACAATTCTAAGATGGAAGTTTATTGCAATACAATCCTTCTGCAAGAAACAAGACAAACCTCACATAAACAATCTAAATTTACATCTAAAGGAACTAGAGAAAGAACAAACAAAACCAAAGTTAGTAGAAGGAAAGAAATCATAAAGATAAGAGCAGAAGTAAATGCAATAGAAACAAAGAAATCAATAGCAAAGATCAATAAAAGTAAAAGCTGGTTCTTTGAGAAGATAAAGAAAATTGATAAACCTTTAGCCAGATTCATCAAGAAAAAGAGGGAGAGGACTCAAATCAAAAAAATTAGAAATGAAAATGGAGAAGTTACAATGGACATCACAGAAATACAAAGCATCATAAGAGACTACTACAAGCAAATCCATGCCAATAAAATGGACAACTGGAATAAACGGGCAAATTCTTTGAAAGGTATAACCTTCCAAGACTGAACCAGGAAGAAATAGAAAATATGAACAGACCAATCACAAGTAATGAAATTGAAACTGTGATTAAAAATCTTCCAACAAACAATAGTCCAAGACAGGTGGCTTCACAGGTGAATTGTATCAAACATTTAGAGAAGAGCTAACACCTATCCTTCTCAAACTCTTCCAAAAAATTGCAGAGGAAGGAGCACTCCCAAACTCATTCTATGAGGCCACCATCACCTTGATACCAAAACCAGACAAAGATACTAAAAAAAAAAAAGAAAATTACAGACCAATATCACTGATGAATATAGATGCAAAAATCTTCAACAAAATACTAGCAAACAGAATCTAATAACACATTAAAAGGATCATACTCCATGACCAAGTGGGATTTATCCCAGGGATGCAAGGATTCTTTAATATATGCAAATCAATCAATGTGATGCACCATATTAACAAACTGAAAAATACAAACCATACGATCATCTCAATAGATGCAGAAAAAGCTTTTGAGAAATTCAACACCCATTTATGATAAAAACTCTCCAGAACGTGGGCATAAAGGGAACCTACCTCAAAATAATAAAGAGCATATATGACAAACCCACAGCAAATATCATTCTCAATGGTGAAAAAGTGAAAGCATTTCCTCTCAGATCAGAAACAAGACAAGGATGTCCACTCTCGCCACTATTATTCAACAGAGTTTTGGAAGTCCTAGCCATGACAATTAGAGAAGAAAAAGAAATTAAAGGAATCCAGATTGGAAAAGAAGAACTAAAACTGTCACTGTTTGTAGATGACATGATACTATACATAGAGAATCCTAAAGATGACACCAGAAAATTACTAGAGCTAATCAATGAATGTGGTAAAGTAGCAGGTTACAAAATTAATACACAGAAATCTCTTGTATTCCTATACAATAATAATGAAAGATCAGAAAGAGAAATTAAGGAAACAATCCTATTCACCATTGCATCAAAAAGAATAAAATATCTCAGAATAAACCTACCTAAGGATGTAAAAGACCTGTATTCAGAAAACTATAAGACACTGATGAATGAAATCAAAGATGACACAAACAGATGGAGAGATATACCATGTTCTTGCATTGGAATATTGTGAAAATTACTATACTACCCAAAGCAATCTACAGATTCAATGCAATCCCTATCAAATTATCAATGACATTTTTTACAGATCTAGAACCAAAAATCTTAAAATTTGTATGGAGACACAAAAGACCCTGAATCTCCAAAGCAGTCTTGAGGGAAAAAAATGGAGCTAGAGGAATCAGACTCCCTGACTTCAGACTATACTACAAAGCTACAGTAATCAAGACAACATGGCAATGGCACAAAAACAGAAATTTAGATCAATGGAACAGGATAGAAGGCCCAGAGCTAAACCCACACATATATGGTCAACTAATCTACGACAAAGGAGGCAAGGATATACAATGGAGAAAAGACAGTCTTCAATAAGTGGTGCTGGGACAACTGGACAGGTGCATGTAAAAGAATGAAATTAGAACACTTCCTAACACCATACACAAAAACAAACTCAAAATGGATTAAAGACTAAAATATAAGACCAGACACTATAAAACTCTTAGAGGAAAACATAGGAAGAAAACTCTTTGACATAAATCACAGAAAGATCTTTTTTGACCCAAAACCAAAATAAACAGGACATAATGAAACTTAAAAGCTTTTGCACAGCAAAGGAAACTACAAACAAGATGAAAAGACAACCCTCAGAATGGGAGAAAATATTTGCAAACGAATCAATGGAGGAAGGATTAATCTCCAAAATATACAAATAGCTCATGCAGCTGAATGTTAAAAAAAAAAAAACCAATCATAAAATGGGCAGAAGACCTAAATAGACATTCCTCCAAAGAAGACATATGGATGGCCAAGAAGCACATGAAAAGCTGCTCAACATCATTAATTATTAGAGAAAAGCAAATGAAAACTGCAGTGAGGTATCACCACACTGGTTAGAATGGGCATCATCAAAAAATCTACAAACAATAAATGCTAGAGAGGGTGTGGAGAAAGGAGAACCCCCTTGCACTGTTGGTGGGAATGTAAATTGATATAGCCACTATGGAGAACAGTAGGGAGGCTCCTTAAAAAACTAAACATAGAATCACTATATGACCCAGCAATCCCACTACTGGGCATATACCCAGAGAAAACCATAATTCCAAAAGACACATGCACCCCCATGTTCATTGCAGCACCTTTACAATAGCCAGGTCATGGAAGCTACCTAAATGCCCACTGACAGACGAATGGATAAAGTTAGTAGAACTTAGTGTGCAATGAAATATTTCTCAGCCATAAAAAGGAACGAAATTGGGTAATTTGGAGAGAGTTGTATGGATCTAGAGACTGTCATACAGAGTGAAGTAAGTCAGAAAGAGAAAAACAGGTATCATATATTAACGCATATGTGTGGAATCTAGAAAAATGGTAGAGATGACCTGCTTTGCAAGGCCGAAATAGAAACACAGATGTAGAGAACAAACATGTGGACACCTAGGGGGGAAAGTGGCAGTGGGGATAGGGGTTGTGGTGGGATGAATTGGGAGATTGGGATTGACATATATACACTAATATGTATAAAATAGATAACTAATAAGAACTTGCTGTACAAAAAATAAATAATTAATATTAATTTTTAAAAAAACAACCATATCAGCAATTCCAGAAAATGTAAATGGTCTAAATGCTGTAATTATAAGGCAATAAATATAAGATTGGATTGATACATAAGAACTAACTGTATGCAGTTTATGAGAAACTCACTTTAAACATAAAGATATACATTAAAAGTAAAAATGATGAAAAACTAACTACCATGAAAATAATAACTCAAAGAAATTTTGAATGGCAATATTAATATCAGGCAAAGTGGACTTCAGTTAATAAATATTATCTGGGATAAAGTGGGTTATTTCATAATGATAAGAGCACCAATTCATCAAGAGATGTAACAGTTCTAAATATGTACTCACCTAATAACAGCATTTCAGTGTAAAGTGATAGAGAATAAGAGAGAAATTTGTAGATATTAAGTGTTTATATTAAAAGTATTAAAATTTAATGGTCATAACATCCACTTTAAGAAACTGAAACAAAAAGAAAGTTGCATTAAACCCAATATAAACAGAATGAAGTAAATAAAAATATGAATATAAATAAAATAGAAAATAAACAATAGAGAAAAATCTATGAAATCAAAGCTGGTTCTTTAAAAGAATCAATAAAATTGATAAACCTATAGATATAAGAAAAGATATACACAAAAAATCAGATAGGGAAGTGGGGAGATACCAGTAAGTATCTTACTGATATTAAAAACAATAATTAGGGAATATTATGATATTATACCAATACACTTGACATGTTTAAATGCCTTGAAAGACATAAACTATCAAAGCTAACCCAGAAATAAATAGATAACCTAAATAG
Organism: Monodon monoceros; assembly: GCF_005190385.1. Classification (NCBI taxonomy): domain Eukaryota; kingdom Metazoa; phylum Chordata; class Mammalia; order Artiodactyla; family Monodontidae; genus Monodon; species Monodon monoceros. Next base: position 34,247,738 of record NW_021703785.1, read on the forward strand.
CATTACATTTATATGGTATTGTGCCTTCAAATTTTTCCACAATATATGCTTCTAATGATATACCCCTATGCACTCACAGTGTATTGGAAATAAACTTCTTTGCAGAAGAAAGTTTTCCACATAAATCCCTACTCCCAGATATATCTATTTAGTTTGTTTGAACTAAAATTTATACTTTAAAAATAAAACTGCATTTAATACATTCTTTTACATATCAATTTATTTTCTATCCTAACATTTTCTATAGTGCAGATTTAAAATAGCATTATTAGTATGATAAAATATTTCTCAAACTAGAAGAAGTACTGTGATCTCAAATTTTCAAACCATAAATTTGTTTTTCAAATAATGTCCTTAAGTTTTATATTTTAAATGGTACAGGTCTAATTAGTATATACTGCAGATGGTCATTTGGCAGTACACCAAAGTTATAATTTAAATAAAGACTCTGTTTGAAAATCCTAGTTTGATCCTTTTCTGTTTTCTGTGGTGTATGCTTCTTCAGATCAGAAGATCAGAATATGTGGAGAAGTGAATCATAAATAAGGACATATGGTATATATCTGTCCATTTTTAATGAAGTCCAAGAGTTTAATAATTGTGTTTAAATGCTTCAATTAATCCCAAACTTAGCAGTATGTTTTAGTATTCAATTTTTTGTCCTTTCATAATTATGAATTTATTTTAGTAAATGGTCTCTTCAATTAAGTTCCAGTAAAACTGCTTTACACATTCTGGGAGATGATGAAATATATTGCTTAATCTCAAAGCAATAAAGCCTGATAGCTTGGGTTCATAGACTGCAAGCGAGTTGCTAGCTGTCTGACCCTGTTATTTTTTAATGCCATTTAATAATAACTCCTGGGATTATGCAGACGATGAAATAAAAAAGTGTATGTTAAAGATTTAGCAGAGGGCATTTTGAAAATATTGTTTTATTATCATTATTGTTTCTATCATTATTCCATCAACATAATGATGTGAGTTGTTTTTCAGGTAATAGTTATAAATATATGTGGTGTCATTTATAGAGACAGCATACTATCATTCCATTCAATATACTGCAGAATTTTCATCTTGTTACACAGCTGTCCTAAGTTGGGGTGAAATCTTTGGCTTGTCAAGAGATCAACTAGTCCCTAAGCAGAAGTGACTAATGAAGATGCTGGGTGGCTTTCCCAATCTTCCATATATCCAGCCTGTAAGGAGATGACTTGACCAAATGTCCTAAGGTAGTTTATCACTTACACAGAGAGTATAAGCAAGATCAGCATGGTATCCATGACCTATGTCACCAAGGATGACACTGAACCAGAGGGACCAGACAGTTGGTACCATGAGACAGTGGTTTGCTCTGTCACCAAGAAGCTAATTCTAGACTACAGTGAAGTGGTTTTATAAGGGAGATATAAATTCCCATGCCTTAAAGTGTTTCATGGCAGTATTGTGTAAGAGAGGGAGTCTCGCACGAGATATAGAGGTAGATGTAAAATGTTCCTTGTGATAGCTTCTCAAAAGGCTGCCTATCTTGACAGGTTCCTGGGAGAATCAGAGAGCATCCACCAAGTCTTGGGTGAGATTGCTGTTGAGCTTTGCCTATATGGCCTATATGGAGACATCCAATATCACCACTGTGCCATGGCAAACTACTCACCTACATGTCCATGAAAAAACCTTTTACCTTTTTGTATGAAATTGACAAGATATTTAGAATATTATTTTTTGTTGAAACCTTGTCTGTGTTTCAGGTTATTTTTATCTCTACTGCCATTACCACCACCACCACCACTGTCATCATCACCATTATCATTAGTAAAACCTCCATAGCATTTGCTACCTTCCAGGCACACCCATCGACTCCATTTAATCATCACCAGAGCCCTAGTGATGAGCAACATAGAGTAAGTTATGAAATCTGAATGACAATTGTGGTCTTTCTTTTCAGAAGAATAATTTTATCAAACTTCTCTACTTTTATGAACTATTAGTCCTATCTCCAGATGAGCTGACTTTAAAGCATATAGCTCTGTTATTAACCAGCCACATACAGTAGATGATGAGGGCATAGATCACTTTTATTTATCTCTGTGGTTTAGAAAAACACAGTATATAGAGATCAGCTTGATGGGCATTCAGTCTAGCCTTTAAATCGATGTGTACCATACAGTTGTTTTTCTCCACCTTGTTCAAGACCAGCAGAAACCTTACAACATAGACTTCATTATTTTGCTTCTCTTAATATTGCTTTTGATGAGTTGCACTCAACCTTTATATTATTGACTATTTTGAAAGCTCTTATTAAAAGAGCTCTGTGAAACTCTTTGCTATAATTGCAAATACTGTGAGAATTACAGTATAACATCCCTTATAAAACCACTTCACTGTACTCTAGAATTGGCTCCTTGAGAATTACAGTATAACGTCCCTTATAAAACCACTTCACTGTACTCTAGAATTGGCTTCTTGAGACTATCTTTAAGTACAGATCTTCCTTCAGTTAAGGTAGAGTTACAGCCCAATACACCCATAATCAGTTGAAAATATTGTGAGTTTAAAATGCATTTAATACACCTAAGCCACCTAATGTCATAGCTTAGCCTAGCCTACCTTAAACATGCTCAGAACGTTAGCCCAGAGTTGGAAAAAAAATCATCTAACACAAATCCTATTTTAAAAGAGGCTGTTGAGTATCTCGTGTAACTTATTGAATAACCTACTGAAAGTGAAAAACAGAAAGGTTGCATGGGTACAGAATGGCTGTAAGTGTATTGTTTGTTTACCCTCACAATCGCGTGGCTGACGGGGGCGCTGTGACTTGCGGCCACTGCCCAGCATCAGGAGTATCATACTACATATCACCAGTCTGGGAAAAGATCAAAATTCAAAATGCAGAGCATGGTTTCTACTGAACGTGTATAGATTTCCCACCATTTGTAAAGTCAAAAAGAATCGTAAGTTGAACCATTGTAAGTCAGGGTCTGCCTGTATGTTATTTTATCATCTTTATAAAAATACACACGAGAAATTTCTGCCTTTCACTGCAAATAATTTGTCCTTTTTTTGAGTAACTAGTTTGTTTCTCCTTCTGGTAATTGTGAATAATTTAATTCAGGCTTTCCAAATGCCCTTTGAGGAAAGTCTTTTCTGATTATCGTTAATAGGTGTTTTAGGGTAAAAAAAAAAAAAAATCCCTTTCACTAAGAAGTCTGTTAACTTAAACAAGAAGTAAAGTTAATATAGGTCAGTTTTTTTCCAGGTTTTTCAAATCTTTACTATTTGAAATTTGAGCCTCCTAGAGAAGCGTATAATGTTTATTGAAAATAAAATTTTACCTGATTAAGGAATTCTCTCTTTTTCTCAGCATATCAACTTATATTGGTGAAACTGATTTCATTGATTATATTTCTCTTTAACCTAACTGCAAGAAAGTAGATAGCCTAAGTTATGGCCCCATATTAAGAAATGACTACATATGAATCCTGGCTCTGTATTTTTGTTGTTTCTTTGCTCAGAATTTCTCAAATATTTTCAACTTCATTTTCTTTATTTTATGTTATGTACTTAAATACTTTTGATATAGTTTTCAAATAAAAATTTAAAAATTAATAATACAATAAATGTGTTGTTCTAACCAAGTTTTAATTATAGAACTTCTCTTATTTCTCATCACCTCTAGTCTTTGAGAATTCATGGCCATGTAGTAATAGTATATATAGATTTTGTTAAAGTGCAGTTTCACTGTTTGTAATATTGTGGAATTTGGTTTAATTTTTAGACTTTGCATAAACTGTGCCATTGAACCAAGTGGAGAAAAATTATATCTCTCTAAATTATTTTTTGTATTATAATAAGATTCTGTAACAAGCATGCATTATTAGGCCAATTGAATTCTCTTAAACATTTTCAGATCATACAAGTTCACAAAATCAGCCTCAGGCACTAAAAAACTTAAAAGCCAGTCTGATAGTGTTTCTTACAAATATTCTTTGAATTTTATGACTTGCCTCCCACATGAGGCGTAGTAGTTTCAATGTTCTAATTAGTACTTGTGTATATTGTTATTACTTTGTCTCTTTAATCACATTATTAAGACTGTTATGGAGATTCCTTATAGAATCACACTTTATAATAGTGTTTCTAATTTGAATATGTCTTTTTTATGTTGTCTGATTCTGAAACATCATAAACTCTTTATGGGTCCTTTGATAGTAGTCACTTTCCTGCTTTATGTTTGATTAGAACATGCAGTACTAAGTAATAAAGAAATTCCTGAAGCTTTAAAGTTTTAGTATCAGGGGAAAAAAAAATTGAACTTCCTTTCCCTTGTGTTTTTATGCAGGGACAAAAAAAAGCAGGTATTTTTAAACCAGTACCATTCATTGAATGCTTTATTGGGATGTACACAAGGGATTCTGCTGAGTTGATATTTAACAGTATTGTTTTTCAAATTTAAACCTAAATTTCTGAGCCCTGATAGCCTTACGATCTCCTCTGTAAATGTTAATCCTTAGTAAGCCAGCATATATTGTTTTAAAAAGAAATCCTTTATTTATGTGTTGATAGTCAAATAACACAATAGGGAGACGAAAAGCATGGTATCTTGCTAAAGATGCCTGAATGGGATTCCAGCATCATGACAAGAGTTGTCATTTCTAAAATTTCCCTTGAAGAGGGTAATAGTTTGAAGAACTGAAAATGAAAATAAATTGGTAAAAATATATTAGCTACTTTGACCCATGTGGATTCCTTTTCCAATAGAGAGAGTTTTAGTCTCAGTTTTAAACTTCCAAATATATAACCAATCACTTGGAACAGGCCTCATACACAATGACATAGACCTAATAGATGCAGGAACATCTTTAAAGGCTAAGGTGCATTTCGTCTTAGTTAAATTTTGACTTTCCAGACATAATTACAAAAATCTCTTCTTCGCCAATTGCTTCTTGCCTTTCTCTACTTTAACCTTCCAAATCCCTTATATTAAAATAATTTTAGGCACAGCAATGTGCCTCCCATTAACCAGACACACATCTGAAAATTCCATCATCCATCATCACTATAATCAGAATAGACATGCAGATTGATTTTTCTGACCATAGAGCCTTCTAGAATAGAACTTATTTCTGTTTTCTCTCTGCTTCCTTGTATTGCTTTGTAATAGAGCTTGACATAGGGTTGCCAGATTTAGCAGATAAAAATATAGGGCACAATTAAAATTGCATTTCAGATAAACAAGAAAAAATATTTTAGTTATGTCCCATGAAATATTTGGGGCACACATATTAAAATATATATTGGTTGTATATGTGAAATGCAAATTTAACTGGGCATCTAGTAAACCTTAGCTTGGCACAGAGAGAACACAAAATAACTCTTAGCTACTTCTGTTCTCAAGGTGGAAATGTATGAAAGTGAGTATATATCTGCTGTAGGGTGCTTTCTAGTTTGCCAGGTTAGTTGGATTATTCTTGCCTCTTTGTTTCCACTTCCCTTATGTGACTTAGAATATAGTCCAAAGTCGCTTTAGTCTTAAAACTTAAATTTTAATATAGGACTTTTGACATCTAAGTCAATAACTTTCATTACATCTACTTATAGATCAGAGAATGATAGCCCTGGACCATATCAAAAATATTTCTGAATCTCACCCAGAAACATGCTGAACTATAGGAAAATGGACTGTGAAGTTATACAAGTGGTTGAAGAATGAGAGGGGCAAGGGCCACCAGAGAGCACACAGCTGGAGAGGAGGGAAGACACAGATAATCACCAGGAAGCAACTTGGAAAAGTAAGACAACTAGTTAGCATCAGTGAGAGCACAGAAACCACCTAGAGATGTGGTTTCTAAGTGTGGATTTATGTCCATTTACACAGGTGACAAAGTCTGTGAAAAAAGCAGGATGGTGGTACAGTGGAGAAGTTAAGATGACAAATCACACATCCGTGGCCCAACCCTAAGAGATTCAGTTTTAGTATATCTAGTAGGACAGGTATAATTTTTAGAAGCTCCAAAAGGAATTCAGTTGTGTAATTGTGGTTGAAATCTCTGGAAATATCTACTTTTGTTTAGTGTGTTTTAATAGTATATTCTTTTCCCCAGTGTGTCATTTTTATTTAAGAATCCTTATTTAATGATTATATTATACATTCCATAGACGTAGAATTTTAATTTATATGTACATACACACTATATATATACACACACACACATATATACAATAAAGTTTTGTTATTCACAAAACTTTATTTTCCTCAATCTGTAGTTTCAGGAAGAATTTATTTGTGCCAGTATCTTTTTCCAAGTATTCTCCTTAGATAGGATGCACAAATGAAATATGCTTTGAGTTCTTGCATATAGCCTGGTAGGTTTTTTCACAATGACAGGTAAATATTATCTTGACTGTTAACTGACTGGTTGTACAGTTTAGATTTCTGACCCTTTCTCTCATTAGTTAGTAGATGCCACTCTATTCTCATTTAGCTCCCAGAGTCAGAGAGAGAGTACAAAATTTTAACGCAAATTTCCTTGTTAGCAAGTTTTTCTTTCTGCCTAAGGGGCTGTGGGAAAATCCCTTTATAGTTAGATTGCAGAATTGTGAAATGTTGCATTCTAACAAGGTTTTAGATGTTTTTTTGTTGAATCGGGAGTACGTATCACTGTAGAAGTGGTCTATTATGTAATATTTATATACCCAAACATCAAAGAAAATTCTATTTGATCTATAATATACTGTAGAGTTTATAATAAATGTTCAATGAGAAGACTGACTTTCTTCCTAGAAGGCCAGCTGGCCATTGAGAATAGTCCACACATGGTTACGCCTAACTTGGGGAATTTACCATTGTTCATAGTCTGAGTCTTGAGGCTGAGAAAATTGTTTCTGTGGCTGACCCAAAGTTGACCATGCCCCAGACACTGCTTCAGTTTGAGAAGTTCATAAAGCATGAAGTATATAAAACAGAATATAAAAGTATTAATTTAGGGGCTTCCCTGGTGGCGCAGTGGTTGAGAGTCTGCCTGCCGATGCAGGGGACATGGGTTCGTGCCCTGGTCCGCGAAGATCCCACATGCCGTGGAGCAGCTGGGCCCGTGAGCCATGGCCACTGAGCCTGTGCGTCCGGAGCCTGTGCTCCGCAACGGGAGAGGCCACAACAGTGAGAGGCCCGCGTACCACAAAAAAAATATATATATATATTAATTTATAATGAGTGGTAGAACGAATGGGAACACAAGACGCTGAAATGAGTTTAGCTATTATATTTTGCTCTCTGTAGCCAGACCACACTTAAAGCTACATTATCTAACAGTGATAGAATGAGCACTCATTCATTTAGGAATGAAAAATATTATTTACTGAAGGTCTACCATGTGCCAGCTACTGTACCAGGTATTGGAGATACAGCATTAAATGAGATAGACGTAATTATTGACATCAGTAAGCTCATATTCTAGTTGGAAATACAGATATTTTATGAACAACAAATAAATAGTTGCATGTCATATGACTGGGACCAAGAGATTTATGGTTTTCAGAGAGCATAGAATATGAGGACATACTGTAGTTCAGAGTTGAAAGGAAGTATGTCCTGAGAAGATGATGTACAAGCTAAGATCTGAACATGGTTAATTAGGTGAAGAGGTTAGAGGAAGCACATTCAGGATAGAAAACTGCTTGTGTGCTGACCCCAAGGTAGGGAAGAACTTTATTTTCAAATCACTGAATGAAGGCCCCTATGCCTGGAAGGTAGAAAACAAGGGAGATAGTGGTGAGAGATGAGATAGAAATACAGAAAAAGGTGCAAATCATGCAGGTACTTCTAGGCAATATAGATGTTATTCTCAGGGCAATAGAAAGTTATCGAGCAGACTTTAGCTAAAGAATAATATAACCTGACTTGCATTTAAAAACAAAAACAAAAACATTTAGTGCTGGATGGAGAGTGAACAGGGCAGGGGCAAAAATGCAGTAAAAGAGAAAGTGAGTTAGGAGATATATAGGCTCCAGGCTGAGCAGCTGCAACTAGTCTCCTGTTGACCAGCAGGAGTACTGAGCCCTGATTAGGTGAAAACACAAGCAAGATGACTGGCCAGAGACAACCCAGAAAAGAAACTTCCCCTATATAAGCCGACCCTATTGTGTACAGCTCACTCCAAGTTCACCTGTGTGCTCTTTGACATGTACTTTGACTCTGATAAGCGCTGACCAAGATTTCACAATCTTGGTCTCCCTGCTGAATTCTTTCTTCAAAGGAGACAAGGGACCAAGGTCCTTCTTACAGCCATTCCACCTCCAGAATCAAAGGAAGACTGTATAAGTTGAAGTAGAGTTCTATCAAAAGAGATGAAGAGAAATGAAAACCCTTTAGATATGTTCGGAGACAGAAATCACAGAATTTGGTAATAGGTTGGATATGAGAACTAAATAAAAAATAAAGAAAATACAGAAGTTAGTAGTAATTAGTTTGAGCAAGTGGATATACCTTTGATGAAGGGCAGATGAGAAGTTTGAATCCTATAGCTATTGGTTTTTCTCACCAGAATGTGAAGGTAGGTAAGAGTTGCGTGTGCAGAATAGGTACTTGGTTTGAAAGTGAAAAAGCAGAGAATGAAATATTTGATGTAGTGAGTGTGTGTGGGGGGAAGCTTACAAGAGAATTTCATTACATTTCAGGAAAATATTGAATGCCCATTTGAGGATTGCAATCAAGAACATATAATAATTTCACAATTTACTATTTTCAGACTTTCTTCACCAGGCAAAGAAGAGGATCTTTTAGCTTAATCTGAGATGACTATTACAGGCAGATAGATGTGTGCTAAGTAGAGAGAAACAAGGGATTTGAAGCTATAGGTAAAGGGAATGATTAAGATAAATATCTGCATAAGTTATAATGCCATTTTAGCTGCTGTAAATAGTGGAATGAATTTCAATGACTTAATTAAGATAGAATATGTCACAAAAGAGTCTAACACAGTCAGTCAAGAGTTGATATAACTATTCTGTAGTGTTAGGGACCGATATTTTCTGTTTCTTTGCTATGCCAACCTCAATATCAATTTCTGTGTCATGTTCTGGCCTTCTAGCCAGAAGTAAGGGGAGAAAATAGGGGAAACCTTTCACTTTCAGTCAGAACTTGAGCTCAGTGCTCCTGTCCATATAGCACTGGACACATTGTATTTATACGGCCGCATCTAGCTGCAAGAGAGCTTAGAATCTATAATCATTTTTCTGATTGTTTGTATATCTAAGTATTACTATTACTAGAAAGAAGGAGTATTACTAGCAGTTTCTGCCCCAAGTACGCTGGAGTTTATGTTCTGAAAACGGAAGAAAGAAGAAGAGGTTATGTAGTTAACAGCTCTTTCATGTATTCGTCTCACTTTTCCTTAACAAAAAGTATTCAGCAAAACAACGTGAATTTCAAGTGTAAAGACTGTCAGTAAAGGGTTAGCTCAGTGGGCTTGGGATACTCAACACTGCACATTCCAAAGAAAGGAATTACTATTTATAAAAAAATGTTTATTTTGAAACCAAAGAGAGTTTGGCAAATTCAAAGTAAATGTCAACATTGATACATTGTGATAAGTTTTTAAAATCAGATCTTTGTTTAGTTTTCTCCTGGAATATGTATTTATGTACCTTGCTTGACCTTATTAGTATTTATACTTTATTTAACAATAAAACCATGTATTAATCTCTAATAGAACTAAATTGTTACAGAATGATCTAGACTCAAAGGTTAATGAAAATATAAATAGTATTGTTTGTGTTACATGGAGATTAAAGGAATTGTAAATCCTATTAATCCTTCTTTGTTCAGAAATTATTGACCAGATAGACAATAATCTCTTAGCTTTATTTGTCAATTTAGATGAAGTGCTTGAATACTGTCTTGAGCTTAAAATTCTTCTTCATTATTTTAGAAATTTAAAGAAACAAAAATATTTTTTTAATGAAAAAGAAGAGATACACAGAGAAAATGTTATAAAATTATATGTATAAATCTATATGTAAACATAAATTTATGTACACACATATATATGACATAAAAAGCAAAATATTTGGACATAAAATATTTGAATCCAAAACTAAGAAGTTCTGTCAAAAATATGAATTTATGAACATAATAATAAATCAGAACACCCTAGTTTTTCATACACACAATAATAAGAGTTTAGTTATATTATAAGAATCTGTATTAAGACTATTAAGCTTTGAAGCTTTCTTCAGCCTACTCTAGTCAAGTAAACAGAAAATAACATGTAGGTGACATGACATGTTGTCATGAAATTAATACAAACTTGAGGTGAAGGTCTTGGGTTTGTATTCTAGGACTTTTCACTGCCAGCTGTATAACTTTGGTTGTGTTTTAAAACCTCAACACATTTTTAATTTCTCATTTGTAAAATTGTGTTATAACAAGCACCATATATTCTTGTTGTAGGGACTGATTTATCATTGTATCAGACCCTCAATGAATACTAGTCGAATCTGAATCTGTTGAATAAGAACTGTCCTATATTTCATGAATGCCCACTTCATCTTTAGAGTGAAGCCCTGGTTTTACTACTTTTCATGCTTCTCAGCATGTATCATGATATGCTTCTCAATGTTATGTTAACTTGTTGGATTCTGTACTTTAAATCTCATTCAGCTATTCATAAATTCACATATAATATAAAATGATTAACTCTCTTCAGATCCATTTCTATCACATACCCCTGAAAGTAACATTTACTTAACTTCATCTGTCATTAGAAACTCTGTCCTGTTATTTAATTGAGACACAGCATAACACTTAGTAATTGAATTTGTAAGTAGAAATGAGCCCACATCTTATACTTTTAAAGACATTGAGCCATGCTGTAGACTATGATAATATTTATTTAACTTATGATGAAGGATGAAACTAAAAACATAGGTGAACACTAATATAGTCTATAATTTTATTGTGTCATATGGTAGACTTTTATTAGCTCTAACTGAGGGATGAATTAATCAGGAATATTTCATGTGCAAATAACAGAAATCCAACTTAGTCTTGTTTAAGCTGAAGAAGAAAATTATTATGGTCATTAACTGGCAAGTTCACAAAAATATCATTACTAATAAGTGACAAATATTAGAGAGAATTCTAATTGGTCTAATCACTGTGTCTAAAAAAAATGGGTTGCTTGATTGGCCAGACTAGGTTATGTTCTATTCCTTTTGTGGCTCTATTTACTGAACAGAATATATAAAGAAGGGGAGAAAAAGCATACTCCCAATTGAATGCAGGATGAAAAATAAATGTTTTCTCTTTATGAGGAAATCACTTGTCCTGCAATATTTCATTGACGTTGAATAAATAGCACATGGCATCATATTGGAAATATTATTCTTTGGAAATAGAGTAATAAGCTCCCATATTATTACTGTATTACTTTTCTATAGCTGCCTCAACAAATTACAACACATGTAGTGTTTTAAACAACATAAAGGTATTTTCTGACGGTTTTTTAGTACAGAAGTCTGAAATGGCATGGCTGGTTTCTCAGTGCAGGTCCTCATCAGACGAAAATCAAAATTTTGGGGCTTCCCTGGTGGCGCAGTGGTTGAGAGTCCGCCTGCCGATGCAGGGGACACGGGTTCGTGCCCCGGTCCAGGAAGATCCCACATGCCATGGAGCGGCTGGGCCCGTGAGCCATGGCCACTGAGCCTGCGCGTCCGGAGCCTGTGTTGCGCAACGGGAGAGGCCACAACAGTGAGAGGCCCGCGTACCGCAAAAAAAAAAAAAAAAAAAAAAATTTGGCCAGGGCTGTAGTTCTCCCATGACATTCAGGGTATTCTTCCAAGCTCACAGTTTTATGCCAAATATGTTTATGTATTTTCTTCCCACACTTTCAATGTGTTTCCTTCTATTATACCCTCCTGTCAACCCACCGTTCAGAACGCATTCTAATGCAAATATAATTATATCATATCTTTGCCTCAAAGTAACCATTTGATGCCAATGGCCTTTAAGATAAAACTTATGCTGCCTGACTCAGTATACAAGATCATTAATAATCCAACTTTTGGTTATTTCTCCAGCATTGCATCCTGCTAATCTCACCAGTGATACCCTTTGCTCAGGTATCTGCTAGTGTCACTGCTTGCTGGTGCTGAAAGGCTCTCTTACTTTTCACTGTTTGTACATGGATTCTGGGACTGAATATAATTCCTTCCCTTCATATGAGTGATTTCCACATGGCCTTGAAAACTTACGTCAAAACATCATTTCACCAGGACACTTTCTGGACTGCCCGGTTGAATTTATAGACCTATCATCTATGCTCCTATTAAAGAGTTAAAGAATTACTTATTATAGATGTATCCACTCAATTACTAATAAAGATACATCTATCAGTCTCTCTCTCTCTTTTTTTTTTTTTTTTTTTTTGTGGTATGCGGTCCTCTCACTGTTGTGGCCTCTCCCGCTGCGGAGCACAGGCCCCGGACGCGCAGGCTCAGCGGCCATGGCTCACGGGCCCAGCCGCTCCACGGCATGTGGGATCCTCCTGGACCAGGGCATGAACCCGTGTCCCCTGCATCGACAGGCGGACTCTCAACCACTGCGCCACCAGGGAAGACCTATCAGTCTCTCTTGTTGTCCCCTATGTTACCACTACATATGATACTTGTTTTCTCTAGTACTTAGTCCATAGTATGTATGTAATAAATATTGATTGAATTAATGTAAAAAAAGTGAATTTATGCATCAGCATGCCCATTCCCTATAGACAAAATCTTGCAGAGCCGAATTAAATGTTTTTGGTAAGAAAGGTGTGACAGGATGAATAATGCTGTCAATCACCACCACCCCCCACCAAAAGGTAGCTACATTCTAATCACCAAAATCTTAAATGGAAAAACGAACTTTGCAGGTGTGATTAAGTTATGGCTCTTGAGGTGAAGAGATTCTCCTGGATTATCCAATTGGGCTTAATGTACTCAGAAGAGTCTTATAAGAGGGATATTCAAAGAAGAAAAAAATGGGACAATGGAATTAGACATTAGAGTGATGTACTTTGAAGATGACAGAAGGAACCACGAGGCGAGGAAATGGAGTCAGCCTCTAGAAGGTGGAAAAGGCATGAACTTCTAGGTTCATTCATTAGAACTGAACTTAGAACTTCTAGGTTCATTCATTAGAACTGAACTTAGAACTTCTAGGTTCATTCATCAGAAAAATATCGGTTCATTGAATTCTGAACACTTGGTTGAAGATCACAGTTACATGCAACCAATTTAGTTGTTTTGAGCCAAATCAAATTAAGTTAGATCCTAAGAATGTAATATCCAAATTATATGTCAAGTCGTAAACCCAGTTCTGTACTTGATAATTAAGCATCTACCTTTACTATCTTAATTTCTACTGTCCTTAAAGGTGAAGCAACACTTTACCTGCCCCCTTTCTAATCTTCCCTTATGTGCCACACTGGGGCTGTTGCCTATGTTCCAGACATTCTCATGGGTGATTTACATACACTCTACCATGTAATCTTCACGAAACTCTAGTCAGATATATATTGTTTTTTTGTGTGTGTTAGTTTCTGCTTTATAACAAAGTGAATCAGTTATACATATACATATGTTCCCATATCTCTTCCCTCTTGAATCTCCCTCCCTCCCACCCTCCCTATCCCACCCCTCTAGGTGGTCACAAAGCACCAAGCTGATCTCCCTGTGCTAGGCGGCTGCTTCCCACTAGCTATCTATTTTAAGTTTGGTAGTTTATATATGTCCATGCCACTCTCTCACTTTGTCACAGCTTACACTTCCCCCTCCCCATATCCTCAAGTCCATTCTCTAGTAGGTCTGTGTCTTTATTCCTGTCTTACCCTTAGGTTCTTCATGACATTATTTTTTCTTAAATTCCATATATATGTGTTAGCATATGGTATTTGTCTTTCTATTTCTGACTTACTTCACTCTGTATGACAGACTCTAGGTCCATCCACCTCATTCCAAATAGCTCAATTTTGTTTCTTTTTATGGCTGAGTAATATTCCATTGTATATATGTGCCACATCTTCTTTATCCATTCATCTCTCACTGGATACTTAGGTTGCTTCCATGTCCTGGCTATTGTAAATAGAGCTGCAATGAACATTTTGGTACATGACTCTTTTTGAATTATGGTTTTCTCAGGGTATATGCCCAGTAGTGGGATTGCTGGGTCATATGGTAATTTTATTTGTAGTTTTTTAAGGAAGTTACATACTGTGCTCCATAGTGACTGTATCAATTCACATTCCCACCAGCAGTACAAGAGTGTTCCCTTTTCTCCACACCTTCTCCAGCATTTATTGTTTCTAGATTTTTTGATGATGGCCATTCTGACTGGTGTGAGATGATAACTCATTGGAGTTTTGATTTACATTTCTCTAATGATTAATGATGTTCAGCATTCTTACATATGTTTCTTGGCAATCTTTATGTCTTTTTTGGAGAAATGTTTATTTAGGTCTTCTGCCCATTTTTGGATTGGGTTGTTTGTTTTTTTGTTATTGAGCTACATGAGCTCTTATAAATTTTGGAGATTAATCCTTTGTCAGTTGCTTCACTTGCAAATATTTTCTCCCGTTCTGAGGGTTGTCTTTTGGAATTGTTTGGGGTTTCCTTTGCTGTGCAAAAGCTTTTAAGTTCCTTTAGGTCCCATTTGTTTATTTTTGTTTTTCTTTCCATTTCTCTAGGAGGTGGTTCAAAAGGATCTTGCTGTGATTTATGTCATAGAGTGTTCTGCCTATGTTTTCCTCTAAGAGTTTGATAGTTTCTGGCCTTACATTTAGGTCTTTAATCCACTTTGAGCTTATTTTTGTGTATGGTGTTAGGGAGTGATCTATTCTCATACTTTTACATGTAGCTGTCCAGTTTTCCCAGCACCACTTATTGAAGAGGCTGTCCTTTCTCCACTGTACATTCCTTCCTCCTTTATCAAAGATAAGGTGACCATATGTGCATGGGTTTATCTCTGGGCTTTCTATCCTGTTCCATTGATCTATCTTTCTGTTTTTGTGCCAGTACCATACTGTCTTGATTACTGTAGCTTTGTAGTATAGTCTGAAGTCAGGGAGCCTGATTCCTCCAGCTCCATTTTTCATTCTCAAGATTGCTTTGGCTATTTGGGGTCTTTTGTGTTTCCATACAAATTGTGAAATTTTTTGTTCTAGTTCTGTGAAAAATGCCAGTGGTAGTTTGATAGGGATTGCATTGAATCTATAGATTGCTTTGGGTAGTAGAGTCATTTTCACAGTGTTGATTCTTCCCATCCAAGAACATGGTATATCTCTCCATCTATTTGTATCATCTTTAATTTCTTTCATCAGACTCTTATAATTTTCTGCATACAGGTCTTTTGTCTCCTTAGGTAGGTTTATTCCTAGATATTTTATTCTTTTTGTTGCAATGGTAAATGGGAGTGTTTTCTTGATTTCACTTTCAGATTTTTCATCACTAGTATACAGGAATGCCAGAGATTTCTGTGCATTAAATTTCTATCCTGCTACTTTACCAAATTCATGGATTAGCTCTGGTAGTTTTCTGGTAGCATCTGTAGGATTCTCTATGTATAGTATCATGTCATCAGCAAACAGTGACAGCTTTACTTCTTCTTTTCTGATTTGGATTCCTTTTATTTCCTTTTCTTCTCTGATTGCTGTGGCTAAAATTTCCAAAACTATGTTGAATAATAGTGGTGAGAGTGGGCAACCTTGTCTTTTTCCTGATCTTAGTGGAAATGCTTTCAGTTTTTCACCATTGACAACGATGTTGGCTGTGGGTTTGTCATATATGGCCTTTATTATGTTGAGGGAAGCTCCCTCTATGCCTACTTTCTGGAGGGTTTTTATCATAAATTGGTGTTGAATTTTGTCGAAAGCTTTCTCTGCATCTATTGTGATGATCATATGGTTTTTCTCCTTCAATTTGTAAATATGACGTATCACATTAATTGATTTGCATATATTGAAGAATCCTTGCATTCCTGAAATAAACCCCACTTGATCATGGTGTATAATCTTTTTAATGTGCTGTTGGATTCTGTTTTCTAGTATTTTGTTGAAGATTTTTGCATCTATATTCATCAGTGATATTGGCCTGTAGTTTTCTTTCTTTGGGACATCCTTGTCTGCTTTTGGTATCAGGGTGATGGTGGCCTGGTAGAATGAGTTTGGGAGTGTTCCTCCCTCTGCTATATTTTGGAAGAGTTTAAGAAGGATAGGTGTTAGCTCTTCTCTAAATGTTTGATAGAATTCACCTGTGCAGCCATCTGGTCCTGGGCTTTTGTTTGTTGAAAGATTTTTAATCATACTTTCACTTTCAGTGCTTGTGACTGGTCTGTTCATATTTTCTGTTTCTTCCTGATTCAGTCTTGGCAGGTTGTGCATTTCTAAGAATGTGTCCATTTCTTCCAGGTTGTCCATTGTATTGGCGTAGAGTTGCTTGTAGTAATTTCTCATGATCTTTTGTATTTCTGCCGTGTCAGTTGTTACGTCTCCTTTATCATTTCTAATTCTATTGATTTGAGTCTTCTCCCTTTTTTTCTTGATTAGTCTGGTTAATGGCTTATCAATTTTGTTTATCTTCTCAAAGAACCAGCTTTTAGTTTTACTCATCTTTGTTATCGTTTCTTTCATTTCTTTTTGATCTGACTTTTATGATTTTTTTCTTTCTGTTAACCTTGGGGTTTTTTTCTTCTTCTTTCTCTAATTGCTTTAGGTGCAATGTTAGGTTGTTTATTCTAGATGTTTCCTGTTTCCTAAGGTGGGATTGTATTGCTATAAACTTCCCTCTTAGAACTGCTTTTGCTGCATCCCATAGATTTTGGGTCATCATGTCTCCATTGTCATCTGTTTCTAGGTATTTTTTTATTTCCTCTTTGATATCTTCAGCAGTCATTTTGTTATTAAGTAGTGTATTGTTTAGCCTCCATGTCTTTGTATTTTCTACAGATATTTTCCTGTAATTGATATCTAGTCTCATAGCGTTGTGGTCGGAAAAGATACGTGATACAATTTCAATTTTCTTAAATTTACCAAGGCTTGATTTGTGACCCAAGATATGATCTATCCTGGAGAATGTTCCATGAGCACTGGAGAAAAATATGTATTCTGTTGTCTTTGGATGGAATGTCCTATAAATATCAATTAAGTCCACCTTATTTAATGTATCATATAAAGCTTGTGTTTCCGTATTTATTTTCATTTTGGATGATCTGTCCATTGGTGAAAGTGGGGTGTTAAAGCCCCCTACTATGAATGTGATACTGTCGATTTCCCCTTTTATGGTTGTTAGTATTTGCCTTATGTATTGAGGTGCTCCTATGTTGGGTGCATAAATATTTACAATTGTTATATCTTCTTCTTGGATTGATCCCTTGATCATTATGTAGTGTCCTTCTTTGTCTCTTCTAATAATCTTTATTTTAAAGTCTATTTTGCCTGATATGAGAATTGCTACTCCAGCTTTCTTTTGGTTTCAATTTGCATGGAATATCTTTTTCCATCAGCTTACTTTCAGTCTGTATGTGTCTCTAGGTCTGAAATGGGTCTCTTGTAGACAGCAAATATATGGGTCTTGTTTTTGTATCCATTCAGCCAATCTGTGTCTTTTGCTGGGAGCATTTAGTCCGTTTACATTTAAGGTAATTATCGATATGTATGTTCCTATTCCCATTTTCTTAATTGTTTTGGGTTCGTTATTGTAGGTCTTTTCCTTCTGTTGTGTTTCTTGCCTAGAGAAGTTCCTTTAGCATTTGTTGTAAAGCTGGTTTGGTGGTGCCGAACTCTCTCAGCCTTTGCTTGTCTGTAAAGGTTTTAATTTCTCCATCAAATCTGAATGAGAATCTTGCTGGGTAAAGTAATCTTTGTTCTGGTTTTTCTCCGTCATCACTTTAAATATGTCTTGTCACTCCCTTTTGGCTTGCAGAGTTTCTGTTGAAAGATAAGCTGTTAACCTTACGGGGATTCCCTTGTGTGTTATTTGTTGTTTTTCCCTTGCTGCTTTTAATATGTTTTCTTTGTATTTAATTTTTGACAGTTTGTTTAATATGTGTCTTGACATATTTCTCCTTGGATTTATCCTGTATGGGACTCTCTGTGCTTCCTGGATTTGAATAACTATTTCCTTTCCCATATTAGGGAAGTCTTCAACTATAATCTCTTCAAATATTTTCTCAGTCCCTTTCTTTTTCTCTTGTTCTTCTGGAACCCCTATAATTCAAATGTTGGTGCATTTAATATTGTCCCAGAGGTCTCTGAGACTGTCCTCAGTTCTTTTCATTCTTTTATCTTTATTCTGCTCTGCAGCAGTTTTTTCCACTATTTTTTATTCCAGGTCACTTATCCGTTCTTCTGCCTCAGTTATTCTGCTATTGATCCCATCTAGAGTATTTTAAATTTCATTTATTGTGTTGTTCATTGTTGCTTGTTTCAACTTCAGTTCTTCTAGGTCCTTGTTAAATGTTTCTTGCATTTTCTCTGTTCTATTTCCAAGATTTTGGAATATCTTTACTATCATTGTTCTGAATTCTTTTTCAGGTAGACTGCCTATTTCCTCTTTATTTGTTAGGTCTGGTGGGTTTTTATCTTGCTCCTTTATCTGCTGTGTGTTTTTTTGTCTTCTCATTTTGCTTATGTCACTGTGTTTGGGGTCTCCTTTTTGCAGGCTGCAGGTTTGTAGTTCCTGTCGTTTTTGGTGTCTGTCCCCAGTGGCTAAAGTTGGTTCAGCGGGTTGTGTAGGCTTCCTGGTGGAGGGGACTAGTACCTGTATTCTGGTGGATGAGGCTGGATCTTGTCTTTCTGATGGGCAGGTCCAAGTCTGGTGGTGTGTTTTGGGGTGTCTGTTGACTTATTATGATTTTAGGCAGCCTCTCTGGTAATGGGTGGGGTTGTGTTCCTGTCTTGCTAGTTGTTTGGCATAGGGTATCCAGCACTGTAGCTTGCTGGTCGTTGAGTGAAGCTGGGTGCTGGTGTTGAGATGGAGATCCCTGGGAGATTTTCACCGTTTTATATTATGTGGAGCAGGGAGGTCTCTTGTGGACCAGTGTCCTGAAGTTGGCTCTCCCACCTCAGAGGCACAGCACTGACTCCTTGCTGTAACACCTTTCATCCACATGGCTCATAATAAAAGGGAGAAAAATTAAGAAGGAAAGAAAGAAAGAAAGAAAGATAGAGAAAGAAGGAAGGAAGGAAGAAAGGAAGGAAAGAGAGAGAGAGAAAGAAAGAAAGAAAGAAAGAAGGGAGGGAGGGAGGAGGAAGGGAGGAAAGAAGGAAGGAGGGAAGGAAGGAGAGAAAGAAAGAAAGAAGATAAAATAAAATAATCAAAATAAAAAATAATTATTAAGAAAAAAAATTAAAGAAAAAATTTTAAAAAAATTTTAAAGAAAAAACAAACAAACAAAAATGGATGGATAGAACCCTAGGACAAATGGTGGAAGCAAAGCTATACAGACAAAATCATACACACTCACAAAAAGAGGAAAAGGGGAAAAAATCGTAAGTCTTGCTCTCAAAGTCCACCTCCTCAATTTGGGATGATTCGTTGTCTATTCATGTATTCCACAGATGCAGGGTATATCAAGTTGATTGTGGAGATTTAATCCACTGCTCCTGAGGCTGCTGGGAGAGATTTTCCTTTCTCTTTGTTCGCACAGCTCCCTGGGCTCAGCTTTGGATTTGGCCCTGCCTCTGCGTGTAGGTCACCAGAGGGCATCTGTTCTTTGCTCAGACAGGACTGGGTTAAAGGAGCAGCTGACTCTGGGACTCTAACACACTCAGGCCGGGGAGGGGAGGGGAGGGAGGGGCACGGAGTGCGGGGCAGGCCTGCAGCGGCAGAGGCCAGAGTGACATTGCACCAGCCTGAGGCACGCCGTGCGTTCTCGGAGGGAAGCTGTCCCTGGGTCCTGGGACCCTGGCAGTGGCAGGCTGCACAGACTCCCCGGAAAGGGTGTGTAGAGAGTGACCTGTGCTTGCACACAGGCTTCTTGGTGGCGGCAGCAGCGGCCTTAGCATCTCATGACTGTCTCTGGGATCTGCACTTTTAGCCGTGGCTCGCACCCGTCTCTGGAGCTCCTTTAAGCAGCGCTCTTAATCCCCTCTCCTCACACACCAGGAAACAAAGAGGGAAGAAAAAGTCTCTTGCCTCTTCGGCAGGTCCAGAATTTTCCCCGGACTCCCTCGTGGCTAGCCATGGTGCACTAAACCCCTGCAGGCTGTGTTCACGCCGCCAACACCAGTCCTCTCCCTGCGCTCTGACCGAAGCCCGAGCCTCAGCCCCCAGCCCCACCCGCTACAAACCTCTCGGGCTGGTGAGTGCTGGTCGGCACTGATCCTCTGTGCAGAAATCTCTCCACTTTGCCCTCTGCACCCCTGTTTCTGCGCTCTCCTCCACGTCTCCGAAGATTCACCGACCCCCCCCGCCACCAACAGTCTCCGCCCACGAAGGGGCTTCTAGTGTGTGGAAACCTTTCCTCCTTCATGGCTCCCTCCCACTTGTGTAGGTCCTGTCCCCATTCTTTTGTCTCTGTTTATTCTTTTTTCTTTTGCCCTACCCAGGTACGTGGGGAGTTTCTTGCCTTTTGGGAGGTCTGAGGTCTTCTGCCAGTGTTCGGTAGGTGTTCTGTGGGAGGTGTTCCACGTGTAGATGTATTTCTGATGTATCTGTGGGGAGGAAGGTGATCTCCACATCTTACTCTTCCGTCATCTTCCGCCTAGTCAGATACATATTGTTCCACCCTTTTCTAGATGAGAAAATCGGGCTCTAGTGAGGTAGAGTAACTTATTCAAGACCCTGAAGTTAGTACCTGGTGAAGGTAGGATTCTTATTTCTTTCTATGTAATTCTAGAAGCATGATCTGGGCTATACAATACTGTGGCTGAGAGCTCTCAAAATTCTCCCAGTCCTCTGAGCACTCTGTTGGGAAAGGCAGTGTCCTGTACACAATCTTTTGATTCCCACTCAGTCACAAAAGAATGGGCCCTGGGCCTGAAACATTTTCTTACCAAGAGGTAAAGAGCCCACACAGCCAGCGCCAGGCTGATCACCTTGTGTGGAAATAATTTTCCTTGTTCACGCTCAATGAGTCCTCTTTTGTCTTTGGTTAAGGTATGTGCATCATAGGTCACCTGACCAACACCACTGTCATGTCTGTTTTCTGTGGGGAGGGTACAGATTCCTTCCACTGTAGCCCAAGAGAGGTACACGTAGACCAATTGCCCTGTGGTGGCTGCAGGGAGCAACCCACTGGTCATGGGTTGCCAACTATTGCAACTGCTTTTTCTCTGTCTGTTCTCTGCATCAATAAAGTATTGTTCCACTGAGTGCTTGACTGAAATGTTTTCCTTGGCAACTTTGATACCAAGATGCAGTGGGCAGAAGGGTTTGGAGACTTCCCGCAGGATTGGTGACCAGTGCACAGTACTCTGTTTGACACACTCTTAGTTTAATACAGAGAACATCTGAGGAGGATTAATACAGTGGTGTGGGATTTAACATTGCTACCGCATTTCAACTGTCTCCTGAAGGACACAGTTCTAAGACTTCCTTGGTTGATTAAGCTCCTGCTCTTTTCCCTGGAGCTTTAATCCCAATCGGAGTAGTCTTTAGCAACCGAGCCCCTCTAGGCCCTACCTATTCCCATATTTCGACCTTTCCTTCTCCCTTTTGTCACTGTCATCCTGCTTTCTGGACACCAAATGCCCATATACGGGCTATCTGAAAGTCAGAATATTCCCTGACTGAAAAGTGCAAGTCAGTTTTTTCATCTCTTCTCAGATACTTGGTAAGTTACTTTATTGCCTCACAGTAGATCTACTGACTCTTGACCTACATTATCTGCCTCTTTGCTCTTTGGATTCAATTTTTTGCCATAAGACTGAGCTTTCTTGTAGATTTTTTTTTTTTTTTTTTGCGGTACGCGGGTCTCTTACTGTTGTGGCCTCTCCCATTGTGGAGCACAGGCTCCGGATGCACAGGCTCAGCGGTCATGGCTCACGGGCCCAGCCGCTCCACGGCATGTGGGATCCTCCTGGACTAGGGCACGAACCCGTGTCCCCTGCATCGGCAGGCGGACTCTCAACCACTGCACCACCAGGGAAGCCCTCTTGTAGTTTTTAGTTGGCAAGACCCTCTGCAGGAGCCTGACAGACCTTCATATCTCTGTACTTTATTAGCAAAGGTACAAAATTATCTGGTGTGTTCAGCAAGGCTGGCCATTTGAAAGGTGTGACATACTTGTGAAAAGGTCTATCAGTTTCTGAAATCAAAAGCAGTACTCATTTATGGAATGGGTCAGAAAAAGGTTTTGTTTGTTTGTTCATCTTAGCAGCAAGTATGAAACTTCTTCACAGGGCGAGGCCTAGCTTAGTTGAATCTTCTTTGCAAAGATTAACTGCAGTAGAATATCAGCTTTTAAGAGGGCCTAGAATTTCTGTGCATAAATCAAGGAAAGATTTATTTTGCTGCCTCAGAGAAAAGGGAGAGAGATGGAAAAATAGGACTTGGAGACACAAGATAGTGGAATGCTGCAAATGACATAGACTCCTTCCTAATAACATCTAAATCTTCAATAAATTCCAAAATTTATTAGATATTTCGTTGGAGAGGACTTTTTTTAGACATGACTGAAAGTGTTGATCTCTGAATTTAGGTCAGTGTGGAAAAGAAATGAAATGAGAATATAGAACAAGTAACTATTTGACTGTGAGGAAACAGCTGTCAGGAAATCACTGTGTCTGGACTCTCAAAAATTGTGAATTTGGAGATTGTCAAGTTTTTACAATTTCCACATGGCCAGGGAACCCAAGCTAACTCTGAATTACATGTAGAGGAGTAGGTCATTTTCAAATAGCAACCACACTTAGGAAGGACCATGATACCCCTGAAAAACAGTGTCTATAACACATGTTGTTCAACTATTTACAAGTATATAGATAATAAAATAGATCCTATAGTGCTAGGAATAGATTTATGCACGCATGCCACCACACAAAAACAGGCAAGTAAAATGTTTTTTCGTTTATACAAAAGGCAAGTATTTATATCATAAGGCATGATTTCAGAAAGGATGGGGAAGATATCTCAGAAAAACAAAACAGCACCACCTTATAAATAGAACACATGGAATTCTTCACTAACCCTTGTGTAATGTTTACTATGTATCAGTCACTTTTTAAACCACTTCTAAACTATTAACTCATTGAATCTAGAAGTAATTTGAATTAAGCATAATCTTACAGATAAGGAAAATAAGGCACAAAGAGATGAAAATCTTGTTCAAGTCTCACAGCTGGTAACTGACAGGATTTAAAGGCAGGATTTAAACCCAGGCCATCTGACTCAGAGTCACAGTTTAAATGCTGTGTATAGGCTTTGGAGAAGTAAATGAAGAGTTATTGGTTATGTATACAGATGGCAGTTTTGAAAGGATGTGGCATAGTAATAAGTATGTGTATGAGTTATTGCTGATTTAAAGGATGGACTTGTCCTGGAAAATAAAAGCAAAAGGGATGACAGCTCCTTAAAATTTTTACTCTTCTGTGTCTCTCTTTGTATATTTGCCAATCTCTGGCTCTGTTCAGAGAGATCAGTGAAGAAACAAGAACATAAATATTTTTATTTCAGTGGGCATTGCTAGAAACAACTCCAAACTACACTATACTATTAAAAGATTAGGTAAGAAATGAAGACCTGGGATCATGAAGAACAAACTAGTTGCACAGAAGCACTCTTAGGAACAGGAGTTATTGATGGCAATCTTACTGAAAAAAAATAGAATCACAATATAATAAGCTTATTTTTAAATAGTCCATGCTGTTTCTTTAAGTGTCCTGAATTTATATACTACATTAAAACATTTTATCATAATGAGCAATTCTGCTTTCTCTCTGATTCACTTGGGCAGTAAACGTTTTCTCCTTTATTTATAGCATGTTTAAGTTACTCTCTGATAACCTTTCCTAATTGGAGAAGTTATTTTAACAGTTGTTAGTAAAATAAACTCAACTGTTCATGTATAGTAACCAGTGAAACTAATTGACAATCTTTCTTTCACAGTTGGTTTCAAACATCTCTGTAATGAATCCTTTGGATAATTACATGACTAAATCTTTAGTGAAATAAAAGTAACTGCATTTTTAAGACAAATATTAGGTAATTCAGTACAGATATATGCAGGAAGAGGCAGAGGGAGAATTACTTACCAAACTGTTGAAAATAAAAAATCTAGAAAAATAATTAAAAACAAAAAATATATAAATAGAAATAAATATGAGTGTTCCAGTTTATTCCTTCTTGTAATATGCTTAAAATTCTAAATTAATGTTTTGCTATAAAGTAAAAATATTTTATCAAATGGTTGAAATTCATGAAAATTAAAGATGGAAATATGAAAGAGGAAATATTTAACAAATATGAAATGATAAAATGTTTAAAATTTTAATGTGGGAGCCATATTTTATACATGCACAAATAGTTTTTACTGTATATAAGATAAACTAAGTATATTTTCTTACACCAATTTAATAACATTTGATAATAATAATTCACATATAGTTGTCCTTCAGTATCATGGGGGGGTTAGTTCTAGGACCGCCCCCCATGGATACCATAATCTACAGATGCTCAAGTCTTATATAAAATGGCATAATACATTTGGACCTCAGTATTCATAGGTTGCACATCCATGGATTCAAATTCCATCTGTGGTTGGTTGAATCCAAGGATTCAGAGCCCCATGGCTAGGGAGGGCCAACCATACTTGTTACTAAATAAGAAGAGATTTCAACAACAACAACAGTGAAAAGCAATTGAACATCATAACTGATGCCTTTATCAGGATAGACTATTATAATTTTACAAAATAGCAGCACTGATTGCAACTTGTAGAACATAGTACCAGCAATAACCTTACACAGTAAGACTCAACTAGGCAAGTAGACCACATGGGTAATTTCCACTCACCAAGGATAAATGCCCATCCAATTGTTTTTCACTTAAGAAAACTCTAGTCTCTTTATATCCATTCCCTGTTTCTAATAACTCAGATACTATTTTATTAATTACCAAAATGACTCTATTAGAACTATGTCAAGGTCTTAACTTGATGATTCTAATATTTCAAAGTGTGTAAAAATTAGACTTCTTTCTCACTTGACAAAATTGATGATAAAATTTTTGATATTAACTTTCTTCCATTTACCTGTACCTTTTTTTCATTTTAATGACAAATTTGATGTCTTGTTAGATGAATTAATAAATTTCCTCTTTTGTTTGCACTAATTAGATTTGTTTCTGACATTTCAACAATACTCCTTACTACTCTGCATATCTTTCCTTTTCTTCTATGCTTTGAGTTATCATAGACCCTGTTTAATCTTAACTTCAACTTACTTACAATTTAGATTCATTCAAAAGTTCGTAAGTTATCCATTATATTGTGTTCTTTATTTGTGCATCTTCTTAGCTCCTGATGCATGATATTAACTGTGGCTTTCTTTAAAATTTAAATTCTTTGGCAGAGGGAGTATTATTTGTGCAATTTAGACATCATCTTCCTGCTTGACCAAATGCCCCATGATAAGTCGACTCATGGATCCATGGATAAATGGTATATAGGCTAACGTTAGGGCTGTTTAGCTCTTTAACAAGGATTCCTGAAATCTGTGCAGTTTATAAGGCAGCTAAGAACAGAGCAGTTTCTCATGGACAGGGTGGATTCCATGACTGGCTTGTCAAGCTATGCATGAGGTTCTGACTTTTCCACTCACTCTTAAATCTATTGCAATCTGACATTCACTCCCAACACTCAACTTCTCTTTTGGAGGTCACCAAACATTGCCCATTGACAGATTTTCTCACTCTTGCCCATGTTCTCCTTGCCTTATCTTTGTACAACATTGATCTCATGGTTGAGAATTTCCTTCAAAGATTTTTCTCAGTATTTCTTGGTAAATGTTAAAGAACACAGAATTAGCATAAGATAATAAAATTTGTATTTTAAGATAACTAAGGCAGGAAATAGTCATAGTTGAACAAAGAACCATGGCAGCTTTCATACCTGTAGGCAGGTGTAGTATACTCTAGACATGAGCTGAAAAAGATAGACCTTGTCATGTGGAAGGTTTCTAGGAAGGAGAAGAATCTAGTCAAGGCTTAGTGATACTTTAGATTGGTAGGATGAATGTAACAGGGAAATGCCCCAATGGGAAACAATTTGCTTGCCTCACAATTGTCCTCTTCACATCATGCCCGATTTTCTCAAGAGAGCAGATAGCAAGGAAAGAGTAATCACATAGTCACACATATTCTGACAGTGTTTATAATATGGGTCCCTGCTGTAGAATATGGGTCCCTGCTGAAATTTCATGTAAAAGGGAATCAATAAATTAAAAAAAAATCTAAATTGAAAGCCCAGGTCAAATACTGACATGACCAGAAATGTAGCGGCACCAGCAGTACAACAGATTGAGGTTGAAGTAGTCATAGTTGTACTCTAGTTAATTAAAGCCATAGCTCAACTCTAGTTCAACTTGAACTTAAGACCTTAAGAACCTGAATGATCAGTTTCTCATCCTAATGCCAAAAAGAGGAAACTGCTTGGACTCAATATAGGAAACACAAAACATTCTCTACTGTGTTTTGAATATACTAATACATTCTGAGATATGAAAGAAGAAAAATGTAACTGATTAATAAGAAAATTCAGTCAATAGAAGCAGACACACAGATAAATTAATTATTGAGCAGATATACTAGTCTGCTCAAGCTGCTATAACAAAATGCCATAGCCTGGGTGACTTAAGCAACTGAGATTAATTTTCTCACAGTTCTGGAGCTTGGAAAACCAAGATAAAGTTCCTAGTCAATTTAGTTTCTGGTGAAGTCTCTCCTCTTGGCTTGCAGACAGCCACTTTCTTGCTATGATCCTCACATTGCTTTTCCTCAGCATATTCATGTGGAGAGAGAAGGAGCTCTCTGGTATCCCTTTTTATAAGGACACTAATCCTATTTGATCAGGCCCCCTTCTTAAGACCTCAGTTAACCTTAATTACTTTCTTAGAGGTTCCATCTCCAAATACAGCCACTCTGGAGATTTAGAGCTTCAACATATGAATTTGAAGGAGGTGACACAAACATCCATTTCATAATAGCAAGCAAACAAATATTTCAAAACAACTATAATTATGTTAAATAACTACATACTTAAAGGGTGAAGATATGGTCAGTAAGAAAGAAATTGAAATAGTAAGAGAAAAAAATTGAATAAAGTACATTTTCTGAAATCATGAATTCTTTGGTGGGAATTAATATCATATTGGGTCTGCAAAGGAAAGGGTCATAGAATTTGAAGGTAGCTCAATAGAAGTTATTCAAAACAAAGCAAAGAGAGATGCATAAATGAACTGTGAGATAGTATCAACAGTAATTGAAATCTCAGAGGAAAGGAGAGAAATACAGGAGTAGGAAAAATATTTGAGGAAAAACTGGCAAAATTTTTCCAAATTTGATTAAAAACAGCACCCAATAGTTGCAAGAAGTTAAAACAACAAAAACAACTGTAAGAGGAGCAGCAGCAGCAACAATAACAGCATCATAAAAGATGAATACAGAGAAAACACATCCAGCCATATTTCAGTCAACTTTCTGAAAACAAAAGTTAATAAATTTTGAAAGCCAGCAGGCAGAAAAGAGAAATATCAAGGAACAAAAATAATATTGAAGACTGACTTCTCATCAGAAACAATGCAAGTCAGATGACAATGGGAATGATACATATTAGAATCAATAGAATGATAAAGAAGAATAAAAGTGAATAAGACTATGCCTAAGCAAATCAGAGTTAAGTGACTGAAAAATCAAAGATAAAAAATACATTTTTGAAAGTAGAAACAAAAATAACAACACATCATTCATAGACAGATAAAATTCAAATATGGTGGACATCTCATATGAAGCTATATAGTTGTTAAAAGAGTATGGAGATTGGAAGAAAATTTATAAATTGCTTAAAGAAAATATAATTCCAGTCTAAAATTGTATATCCAGTTTAAAATATATTCAGATAAAAGAAAACAAATGTAGTTCATTGCGAGCAGACTTGTGCTATAAGAAAAGCTAAAGCATAGTCTTTATCTTGAAAAGAAATGAAAGCAAACGGAAATCTGGATTTTTAGGAGGAAAGAAAAAGCATTAGGAATGGTAAATATGTAGGCAAATATCAACAGCTATTTTCTTCTTAATTTCATTAAGATACATATGAGAATTTCAAGGAAAAATATAACTTTTATTTGTGTGGTTTATAATTTAAATAGATATGAGAGTTATAGCATAGAGGATGACTAGGGGAGTATACAAACATGAATTGTCTCTGTATTTACGTAAATTATTATAATATAAAATCTAAATATCTGAAAAGTTAATGAACGGTACATATTTTAATCCTTAGAACAAACACTAAACCAAATAATACAAAGTGTATAATTTAAAACAATATAAAAATTAAAATATTATAGAATATATTTAGTAAACTAAAACATGTTATGAAAAGACAAAAAATAAAGGAGACAAAAAGAAAATATGTATTATAATGGTAGACCTATATTTTACCATTACATTAAATGATTATGGACAAAAGAGTCCAATTAAAAGGCAGAAACTAACAGAATGCATTATAAAGAATTGGTATGGTTTAACTATGTGCTTTCTACTAGAGACATATATTAAGCAAAAAGCTACAATAATGAAGATTAAGTTGATATTAAAAGATATTCCATTTTTACAGTAGGCAAAATAAGCTTGGATTGCTATGTTAATAAGGGGCAACATATATGTCAAGACAAAGATTACTAACAGAGAAAAAGGACACTTCATGATGAGTCAATTAATCAAAAAGACATAGCAATCATATACATACATGTGACTATTTATAGAACTTCAATATGCCTGCAAAAATTGACAGAATTAAAGGAAAACATAGACAATGCCATAATGATTGTTAGACATTATAAACCCATCTGTCAGTAATTGATAGAACAGACTGAAAAAGTCACTAAACATGTAATGATCGAAAACCACTGTCAACCACATGGACCTACATTACAGCCAACCATTTAAGAATAATCCTGATTTTTACATGCACATGCTTGACCAAATGCTGGAATGTAAAGCAAATCTGGATATATTTAAAGCATGTATATGATTCAGATTATGGTAAGAGAAGAATATTAATTTAGAAATAAATATCAAAAAGATATCTAGGAAGATTCCAAAAAGCATTTTAAATTTAAAGAACCAGATTAAAAGTAAAAAGCTTGGAACCAAGATATACCAAGCAAAATCTAATCATAAGAAAGTTAATGGAGTTACACTTATATCAGTCGAAGTTTGAGAAAAAGAACATTACCAGAAATAATGGAACATTTTATAAAAATGAAAGGATTAATTAATTAAGGAGACATAACAATCATAAATGTGTGTGCAACTATTATTTTATGTTCAAAGTGCATGAAGCAAGAATTGATAGAACTTAAACAGAAGTGGATGAAGCCACAGTTCAATTGCAGATTATAATATTCTTTCGGTATTTAATACAAGTAATCAAAAAACCAGAAAGGATATAGAATATTTGAAGAACACTATAAGTGAACTAAAAGTAATTGACATTATAGATCAATATACTCAAAAATGACTAAATAAATATATTTTTAAACAATGAAAAAAAGACCAAATGTTGTATTATAAATAAGTCTTAAAATTTTCTGAGAAATCACACAGATAAGGTGTCTTGATCATAACGGAATTAAATTATACATCTATAATAAAAAACATATATGAAAAATCCCCACATTCTTGGATATTAACTGTACACTTCTAAATAATCCCTGAATCAAGAAAGAAACTATAGACAAAAAAGGAAGTATGCTAACTGGATAATAATGAAAACACCACATAACAAAATTTGTGAGAAGCAGCTATAGCAATTATCAAATCTACATCCTTATATTGTGAAAAGAAAGATTTAAAATCAGTGATCTAAGTATGTAACTTAAGAAACTAAAAAAGGAGAATAAATTGAACACAATGTAAAGAGAATGAAGGAAATAATAAAAGTAAGATTGAAAATCAGTAACATAGAAAATAGACAAAAAATTTAAAAATTAAGTCATATATTGATACTTGAAATCGATAGTAAAATTGATAAACCACAGAAAGTCTAATTAAAGAAAAATAATGATTCAAATTACAAATATTAATAGTAACTGAGGGTATATTATTGCAGACCATATAGACATTGAAACTGTAATCAAAGAATTCTATCACAACTTGAACAAATAAATTAGCAGTGTAGATGGAGAGAATTAATTACATTGAGAAATATTTTTGAGATAAACTAGACAATATTATTTACTGTCAGTCCATATGGCCTTCTGGTTTGGGGAAATAAATAAATCAGATGAAGAAATCAGGTCAAGGATTACAGATTTAATTCCATCTCACAAGATGTCCCTTTTATCTTCCTTTCTTCTTTGCACTTTAGAGACTAATTTGCCTCACAAACAATAACTGGTTGCATTCAGAGAAATTTTGTTCAGAAAAGCCCTATACTCTATTGGATAAGCATCTGGTTTCTTTCATTATACTAATATTTATGGTATTCTTGTTGTGATATTTTATTTATCCTTTCATTTAAAAATTATCTAATTGTTTAAAATACTTACTGGAATTGTCAAAGGCAGCCTTTGGTAACCTATGAGGCAATCAGAAAGTTTAATCTTACTGAACATTATTGTCTTATCCAGTGAATTTTAAATTGTGGGCCCCTCTTCAATCTAATTGCTGGTGATAGTAACCAGTAGATTAAAAAAAAATTTGTATAGTACCTGAGATAAGATCTACTCCTTCCAGTGTTTTCTTTTCCTGAGTCAAAAAATGAAAATGAGATGTAGAAGTACAGTTTCTCCCTCATCTGAACATCCCATTAGGCATATACAGGACCAACATAGTGAATTACTACTATGGATATATATAAATACAAAGATGTTTCTGATTAGTCAAGAAAACAGAAGGGTTATAATGTGTATAAAGAGGTACACAACAGGGGGCACAAGACTGAAGTTCTAATTATCTTAGATATTATCTTGTATCAATAAAGAGAAAGCACTTTCCCCATAACCATGACCTCCATTCCCGACCTAGTTTCTCCTCTTCAACTCTGAGGCATTTCTTATACACAAATTACCTTCCTAATCTTTAAGTGTGGTACTTCAGACTTTTCCTATGGAAGACATTTCCCCCGCCTCCTTCCTTAAGAAATAAACTAGATTTTAACAAGGTGCTCAATATCACAATCTTTAACTACATTTGAACAAAAAGTAAGGAGTCTTCCAAGTTGATGTCCCTCTCCACACGCAAAGTAGTCTAGTTTCTTCATTTGATCAATAATTCACTGAAGGCTCTTCCTTGCAAAAAAAAGAAGAAAAAAATAGAAAAGAAATCAGCTCAGAAAAACTTATGTCAAATAAAACAATGAAAAAGTAAGAGGAGTTCTGGATAATGGTGTAGCTCACACTGTTGAAGCATGCCTAAAACAAAACAGTGCTGTGAAGGATAAGAATAATAGAAATTCTTGGATTTGGGACTTGAAAACTATAGCTTAAGAGCATTTTACCTATATTTCACTCAACAGATGGGTCAAGTCCAACCACAATTCATCCTTTTGAGACTCACTCAGGAGTTACATTCCCCAAAGAGGACTGGTTCAATGAATCATATCTTACCTGTTGTTCAGGTGGGACATTTAACCAGAAAAAAAGAATAGAGAAGACAGCCCTTAAGATAGAGTCACAACATCTTGCATCTATGTTTAAACAAAATGAAACAGAATCCAATCTCATACCTATGAAAGAATATTTATTTCACTGGCACAATTTTGATGTTTCTATTCAGGAAAATAGACTACCTTCCCCTCTCGACATAAATTGGGCTGAGAAGGACTTGGTTTTTCCTTCATGTATTCACATATCCTCTCTCTCATACACACAAACACACACTCAAAACACAAACTATTTTTATCTTAAAAAAATACTAGCTGATTATAGTTTTATTTTATCCTATGTATGTAGACAGTTATATAGCAAGTATTCCCTGTCCCCTTTATTTACTGTCTTCCATTACTATTGTGGCAACCATGAAGTGCAGATCTCCTGGTGCAGGGAACAGAGATAAATCATGGCCACAACTGTGTCCCCTCTGCATCCACCATCATATTAATTGAGCAGCCACACTCTAACCATGAAAACAAAAGTCATACAGTAAAAATGTAGAGCAGAAAGATAGTCTGGCTTCTTTATCTCACCCTTGCACAGATGTAGCCTGCCTAATTCCAGACTTTTTGTTACATGGGGAATAATTCAGGTTAGAAAAGATTTCTTATAATTTTACTCAACACCAAGTGCTAATACATGGTAGTGAATGGGACCAACTTCTAATGAAATTCTTGTAATCCACATTTTCCTGTGAGATAAGATGGTGTAATTCATTCGGCATATAATTTAACTTTCAAAAAACAAATTAAGTATAGAATCAACCAACATTGACCCAAAGTGGGGAAGAAATAAACCAAACACTAAATTAAAAATCTAAGTCAACAGACTCTCTGTTCAGAGAAACAACGAGTGATCCTTTAAAAACAGTTGTCAGATCATGTTCTTCCTCTTCTTAAAACCCTCTAATGGCTTCACATCTCACTCTCTGGAAAAGACAAAATCTTTCTTGTGGCTTAAAGGACCTACATGATGTATTTATTCCATTACTCCTCTGACTTCATAACTTCTTTCCAATTCAGGACTGTCCCTTTCACTTGTGAGACCCAGAGCAAGAGTAAAGATGGAAGCCAAGGTACAAATAAGACTGAAAATTTAATAGATGTAAATCAAGCTGAGAATACATTTTAGTTTCCGAACAATAGATATAACTTCATTATAACTTTTGTGTGCATATATATGTAAAGCTAAGTTGTTTGTATATATATATATATATATATATATATACATATACACAAATATATAAGTATATAAGTATATATATATATATATACTTAACTGAAATATATCAAGATATCAAAAATGATTGATTATTGTCTATGTGTGAATGTTTACTCATGGGCTGGGTTGGTAATATTTAGATGAGTAATCAAATAAAGAGGCACATAATTCTTACATTACTATATATTTATTCCATAATTGTTTACTTGCTTCTTTTTCAGCAAAAATACTAAATATGTTATTTTAATCAAGATGTTCGCATAATTTTTATGTTCTATTGACAGAAATGCCAAATTTGATAAACTGATAAGTTCAATTTGGAGAGTTTTTCTCTGCTGAAGCAGTAGCAATGGGAATTGTCAAGAACATTTCTTAAAGTGATATTTACATTGAGGAATAAGCCATGAGTTTTACAAATTATGATCCAACATTGTACTTAGGTAGATTAAGATTAATTATTACTGATTAAAAATTTTAAAATATTTCCGTATTATATAAATGTGATATCTTTTTATCATGCCTTTAACACTACTTTAAAGCAAAATATAGATCCATAAAGAAAATCTTAAATGTGTACTTATTTCAAATTTTTAATGCTGGGATATTACAAATAAAACCAAAAATAATAACATATTGCTAAATTTTTTCAAATCTCTCACCAGTGGAGGTGATAACTTGAATTACAATGGCCAGTGCTGGAATCTACAGAAATTAATTTCAAGAATATTAGTACATGTCTCCCTTATAGTCAGGCACATATTTTTGTTTCTTTATTTTTATTTTATTAATTTTTTATTGGAATGACATTTTGGTTAC
This sequence comes from Monodon monoceros, assembly GCF_005190385.1. Taxonomy (NCBI): domain Eukaryota; kingdom Metazoa; phylum Chordata; class Mammalia; order Artiodactyla; family Monodontidae; genus Monodon; species Monodon monoceros. The sequence continues at coordinate 34,281,619 of NW_021703785.1, forward strand.
ATATTTCATATACTGTTTCTTTGATTAGAAAAAGCAATTATCTCAAAAAAATGTTAATTCTTTTAAAAGTGCAATAGTAGACCTAGATCTGTTGGGTGCTTTATAAAATTTTTTCACATTTTTAATAGCAAACAACTGTTTATAACCATATAAATACAGATAATGCAGAGTCAATTTTAATTTTATTTATGAAAAAAGCACAATTTGCTGTTCATCTCAAGATCTTTCCTTGTTTTGCTTACAATTTCTACTGCATTATACCTCTTGTGTAAATGTAAATCAAACCTAATTGTCTTAACAGTGTTTAGTTAATATTCTTATTGTATATCTGGGAATGGTTTTCAGGTCAAATGTTATGTATGTTACATGTCTTACATTTTATATCACATATTCTTCTTTTTTTCATTTAAAAGTATAAAATTAACAATATCACAAGGACACTAAGAGCTTGAACTACCCATTGGGAACTAGGAATTCCCTCTACAAAGATTGTTCAATATGACCATATCCATGCAAGGGTCTTTTTATATTTTCTTGCATATAAATTATTCTTTTCTGTTCTTTTTCTCAGTTACTTGAAATGTGTTAAGTGTGTTGGCAAGGCATGTAATTACATGTATGAATTTTTCTAAGGTCTAATTCTTTTTCCTTCTTTCCCTTCTTGCTTTATCCCTCCCTTTCCCCTTCCCTCCCACTCACTTTTTCTTTCCTTCCTTCCTTCCTTCCTTCCTTCCTTCCTTCCTTCCTTCCTTC